>NC_088410.1:23475937-23478437 GCF_034236695.1 Oncorhynchus nerka | reverse complement strand
GTTCAGACACTCATTGGTACAACACAACACATGGAACCAGAGGTCTCTTCACAGTTCAGACACTCATTGGTACAACACAACACATGGAACCAGAGGTCTCTTCACAGTTCAGACACTCATTGGTACAACACAACACATGGAACCAGAGGTCTCTTCACAGTTCAGACACTCATTGGTACAACACAACACATGGAACCAGAGGTCTCTTCACAGTTCAGACACTCATTGGTACAACACAACACATGGAACCAGAGGTCTCTTCACAGTTCAGACACTCATTGGTACAACACAACACATGGAACCAGAGGTCTCTTCACAGTTCAGACACTCATTGGTACAACGCAACACATGGAACCAGAGGTCTCTTCACAGTTCAGACACTCATTGGTACAACACAACACATGGAACCAGAGGTCTCTGCACAGTTCAGACACTCATTGGTACAACACAACACATGGAACCAGAGGTCTCTTCACAGTTCAGACACTCATTGGTACAACACAACACATGGAACCAGAGGTCTCTTCACAGTTCAGACACCCATTGGTACAACACAACACATGGAACCAGAGGTCTCTTCACAGTTCAGACACTCATTGGTACAACACAACACATGGAACCAGAGGTCTCTTCACAGTCCCCAGGTCCAGAACAGAGGCTGGGAAACACACAGTTCAGACACTCATTGGTACCACACAACACATGGAACCAGAGGTCTCTTCATGGTCCCCAGGTCCAGAACAGAGGCTGGGAAACTCACAGTGTTAAATAGAACCATGACTACATGGAACTCTCTGCCACCCCAGGTAAATCAATAACACCAGATTCAACAACCAGATAAAAGAACACCTTACGACCCAACGGGGACTGTGAAGAGACAGACATTTTGATATACTTTGTAATTGAGTTGACACTGTGTTATGTATTGTATCATGTAGGATGGTGGCCTTGTACGAGCCTTGGCTATATCATGTAGGTGGGTGTGGCCTTGTATGAGCCTTGGCTATATCATGTAGGTGGGTGTGGCCTTGTATGAGCCTTGGCTATATCATGTAGGTGGGTTTGGCCTTGTATGAGCCTTGGCTATATCATGTAGGTGGGTGTGGCCTTGTATGAGCCTTGGCTATATCATGTAGGTGGGTGTGGCCTTGTACGAGCCTTGGCTATATCATGTAGGTGGGTGTGGCCTTGTACGAGCCTTGGCTATATCATGTAGGTGGGTGTGGCCTTGTACGAGCCTTGGCTATATCATGTATTTTATTTGTTGTGTTGTTTCCTATTTGGACCCCAGGAAGAGTAGACGTTGTCTTGGCATCAGCTAATTGGGGATCCCAATAAAATACAAAACAGTTGTTCTGTTGGGTGATTCATTTTAATACTACAGGGACAAAGCTATTGGCAACATATAGTAATATCAATACACTCAACCCCATTAGATGAAGTCAGACGTGCTGACAGGGGTTGTACTACACTGTGTGTGTGTGTGTGTGTGTGTGTGTGTGTGTGTGTGTGTGCATGTCGTTAAGCAACATTGTATACAGTCCTCATAGAGCTTTAATGTATTGGTTTCTATTGTTCCATGTATGTGTCCAGGTGTCACCTTTGACTCATCTGAGTGGGTTTACCAATGGAGGGGTACATGGATGGGCAACACACACACACACACACACACACACACACACACACACACACACACACACACACACACACACACACACACACACACACACACACACACCATTCATGTCATGCCGAGAGGCTCATACACACTGATTTAATTACAGGAGGATGAAAGAGAGGATGGAGTTGTTTGAGGATAAATGATTTATCCCTCCATCCACAGGGAGATGGAGAGGTGGATTCAGGGAGATGGAGAGGTGGATTCAGGAAGATGGAGAGGTGGATTCAGGAAGATGGAGAGGTGGATTCAGGGAGATGGAGATGGAGAGAGAGATGGATGGAAGAGAGAAGGGAGTAGAAGAATGGAGAGGTGGATTCAGGGAGATGGAGATGGAGAGAGAGATGGATGGAAGAGAGAAGGGAGTGGAAGAATGGAGAGGTGGATTCAGGGAGATGGAAATGGAGGAAGATGGATGGAAGAGAGAAGGGAGTAGAAGAATGGAGAGGTGGATTCAGGGAGATGGAGAGGTGGATTCAGGGAGATGGAGATGGAGAGAGAGATGGATGGAAGAGAGAAGGGAGTAGAAGAATGGAGAGGTGGATTCAGGGAGATGGAGATGGAGAGAGAGATGGATGGAAGAGAGAAGGGAGTAGAAGAATGGAGAGGTGGATTCAGGGAGATGGAAATGGAGGAAGATGGATGGAAGAGAGAAGGGAGTAGAAGAATGGAGAGGTGGATTCAGGGAGATGGAGAGAGAAGGGAGTAGAAGAATGGAGAGGTGGATTCAGGGAGATGGAGATGGAGAGAGGGAGGAAGATGGATGGAAGAGAGAAGGGAGTAGAAGAATGGAGGGGTGGACTTGATAAACATGAAACAGTA
>NC_088410.1:23455476-23475437 GCF_034236695.1 Oncorhynchus nerka | reverse complement strand
CAGAGCCTGTTACAGAGAGCGCTAAGAACCTTGGCGTGATCCTGGACAACACCCTGTCGTTCTCAGCTAACATCAAGGCGGTGGCCCGTTCCTGTAGGTTCATGCTCTACAACATCCGCAGAGTACGACCCTGCCTCACACAGGAAGCGGCGCAGGTCCTAATCCAGGCACTTGTCATCTCCCGTCTGGATTACTGCAACTCGCTGTTGGCTGGGCTCCCTGCCTGTGCCATTAAACCCCTACAACTCATCCAGAACGCCGCAGCCCGTCTGGTGTTCAACCTTCCCAAGTTCTCTCACGTCACCCCGCTCCTCCGCTCCCCCCTCCACTGGCTTCCAGTTGAAGCTCGCATCCGCTACAAGACCATGGTGCTTGCCTACGGAGCTGTGAGGGGAACGGCACCTCAGTACCTCCAGGCTCTGATCAGGCCCTACACCCAAACAAGGGCACTGCGTTCATCCACCTCTGGCCTGCTCGCCTCCCTACCACTGAGGAAGTTCAGTTCCCGCTCAGCCCAGTCAAAACTGTTCGCTGCTCTGGCCCCCCAATGGTGGAACAAACTTCCTCACGACGCCAGGACAGCGGAGTCAATCACCACCTTCCGGAGACACCTGAAACCCCACCTCTTTAAGGAATACCTAGGATAGGATAAAGTAATCCTTCTCACCCCCCCCCCCCCCTTAAAAGATGTAGATGCACTATTGTAAAGTGGCTGTTCCACTGGATGTCATAAGGTGAACGCACCAATTTGTAAGTCGCTCTGGATAAGAGCGTCTGCTAAATGACTTAAATGTAATGTAAATGTAGAAATATTTCAATATTTCAAATATTTCTTCATTCTTTATCCTCACCACACACCCCTCCCCTTCTTCATTCTGGAGACTGACTCTCCCATATCCTCACCACACCCCTCCCCTTCTTCATTCTGGAGACTGACTCTCCCATATCCTCACCACACACCCCTCCCCTTCTCCATTCTGGAGACTGACTCTCCTTTATCCTCACCACACCCCTCCCCTTCTTCATTCTGGAGACTGACTCTCCTTTATACTCACCACACCCCTCCCCTTCTTCATTCTGGAGACTGACTCTCCTTTATCCTCACCACACACCCCTCCCCTTTTTCATTCTGGAGACTGACTCTCATTTATCCTCACCACACCCCTCCCCTTCTTCATTCTGGAGACTGACTCTCCTTTATCCTCACCACACACCCCTCCCCTTCTTCATTCTGGAGACTGACTCTCCTTTATCCTCACCACACACCCCTCCCCTTCTTCATTCTGGAGACTGACTCTCCTTTATCCTCACCACACACCCCTCCCTTCTTCATTCTGGAGACTGACTCTCCTTTATCCTCACCACACACCCCTCCCCTTTTTCATTCTGGAGACTGACTCTCCTTTATCCTCACCACACCCCTCCTTCTTCATTCTGGAGACTGACTCTCCTTTATCCTCACCACACACCCTCCCCTTCTTCATTCTGGAGACTGACTCTCCTTTATCCTCACCTCCTTCCACACACCCCCCCCCTTCTTCATTCTGGAGACTGACTCTCCTTTATCCTCACCACACACCCCTCCCCTTCTTCATTCTGGAGACTGACTCTCCTTTATCCTCACCACACACCCCTCCCCTTCTTCATTCTGGAGACTGACTCTCCTTTATCCTCACCACACCCCTCCCCTTCATCATTCTGGAGATGGACGCTCCTTTATCCTCACCACACACCCCTCCCCTTCTTCATTCTGGAGACGGACTCTCCTTTATCCTCACCACACACCCCTCCCTTCTTCATTCTGGAGACTGACTCTCCTTTATCCTCACCACACCCCTCCCCTTCTTCATTCTGGAGACTGACTCTCCTTTATCCTCACCACACACCCCTCCCCTTCTTCATTCTGGAGACTGACTCTCCTTTATCCTCACCACACCCCTCCCCTTCTTCATTCTGGAGATGGACTCTCCTTTATCCTCACCACACACCCCTCCCCTTCTTCATTCTGGAGACGGACTCTCCTTTATCCTCACCACACACCCCTCCCCTTCTTCATTCTGGAGACTGACTCTCCTTTATCCTCACCACACCCCTCCCCTTCTTCATTCTGGAGACTGACTCTCCCATATCCTCACCACACACCCCTCCCCTTCTTCATTCTGGAGACTGACTCTCCCATATCCTCACCACACACCCCTCCCCTTCTTCATTCTGGAGACTGACTCTCCTTTATCCTCACCACACCCCTCCCCTTCTTCATTCTGGAGACTGACTCTCCTTTATCCTCACCACACACCCCTCCTCTTCTTCATTCTGGAGACTGACTCTCCTTTACCCTCACCACACACCCCTCCCCTTCTTCATTCTGGAGACTGACTCTCCTTTATCCTCACCACACACCCCTCCCCTTCTTCCTTCTGGAGACGGACTCTCCTTTATCCTCACCACACCCCTCCCCTTCTTCATTCTGGAGACGGACTCTCCTTTATCCTCACCACACACCCCTCCCCTTCTTCATTCTGGAGACTGACTCTCCCATATCCTCACCACACCCCTCCCCTTCTTCATTCTGGAGACTGACTCTCCCATATCCTCACCACACACCCCTCCCCTTCTCCATTCTGGAGACTGACTCTCCTTTATCCTCACCACACGCCTCCCCTTCTTCATTCTGGAGACTGACTCTCCTTTATCCTCACCACACCCCTCCCCTTCTCCATTCTGAAGACTGACTCTCCTTTATCCTCACCACACCCCTCCCCTTCTTCATTCTGGAGACTGACTCTCCTTTATCCTCACCACACACCCCTCCCCTTCTTCATTCTGGAGACTGACTCTCCTTTATCCTCACCACACACCCCTCCCCTTCTTCATTCTGGAGACTGACTCTCCTTTATCCTCACCACACACCCCTCCCCTTCTTCATTCTGGAGACTGACTCTCCTTTATCCTCACCACACACCCCTCCTCTTCTTCATTCTGGAGACTGACTCTCCTTTACCCTCACCACACACCCCTCCCCTTCTTCATTCTGGAGACTGACTCTCCTTTACCCTCACCACACACCCCTCCCCTTCTTCCTTCTGGAGACGGACTCTCCTTTATCCTCACCACACCCCTCCCCTTCTTCATTCTGGAGACGGACTCTCCTTTATCCTCACCACACACCCCTCCCCTTCTTCATTCTGGAGACTGACTCTCCCATATCCTCACCACACCCTCCCCTTCTTCATTCTGGAGACTGACTCTCCTTTATCCTCGCCACACACCCTCCCTTCTTCATTCTGGAGACTGACTCTCCTTTATCCTCACCACACCCCTCCCCTTCTCCATTTTGGAGACTGACTCTCCCATATCCTCACCACACCCCTCCCCTTCTTCATTCTGGAGACTGACTCTCCTTTATCCTCGCCATACCCCTCCCCTTCTTCATTCTGGAGACTGACTCTCCTTTATCCTCACCACACACCCCTCCCCTTCTTCATTCTGGAGACTGACTCTCCTTTATCCTCGCCACACACCCCTCCCCTTCTTCATTCTGGAGACGGACTTTCCCATATCCTCACCACACCCCTCCCCTTCTACATTCTGGAGACTGACTCTCCCATATCCTCACCACACACCCCTCCCCTTCTTCATTCTGGAGACGGACTTTCCCATATCCTCACCACACCCCTCCCCTTCTACATTCTGGAGACTGACTCTCCTTTATCCTCGCCACACACCCCTCCCCTTCTTCATTCTGGAGACGGACTTTCCCATATCCTCACCACACCCCTACCCTTCTTCATTCTGGAGACTGACTCTCCCATATCCTCACCACACCCCTCCCCTTCTTCATTATGGAGATTGACTCTCCCTTATCCTCGCCATACACCCCTCCCCTTCTTCATTCTGGAGACTGACTCTCCCATATCCTCACCACACCCCTCCCCTTCTTCATTATGGAGATTGACTCTCCTTTATCCTCGCCACACACCCCTCCCCTTCTTCATTCTGGAGACTGACTCTCCCATATCCTCACCACACCCCTCCCCTTCTTCATTCTGGAGACTGACTCTCCTTTATCCTCACCACACACCCCTCCCCTTCTTCATTCTGGAGACTGACTCTCCCATATCCTCACCCACACCTCCCCTTCTCCATTCTGGAGACTGACTCGCCTTTATCCTCACCACACCCCTCCCCTTCTTCATTCTGGAGACGGACTCTCCTTTATCCTCACCACACACCCCTCCCCTTCTTCATTCTGGAGACTGACTCTCCCATATCCTCACCACACCCCTCCCCTTCTTCATTCTGGAGACTGACTCTCCTTTATCCTCGCCACACACCCCTCCCCTTCTTCATTCTGGAGATGGACTCTCCTTTATCCTCACCACACACCCCTCCCCTTCTTCATTCTGGAGACTGACTCTCCTTTATCCTCACCACACACCCCTCCCCTTCTTCATTCTGGAGACTGACTCTCCTTTATCCTCACCACACACCCCTCCCCTTCTTCATTCTGGAGACTGACTCTCCTTTATCCTCACCACACTGACTCTCCTTTATCCTTCACCACACTTTACCCTCCCCTTCTTCATTCTGGAGACTGACTCTCCTTTATCCTCACCACACACCCCTCCCCTTCTTCATTCTGGAGACTGACTCTCTTCTTCATTTATCCTCACCACACACCCTCCCCTTCTTCATTCTGGAGACTGACTCTTCCTTTATCCTCGCCACACACCCCTCCCCTTCTTCATTCTGGAGACTGACTCTCCTTTATCCTCACCACACACCCCTCCCCTTCTTCATTCTGGAGACTGACTCTCCTTTATCCTCACCACACCCCTCCCCTTCTTCATTCTGGAGACTGACTCTCCTTTATCCTCACCACACACCCCTCCCCTTCTTCATTCTGGAGACTGACTCTCCTTTATCCTCACCACACACCCCTCCCCTTCTTCATTCTGGAGACTGACTCTCCTTTATCCTCGCCACACACCCCTCCCCTTCTTCATTCTGGAGACTGACTCTCCTTTATCCTCACCACACACCCTCCCCTTCTTCATTCTGGAGACTGACTCTCCTTTATCCTCACCACACACCCCTCCCCTTCTTCATTCTGGAGACTGACTCTCCTTTATCCTCACCACACCCCTCCTTCTTCATTCTGGAGACTGACTCTCCTTTATCCTCACCACACACCCCTCCCCTTCTTCATTCTGGAGACTGACTCTCCGTTATCCTCACACACCCCTCCCTTCTTCACACCCCTCACCACACCCCCCCTTCTTCATTCTGGAGACTGACTCTCCTTTATCCTCACCACACACCCCTCCCCTTCTTCATTCTGGAGACTGACTCTCCTTTATCCTCACCCCTCCCTTCTTCATTCACACACCCCTCCCCTTCTTCATTCTGGAGACTGACTCTCCTTTATCCTCACACACACCCCTCCCTTCTTCATTCTGGAGACTGACTCTCCTTTTTATCCTCACCACACACCCTCCCTTCTTCATTCTGGAGACTGACTCTCCTTTATCCTCACCACACCCCTCCCCTTCTCCATTTTGGAGACTGACTCTCCCATATCCTCACCACACCCCTCCCCTTCTTCATTCTGGAGACTGACTCTCCTTTATCCTCGCCACACCCCTCCCCTTCTTCATTCTGGAGACTGACTCTCCTTTATCCTCACCACACACCCCTCCCCTTCTTCATTCTGGAGACTGACTCTCCTTTATCCTCACCACACACCCTCCCCTTCTTCATTCTGGAGACTGACTCTCCTTTATCCTCACCACACCCTCCCCTTCTTCATTCTGGAGACTGACTCTCCTTTATCCTCACCACACACCCCTCCCCTTCTTCATTCTGGAGACTGACTATCCTTTATCCTCACCACACACCCCTCCCCTTCTTCATTCTGGAGACTGACTCTCCCATATCCTCACCACACCCCTCCCTTCTTCATTCTGGAGACTGACTCTCCTTTATCCTCGCCACACACCCCTCCCCTTCTTCATTCTGGAGACTGACTCTCCTTTATCCTCACCACACACCCCTCCCCTTCTTCATTCTGGAGACTGACTCTCCTTTATCCTCACCACAC
This sequence comes from Oncorhynchus nerka, assembly GCF_034236695.1. Classification (NCBI taxonomy): domain Eukaryota; kingdom Metazoa; phylum Chordata; class Actinopteri; order Salmoniformes; family Salmonidae; genus Oncorhynchus; species Oncorhynchus nerka. Next base: position 23,469,337 of record NC_088410.1, on the reverse strand, counting down.
ACCCCTCCCCTTCTTCATTCTGGAGACTGACTCTCCTTTATCCTCGCAACACACCCCTCCCCTTCTTCATTCTGGAGACTGACTCTCCTTTATCCTCACCACACCCCTCCCCTTCTCCATTTTGGAGACTGACTCTCCCATATCCTCACCACACCCCTCCCCTTCTTCATTCTGGAGACTGACTCTCCTTTATCCTCGCCACACCCCTCCCCTTCTTCATTCTGGAGACTGACTCTCCTTTATCCTCACCACACACCCCTCCCCTTCTTCATTCTGGAGACTGACTCTTCTTTATCCTCGCCACACACCCCTCCCCTTCTTCATTCTGGAGACGGACTTTCCCATATCCTCACCACACACCCTCCCCTTCTACATTCTGGAGACTGACTCTCCCATATCCTCACCACACACCCTCCCCTTCTTCATTCTGGAGACGGACTTTCCCATATCCTCACCACACCCCTCCCCTTCTACATTCTGGAGACTGACTCTCCTTTATCCTCGCCACACACCCCTCCCCTTCTTCATTCTGGAGACGGACTTTCCCATATCCTCACCACACCCCTACCCTTCTTCATTCTGGAGACTGACTCTCCCATATCCTCACCACACACCCCTCCCCTTCTTCATTATGGAGATTGACTCTCCTTTATCCTCGCCATACACCCCTCCCCTTCTTCATTCTGGAGACTGACTCTCCCATATCCTCACCACACCCCTCCCCTTCTTCATTCTGGAGACTGACTCTCCTTTATCCTCACCACACACCCCTCCTCTTCTTCATTCTGGAGACTGACTCTCCCATATCCTCACCACACACCCCTCCCCTTCTTCATTATGGAGATTGACTCTCCTTTATCCTCGCCACACACCCCTCCCCTTCTTAATTCTGGAAACTGACTCTCCCATATCCTCACCACACCCCTCCCCTTCTTCATTCTGGAGACTGACTCTCCTTTATCCTCACCACACACCCCTCCCCTTCTTCATTCTGGAGACTGACTCTCCCATATCCTCACCCACACCTCCCCTTCTCCATTCTGGAGACTGACTCGCCTTTATCCTCACCACACCCCTCCCCTTCTTCATTCTGGAGACGGACTCTCCTTTATCCTCACCACACACCCCTCCCCTTCTTCATTCTGGAGACTGACTCTCCCATATCCTCACCCACACCTGCCCTTCTCCATTCTGGAGACTGACTCGCCTTTATCCTCACCACACCCCTCCGCTTCTTCATTCTGGAGACGGACTCTCCTTTATCCTCACCACACACCCCTCCCCTTCTTCATTCTGGAGACTGACTCTCCCATATCCTCACCACACCCCTCCCCTTCTTCATTCTGGAGACTGACTCTCCCATATCCTCACCACACCCCTCCCCTTCTTCATTCTGGAGACTGACTCTCCCATATCCTCACCACACCCCTCCCCTTCTTCATTCTGGAGACTGACTCTCCCATATCCTCACCACACCCCTCCCCTTCTTCATTCTGGAGACTGACTCTCCTTTATCCTCGCCACACACCCCTCCCCTTCTTCATTCTGGAGACTGACTCTCCCATATCCTCACCACACCCCTACCCTTCTTCATTCTGGAGACTGACTCTCCCATATCCTCACCACACACCCCTCCCCTTCTTCATTATGGAGATTGACTCTCCTTTATCCTCGCCACACACCCCTCCCCTTCTTCATTCTGGAGACTGACTCTCCCATATCCTCACCACACCCCTCCCCTTCTTCATTCTGGAGACTGACTCTCCTTTATCCTCACCACACACCCCTCCCCTTCTTCATTCTGGAGACTGACTCTCCCATATCCTCACCACACACCCTCCCCTTCTCCATTCTGGAGACTGACTCTCCCATATCCTCGCCACACCCCTCCCTTCTTCATTCTGGAGACTGACTCTCCTTTATCCTCACCACACACCCCTCCCCTTCTTCATTCTGGAGACTGACTCTCCTTTATCCTCACCACACACCCCTCCCCTTCTCCATTCTGGAGACTGACTCTCCTTTATCCTCACCACACACCCCTCCCCTTCATTCTGGAGACTGACTCTCCTTTATCCTCGCCACACACCCCTCCCCTTCTTCATTCTGGAGACTGACTCTCCTTTATCCTCACCACACACCCCTCCCCTTCTTCATTCTGGAGACTGACTATCTTTATCCTCACCACACACCCCTCCCCTTCTTCATTCTGGAGACTGACTCTCCTTTATCCTCACCACACACCCCTCCCCTTCTTCATTCTGGAGACTGACTCTCCCATATCCTCACCACACCCCCCTCCCCTTCTTCATTCTGGAGACTGACTCTCCCATATCCTCACCACACCCCTCCCCTTCTTCATTCTGGAGACTGACTCTCCTTTATCCTCGCCACACACCCCTCCCCTTCTTCATTCTGGAGACTGACTCTCCCATATCCTCACCACACCCCTCCCCTTCTTCATTCTGGAGACTGACTCTCCCATATCCTCACCACACCCCTCCCCTTCTTCATTCTGGAGACTGACTCTCCCATATCCTCACCACACCCCTCCCTTCTTCATTCTGGAGACTGACTCTCCTTTATCCTCGCCACACACCCCTCCCTTCTTCCCTCCCCTTCTTCATTCTGGAGACTGACTCTCCCATATCCTCACCACACCCCTACCCTTCTTCATTCTGGAGACTGACTCTCCCATATCCTCACCACACACCCCTCCCCTTCTTCATTATGGAGATTGACTCTCCTTTATCCTCGCCACACACCCCTCCCCTTCTTCATTCTGGAGACTGACTCTCCCATATCCTCACCACACCCCTCCCCTTCTTCATTCTGGAGACTGACTCTCCTTTATCCTCACCACACACCCCTCCCCTTCTTCATTCTGGAGACTGACTCTCCCATATCCTCACCACACACCCTCCCCTTCTCCATTCTGGAGACTGACTCTCCCATATCCTCGCCACACACCCCTCCTCTTCTTCATTCTGGAGACTGACTCTCCTTTATCCTCACCACACACCCCTCCCCTTCTTCATTCTGGAGACTGACTCTCCTTTATCCTCACCACACACCCCTCCCCTTCTCCATTCTGGAGACTGACTCTCCTTTATCCTCACCACACACCCCTCCCCTTCTTCATTCTGGAGACTGACTCTCCTTTATCCTCACCACACACCCCTCCCCTTCTTCATTCTGGAGACTGACTCTCCTTTATCCTCACCACACACCCCTCCCTTCTTCATTCTGGAGACTGACTCTCCTTTATCCTCACCACACACCCCTCCCCTTCTTCATTCTGGAGACTGACTCTCCTTTATCCTCACCACACACCCCTCCCCTTCTTCATTCTGGAGACTGACTCTCCCATATCCTCGCCACACACCCCTCCCTGTCTAAACATTTTAAATTATACTCAAGACACATTATCTTCAGACATGTTTGAGCTGCTTTTCACTGACAGACACAACTCAATAATCAGTTAGGCCTATTCCCACGTGTGCTGACAAAACGGAGGGCTTCCCAAATAGGCATATGACTACTAGCTTGTGATTTGAAACAACTCACAGAACATTTTGTGAAGAACCTAATGATACTCGATTCCTCTGTGGCTAAGTCTTGGTTTCTGATGAGTATTTGGAAGGATTCTATTTATTTCTGTAAGGAGTAATAATTTTGGTAAATGTAGTTCCATTTACTTCCCTATTTGGACTATGTCTCCTGTTGGTTTTCATATCGACTTTCTTTCGATGTCCAGATGTCACGCCCTGACCTTTGTTATCTTGGTTTTCTTTATTATTTTGGTGAGGTCAGGGTGTGACGAGGGTGATATATGTGTTTTTTCCTGTCTAGGGTTTTTGTATGTTTATGAGGGTTTTCCAGTCTAGGTGTTTTTATGTCTATGGTAGCCTAGATTGGTTCTCAATCAGAGGCAGATGTTTATCGTTGTCTCTAATTGGCGACCATATTTAGGTAGCCATATGCCTTGGATAGTTTGTGGGTTATTGTCTATGTGTCGTTGCCTGTGTCAGCACTCGGTTTAGTATAGCGTCACGGTTGTTTAGTGTGTCTTTGTTTATTAAAGAGTATATATTAGTATCACACTGCGCCTTGGTCTCCTCCTTACGACGAACGTGACACCAGAAGCCAAAGGCCCAGTCATATTAGTAACCCATCCTAGTCATATTAGTAACCCATCCTAGTCATATTAGTAACCCATCCTTGTCATATTAGTAACCCATCCTAGTCATATTAGTAACCCATCCTAGTCATATTTGTAAACCATCCTAGTCATATTAGGAACCCATACTAGTCATATTAGTAACCCATCCTAGTCATATTAGTAACCCATCCTAGTCATATTAGTAAACCATCCTAGTCATATTAGGAACCCATACTAGTCATATTAGTAACCCATCCTAGTCATATTAGTAACCCATCCTAGTCATATTAGTAACCCATCCTAGTCATATTAGTAACCCATCCTAGTCATATTAGTAACTCATCCTAGTCATATTAGTAACCCATCCTAGTCATATTAGTAACCCATCCTAGTCATATTAGTAACTCATCCTAGTCATATTAGTAACCCATCCTAGTCATATTAGTAACCCATCCTAGTCATATTAGTAACTCATCCTAGTCATATTAGTAACCCATCCTAGTCATATTAGTAACCCATCCTAGTCATATTAGTAACTCATCCTAGTCATATTAGTAACCCATCTAGTCATATTAGTAACTCATCCTAGTCATATTAGTAACCCATCTAGTCATATTAGTAACTCATCCTAGTCATATTAGTAACCCATCCTAGTCATATTAGTAACCCATCCTAGTCATATTAGTAACTCATCCTAGTCATATTAGTAACCCATCCTAGTCATATTAGTAACCCATCCTAGTCATATTAGTAACTCATCCTAGTCATATTAGTAACCCATCCTAGTCATATTAGTAACCCATCCTAGTCATATTAGTAACCCATCCTAGTCATATTAGTAACCCATCCTAGTCATATTAGTAACCCATCCTAGTCATATTAGTAACTCATCCTAGTCATATTAGTAACCCATCCTAAGTAACCCATCCTAGTCATATTAGTAACCCATCCTAGTCATATTAGTAACCCATCCTAGTCATATTAGTAACCCATCCTAGTCATATTAGTAACCCATCCTAGTCATATTAGTAACCCATCCTAGTCATATTAGTAACCCATCCGAGTCATATTAGTAACTCATCCTAGTCATATTAGTAACCCATCCTAGTCATATTAGTAACCCATCCTTTGCCAAAATTGCATTTTGGCAAATGTTTGTAAATGTGGTTTTATTGGCAGCTTCATTATATGACTTGAATGTTCTCTGAAGATTTACCATCATCCTAAATGTGTTTTGTGTCATTCTGAGCCCCGTGTGAGGACGCCCTAATGGGTTATGCACCCAATGCATAGAGGTACAGGGACGCCCTAATGGATTATGCACCCAATGCATAGAGGTACAGGGACGCCCTAATGGGTTATGCACCCAATGCATAGAGGTACAGGGACGCCCTAATGGGTTATGCACCCAATGCATAGAGGTACAGGGACGCCCTAATGGGTTATGCACCCAATGCATAGAGGTACAGGGACGTCCTAATGGGTTATGCACCCAATGCATAGAGGTACAGGGATGCCCTAATGGGTTATGCACCCAATGCATAGAGGTACAGGGACGCCCTAATGGGTTATGCACCCAATGCATAGAGGTACAGGGACGTCCTAATGGGTTATGCACCCAATGCATAGAGGTACAGGGATGCCCTAATGGGTTATGCACCCAATGCATAGAGGTACAGGGACGCCATAATGGGTTATGCACCCAATGCATAGAGGTACAGGGACGCCCTAATGGGTTATGCACCCAATGCATAGAGGTACAGGGACGCCCTAATGGGTTATGCACCCAATGCATAGAGGTACAGGGACGCCCTAATGGGTTATGCACCCAATGCATAGAGGTACAGGGACGCCCTAATGGGTTATGCACCCAATGCATAGAGGTACAGGTACATTTTTCTAATGGACATTACATTGAAATGTTTTTGGTCACGTTGTCCGGAGCTACATTTTCCTGACGGAAACCCTGATCGAGACCCAGGGGATGTAAGTTGAAAGCCAGGCCCAGGATGGAGTCCCCTGTTGGGATATTTGTTGGCAGGTGACTGTGGGGATCTGTGGGGCTTACTGGATGTTAGTGGAGCTCTTAGCAGAGGGTTTAATTGATCTGTTACAATGAGAGACTGGTATCATAGCCAGGCCTGAGAGCCAAGAGTTAAAGGCCTCTATGGGCGTCTCTCACATACAAATAAACAATGAATATACCTCACTCTCTCCCTACATCCTCCCTCCCTCCCTCCCTCTTCATCTCTCTCTGCTCACTCACTCACTCTCTCCCTACATCCTCCCTCCCTCCCTCTTCATCTCTCTCTGCTCACTCACTCACTCTCTCCCTACATCCTCCCTCCCTCCCTCCCTCTTCATCTCTCTCTCTGCTCACTCACTCACTCTCTCCCTACATCCTCCCTCCCTCCCTTCCTCTTCATCCCTCTCTCTGCTCACTTACTCACTCTCTCCCTACATCCTCCATCCCTCCCTCCCTCTTTATCTTTCTCTGTCTCTCTCTCTCTCTCTCGCTCTCTCTTTCTCCCAGTTTAGTATAATCCTATACACCAGAAACTGAACAGGCAACAGATCTAACACACACACACTATATCCCCTACCCTGTGACCTCAACACGTAGTGCAGAAACTGGGCATCCATCAAGTTAAAACGTAATTTGCATACCATGTGGTTCCAACCTATTGTCTCGCGGCATTCCGCTTTGCATTTGCATACTCATTTGCATGGCCTGCTTGTTGTTTGCTGATTGGTCAGATTCCCTCAAGCTCTTTAATCATTGGACTGGCTGATCTCTGCTTAATGGGGTTGGCGCTCTGGTTCTCTATATACCCCCCATCCAATTGGTTTGTTGGTTAGTATTCGATTGTGTGTGTGTGTGTGTGTGTGTCCGCGGTGTGAGAACACATTCTTTTTTTAAATAAGGACCTGCATGGTTGTATCACAAGTTGGATTAAGTTGGCCCTAGACACTGATTCAAGGTCAGTTTTGGGGTTTTATCATTGCATGAGAGGTTAGAATTGGGGAGGGTAAGCTGATCCCAGATCTGTGCCTATGTAACCGGTGTGTAATGGCTAGCTAGTTAGCGGCGCGCGTTAGTAGCATTTCAATCGGTGACATCACTCACTCTGAGACCTTGAAGTAGTGGTTTTCCTTGCAGTGTTGGTGGAGCGATAGGTTACGATGCTTTGTGGGAGGCAGTTGTTAATGTGTTCAGACAGTCCCTGGTTCGAGCCCAGGTTGGGGCAAGGAGAGGGATGGAGGCATGTCTGGAAGGCGACTGATGTAATACCCAGGGCATTGCATCATACACTACTCTATGGAGCATATGGCATTTTTCCTCTGCCTTGGCCTGATACGGCTTGCCACAATACCCCAATGTCTTTTACACAGTCAGATGAAGACAGGAAGCTGGTAGAAAAACCTCCCCTGACAGTACAGTTCAAATATTACATTTCTCCTCTTGCCTTTATTGTGATACATTATATTCTACCAGATTTCCATTTCCCTCCCTCTTTCTCTCTCTCACCCAAACACATACACACACACACACTATTTTAGAGTTATACATTATATTGTACCGGCTAGACTTCTAATAGTGTTCTGGGGTAGTGGATGCCTTTCTGACTTCTCAGGAAAACTTGTAAACTCGTTTCGGTGAGTTGTGGGGATTGCCTGAGAGGTGGAGGAGAGGGGACATTGGATGTGCTATCATTCTTCTGTAGTACCCTCGCTCTGTTCTTCTCTCTCTCTCTCTCTCCCACTCTCTCTCTCTCCTCAGACAAGGACACAATACCTTACAGAGATTTTCAGTTAGAACGACCGAATGGAGAATGTGTTACTGCTCTGTACTGGAGGAGAGATACACCAGAAATAACGTTAGGCCTTAGCCTCTCTGGCCTTGTTCGTCTCACTATTTCCCATCTCTGTATCCTCTGTATCTATCATCTATCACCAGCCCTCTGTCTTCCCTCTGTCCTCCCTCTATCTACCTACAGTACAGCAGACAAAACATGCAGCAAAAACGTCAGTTTTTCTAGACACAGATTAGCTCTAGTCGTGGACTAAACATTTCACCTGAGATCCTAGAATGTCCAGGACACACGGCTTCATTTGCATGTGAAACCAGCTCAACAAGTCAGAAGAAAAAGGCAATCAATCACAATCATTCATCATCAATCACTCACAATCAATCACAATCATTCATCATCAATAACTCCCAATCAATCACAATCATTCATCATCAATCACTCACAATCAATCACAATCATTCATCATCAATAACTCCCAATCAATCACAATCATTCATCATCAATAACTCCCAATCAATCACAATCATTCATCATCAATCACTCACAATCAATCACAATCATTCATCATCAATAACTCCCAATCAATCACAATCATTCATCATCAATAACTCCCAATCAATCCCAATCACTCATAATCCATCTCTCACAATCATTCAAACAGTGTATCTTATTGTGTCTGGTGTGATGTATTTTGTGTGAACAATTAAGTCCACTTAATTCATATAATCAATAAGAATCACAATGGTCTACTGTAATTGTGTATTCTGAATGAAGACTTTGATAGCCGAACCAGCCATGTTCATATCCATCTCTCTGTCTCACTTTGCACATCCCACTATCTGTCCTCTAGACAACACTACAAACAGCAACACTCAAGGTGAAGCCAAAATCATTAATAATCCATCATAACCAAGCTATCAAAATCCACCATTTTGTCTTGTCTGAAATATTTTTCACTCCATGAAAACCTAGCCTGGATACCAGTCTGTTTGTGTCATCATACCACGCCTTGCCACTACTTGCCACGCCAAACAATGAGGTGAAATGATAGTACTAACAGATCTGGGACCTGGCTAATGAAAACAGTGAAGGCCGTCAGTGTTTGTATCTACAGTGTTCCCAATAGCCACAGAGAGTTCCCACCTATAGAGATATTGAGGCAGCATATTGTAGAACCAGTGGAAAAAAGAGCCCACAATAGCCAAACAACAGCAGCAATAACAACAACAGCAATAACAACAACAACAACAGCAATAACAACAACAGCAATAACAACAACAGCAATAACAACAACAGCAATAACAACAACAACAACAGCAATAACAACAGCAATAACAACAAAAAATAACAACAACACAGCAATAACAACAACAGCCTATAATAGTAACAACCAAAAAGGCAGAGATAGCCAGAATAAAGGACAGGTTTCTATGTCATTGAGCTTTAACCTTCTCAAGCAACAGCCACACATAGACAGACACACACACACACACACATACACACACACACACACACACACACACACACACACACACACACACACACACACACACACACACACACACACATATATAAAACACCCACACACACACACACACACACACACACACATATAAAAGACACACACACACACGCACACATATAAAAAGACACACACACACATATATAAAAAGACACACACACACGCGCACACAAATGTCCGTGCTAGCTGTGGGAATCTTCCAGAGAGTCAGTGCTCTGCCAGCTCACCTGGGAAGAGAGGGGAAATAGAGAGAGAAAAGCTGGTCCACCCATGGGTCTACCCCTGTTTATTGTGTGTGTGTGATTCGTGCCTGCTTCCCTGTTTGTGTGCATGCACGTGTGCATGTGTGTGTATGTTTGTGTATGTGTGTGTACAGTATGTGTGTGTATGTGTGTACAGTATGTGTGTGTATGTGTGTGTACAGTATGTGTGTGTATGTGTGTGTATAGTATGTGTGTGTATGTGTGTGTACAGTATGTGTGTGTATGTGTGTGTATGTGTGTGTACAGTATGTGTGTGTATGTGTGTGTACAGTATGTATGTGTATGTGTGTGTACAGTATGTGTGTGTATGTGTGTGGGTGCATACGTCTGAGACCATGTCTGTGGTTCACGCTGCATTAGTCCCCAGGGATATGTGTCAGCAATGCTTCCCATTAGCCCCACAGTGTGTGTGTCTTTTTTTGCAATGCTTGTGCAAGTGTGTATGTGTGTGCTTCCGTGCATGTGTGTATGTGTGTGCTTCCGTGCATGTGTGTGTGTGTGTGTGTCTACTCTAACTCTAGCAGGTGTCAGCAGCACAGTGCCCTTGGCAGTACTGTCCCCTGTGGGAGGTTGAGATATACTGTGGAGAGGCTGAACTCAGGAACTGTCTACAGCTCAAGCACAGTCCGCTACACAATAACACATGACACCTACTCTACCTCTCTCTCTCTATATATATATATACTGCTACCATCACAATAACACATTACACCTACTCCACTGCTCTCTCTCTCTCTATATATATATATACTGCTACCATCACAATAACACATGACACCTACTCCACCTCTCTCTATATATATATATATATACTGCTACCATCACAATAACACATTACACCTACTCCACCTCTCTCTCTCTCTATATATATATATATACTGCTACCATCACAATAACACATGACACCTACTCCACCTCTCTCTCTCTCTATATATATATATGTATACTGCTGGCCATCACAATAACACATGACACCTACTCCACCTCTCTCTCTCTATATATATATATACTGCTACCATCACAATAACACATTACACCTACTCTACCTCTCTCTCTATATATATATTTATATATATATACTGTTACCATCACAATAACACATGACACCTACTCCACTCTCTCTATATATATATATATATATACTGCTACCATCACAATAACACATGACACCTACTCCACTCTCTCTCTATATATATATATATACTGCTACCATCACAATAGCACATGACACCTACCCACTCTCTCTCTATATATATATATATACTGCTACCATCACAATAACACATGACACCTACTCACTCTCTCTCTATATCTATATATATATACTGCTACCATCACAATAACACATGACACCTACTCCACTCTATATATATATATACTGCTACCATCACAATAACACATGACACCTACTCCACCTCTCTCTCTATATATATTTATATATATATACTGCTACCATCACAATAACACATGACACCTACTCCACCTCTCTCTCTATATATATATATATATACTGCTACCATCACAATAACACATGACACCTACTCCACTACCATCACAATCTCTCTATATATATATATACTGCTACCATCACAATAACACATGACACCTACTCACCTCTCTCTATATATATATATATATATATATACTGCTACCATCAGCCTAATTACATGACACCTATCTACCTCTCTCTCTTATATATATATATATACTGCTACCATCACAATAACACATGACTACCTACTCCACTCTCTCTATATATGTATATATATATATACTGCTACCATCACATATAACACATGACACCTATTCCCTCCTCTCTCTCTATATATATATATATACTGCTACCCATACAGTAACATGACACCTACTCCACATCTCTCTCTATATATATATACTGCCATCACAATAACTTACATATTTACCTACTCCACCTCTCTATATATATACTGCTACCATCATAATAGCTACTAGCCATCACAATAGCTACCATCACAATGACACTACTCCACCTCTCTCTCTCTATATATATAATAATATATACTGCTACCATCACAATAACACATGACACCTACTCCACCTCTCTCTATATATATATATATATATACTGCTACCATCACAATAACAACACATGACACCTACTCCACCTCTCTCTCTCTATATATATATATATATATACTGCTACCATCACAATAACACATGACACCTACTCCACCTCTCTCTCTATATATATATATATACTGCTACCATCACAATAACATGACATACACCTCTCTCCACCTCTCTCTCTATATATATATATATACTGCTATATCCACAATAACACATGATATACTCTCTCTCTATATATATATACTGCTACCATCACAATAACACATGACACCTACTCCACCTCTCTCTCTATATATATATACTGCTACCATCACAATAACACATGACACCTACTCTCTATATATATATATACTGCTACCATCACAATAGCACATGACACCCTACTCCACTCTCTCTCTCTATATATATATATATATATATATACTACCATCACACATAACACATGACACCTACTCCACTCTCTCTCTATATATATATGCTGCTATAATAACACATGACACCTACTCCACCTCTCTCTATATATATATATACTGCTACCATCACAATAGCACATGACACCTACTCCACCTCTCTCTCTCTATATATATATATATATATACTGCTACCATCACAATAACACATGACACCTACTCACCTTCTCTCTCTATATATATATATATATACTGCTACCATCACAATAACACATGACACCTACTCCACCTCTCTCTATATATATATATATATATACTGCTACCATCACAATAACACATGACACCTACTCCACCTCTCTCTCTATATATATATATATATACTGCTACCATCACAATAACACATGACACCTACTCCACCTCTCTCTCTATATATATATATACTGCTACCATCACAATCTGAGCACCTCTCCACCTCTCTCTATATATATATATACTGCTACCATCACAAGAACACATGACACCTACTCCACCTCTCTCTCTCTCTCTCTCTCTCTATATATATATATATATATATACTGCTACCATCACAATAACACATGACACCTACTCCACCTCTCTCTCTCTCTCTATCTATATATATATATATATATACTGCTACCATCACAATAACACATGACACCTACTCCACCTCTCTCTCTATATATATATACTGCTACCATCACAATAACACATGACACCTACTCCACCTCTCTCTCTATATATATATACTGCTACCATCACAATAACACATGACACCTACTCCACCTCTCTCTATATATATATATACTGCTACCATCACAATAACACATGACACCTACTCCACTCTCTATATTTATATATATATACTGCTACCATCACAATAACACATGACACCTACTCCACCTCTCTCTCTATATATATATATATATACTGCTACCATCACAATAACACATGACACCTACTCCACCTCTCTCTCTATATATATATATATATATATATACTGCTACCATCACAATAACACATGACACCTACTCCACTCTCTCTCTCTATATATATATATATACTGCTACCATCACAATAACACATGACACCTACTCCCTCTCTCTCTCTATATATATATATATATACTGCTACCATCACAATAACACATGACACCTCCACCTCTCTCTCTCTCCACTCTCTCTCTATATATATATATACTGCTACCATCACAATAACACATGACACCTACTCCACTCTCTCTATATATATATATATACTGCTACCATCACAATAAACATGACACCCTACCTCTCTCTCTCTCTCTCTCTCTATATATATATATATATATATATACTGCTACCATCACAATAACACATGACACCTACTCCACCTCTCTCTATATATATATATACTGCTACCATCACAATAACACATGACACCTACTCCACCTCTCTCTCTCTATATATATATACTGCTACCATCACAATAACACATGACACCTACTCACCTCTCTATTTATATATATATACTGCTACCATCACAATAACACATATTTTCTATAGAGTACTATTACTTGATCTATG
>NC_088410.1:23424796-23454976 GCF_034236695.1 Oncorhynchus nerka | reverse complement strand
CCGTACCAGGTGGTGATACAGCCCGCCAGGATACTCTCACTGTGCATCTGTAGAAGTTTGTGAGTGCTTTTTTGGTGACAAGCCAAATTTCTTCAGCCTCCTGAGGTTGAAGAGGCGCTGCTGCGCCTTCTTCACGGCAGCTGTCAGTGTGAGTGGACCAATTCAGTTTGTCTGTGATGTGTATGCCGAGGAACTTAAAACTTGCTACCCTCTCCACTACTGTTCCATCGACGTGGATAGGGGTGTTCCTCTGCTGTTTCCTGAAGTCCACAATCATCTCCTTAGTTTTGTTGACGTTGAGTGTGAGGTTATTTTCCTGACACCACACTCCGAGGGCCCTCACCTCCTCCCTGTAGGCCGTCTCGTCGTTGTTGGTAATCAAGCCTACCACTGTTGTGTCGTCCGCAAACTTGAAAATTTCATCACAGATGGAAGAAAGAGAGAGAGAAGAGAGGGATGAGCACAGGGAGGATAGACAAATGAAAGGGGGGGCATTAGGAAGTACAGTGCGATTATTGCTTTTTGAGGTTGGTTTGGTTATTTAAAAATTATCTTGGTTTTTAATTTCGGTTTCGATTATTATAATTTTTGACATTAAATGCACTAGTCATTATGTGGGTTGAATACTGTAACAACACTGAATGAAACAATACAAGTGTATCAGTGTAGTGGAAATGAGAAGGTGTTACTAGCGACTAGCGGCTGGCTGGCGTGGTAGCACAGTGTGATGACATTATGCCAGGGAGTACAGGAGGGGGCTGAGCATGCAACCTTGCGGGGCCCCTGTGTTGAGTATCAGCAAAGTGGAGGTGTTGTTTCCTACCTTCACCACCAGGGGGGCGGCCCGTCAGGAAGTCCAGGACCCAGTTGCACAGGGCGGGGTTGAGACCCAGGTCCTCAAGCTTAATGATGAGCTTGGAGGGTACTATAGTGTTGAATGCTGAGCTGTAGTCGATGAACAGCATTCTTACATAAGTATTCCTCTTGTCCAGATGGGATAGGGCAGTGTGCAGTGCGATGGCGATTACGTCGTCTGTGGACCTATTGAGGCGGTAGGCAAATTGAAGTGGGTCTAGGGTGTCAGGTAAGGTGGAGGTGATATGATCCTTAACTGGTAGTTTGTAATGTAACATGTATTTCATGTACACTGGAGTTGTTTGCAATGAGTTCATGACTAATACATTATATAATAGTTGAATTCGCTAAATGCATTCCTCGTTTTACACATTATTATTTGATTATGCCTATAATTGAGTAGGTCTGATGATAATTATTATTGACACATAGCACATGCTTGGGCAGCACCTTGACATCTCTGATCTACTTGATCTCTGATCTACTTGATCTCTGATCTACTTGACTCCATAAGAACATTAGTTGCCAGGGTTACCTATTTGTATCTAGCCTCTTAACGACTGCATAACGTTGCAAGATCGGTGACGCAAGGATTGAGTCGGTGACGCAAGGATTCGCTATCTTGCTCGATCCTCCAGAGGCGCATTTATTCACATAATAACGGAGTCAGATTGATAAACGTAGTTTATTATTGTTCAGCATCATTTCTTCACATCTACATCATTTGTTGTGTTTATTACATTTGTTTAATTTGATTCATTTATTATTTCATTCCAAGTCATCATCTCATCTCTATAGAGCTGCTGCCTATGCTGTCTGACAAAATCACTGTTTTGTAGTTCTTCAAAGTAAATAAGACATACTTTTATGCCTGCTGAACACCAACTATCAATCACTTAGATCATGTATTTTCAGGTAGAGATACCTCACGGAGCAACAGCTCTCTGTCCCCCTCCATCACACTTTCTTCTGTCTCTTCTCTCTCTCTCTCCGTGTCTGCACATGCCGCATGGACCGGACAAGTTGGCAATGGGTTATGGTCATTGTAGTTAAAACCACGTTCTCTGTGCTAAACTATGTCGAATAGTGACCTGTTGGAAACTTCATCTGTTTTATCTCTAGAGAAACTGCAGTGCAATGTGGGTATTGAGCAAAAATAACATAATTGAAAAACATTGGAATTCAAGTAATAGAACCAACATTGGACAATTAGTTATTGAAAGATAAAAAGAGGACGAGTGATGGAGGATTGAGAGAGATGATAGAGGGGTAGGAGGAGGAGAGGCCAGAATGTCAAGGGGGTGGAGAGAGTGAAGGAGAATGAGAGAGAGAGAAACAGATGATAGAGGGGTAGAAGGAGAGGCCAGAATGTCAAGGGGGTGGAGAGACTGAAGGAGAATGAGAGAGATAGAAACAGATGATAGAGGGGTAGAAGGAGAGGCCAGAATGTCAAGAGGGTGGAGAGAGTGAAGGAGAACGAGAGAGATAGAAACAGATGATAGAGGGGTAGAAGGAGAGGCCAGAATGTCAAGGGGGTGGAGAGACTGAAGGAGAATGAGAGAGATAGAAACAGATGATAGAGGGGTAGAAGGGAGAGGCCAGAATGTCAAGGGGTGGAGAGACTGAAGGAGAATGAGAGAGATAGAAACAGATGATAGAGGGGTAGAAGGAGAGGCCAGAATGTCAAGAGGGTGGAGAGAGTGAAGGAGAACGAGAGAGATAGAAACAGATGATAGAGGGGGTAGAAGGAGAGGCCAGAATGTCAAGGGGTGGAGAGACTGAAGGAGAATGAGAGAGAGAGAGACAGATGATAGAGGGGTAGAAGGAGAGGCCAGAATGTCAAGGGGGTGGAGAGACTGAAGGAGAATGAGAGAGATAGAAACAGATGATAGAGGGGTAGAAGGAGAGGCCAGAATGTCAAGAGGGTGGAGAGAGTGAAGGAGAACGAGAGAGATAGAAACAGATGATAGAGGGGTAGAAGGAGAGGCCAGAATGTCAAGGGGGTGGAGAGACTGAAGGAGAATGAGAGAGATAGAAACAGATGATAGAGGGGTAGAAGGAGAGGCCAGAATGTCAAGAGGGTGGAGAGAGTGAAGGAGAACGAGAGAGATAGAAACAGATGATAGAGGGGTAGAAGGAGAGGCCAGAATGTCAAGGGGTGGAGAGACTGAAGGAGAATGAGAGAGATAGAAACAGATGATAGAGGGGTAGAAGGAGAGGCCAGAATGTCAAGGGGTGGAGAGACTGAAGGAGAATGAGAGAGATAGAAACAGATGATAGAGGGGTAGAAGGAGAGGCCAGAATGTCAAGAGGGTGGAGAGAGTGAAGGAGAACGAGAGAGATAGAAACAGATGATAGAGGGGTAGAAGGAGAGGCCAGAATGTCAAGGGGGTGGAGAGACTGAAGGAGAATGAGAGAGATAGAAACAGATGATAGAGGGGTAGAAGGAGAGGCCAGAATGTCAAGGGGGTGGAGAGACTGAAGGAGAATGAGAGAGAGAGAGAGAGATGATAGAGGGGTAGAAGGAGAGGCCAGAATGTCAAGGGGGTGGAGAGACTGAAGGAGAATGAGAGAGATAGAAACAGATGATAGAGGGGTAGAAGGAGAGGCCAGAATGTCAAGAGGGTGGAGAGAGTGAAGGAGAACGAGAGAGATAGAAACAGATGATAGAGGGGTAGAAGGAGAGGCCAGAATGTCAAGGGGGTGGAGAGACTGAAGGAGAATGAGAGATAGAAACAGATGATAGAGGGGTAGAAGGAGAGGCCAGAATGTCAAGAGGGTGGAGAGAGTGAAGGAGAACGAGAGAGATAGAAACAGATGATAGAGGGGTAGAAGGAGAGGCCAGAATGTCAAGGGGGTGGAGAGACTGAAGGAGAATGAGAGAGATAGAAACAGATGATAGAGGGGTAGAAGGAGAGGCCAGAATGTCAAGGGGGGTGGAGAGACTGAAGGAGAATGAGAGAGATAGAAACAGATGATAGAGGGGTAGAAGGAGAGGCCAGAATGTCAAGAGGGTGGAGAGAGTGAAGGAGAACGAGAGAGATAGAAACAGATGATAGAGGGGTAGAAGGAGAGGCCAGAATGTCAAGGGGTGGAGAGACTGAAGGAGAATGAGAGAGATAGAAACAGATGATAGAGGGGTAGAAGGAGAGGCCAGAATGTCAAGGGGGGTGGAGAGACTGAAGGAGAATGAGAGAGAGAGAGAGAGAGAGATGATAGAGGGGTAGAAGGAGAGGCCAGAATGTCAAGGGGGTGGAGAGACTGAAGGAGAATGAGAGAGAGAGAGAGATGATAGAGGGGTAGAAGGAGAGGCCAGAATGTCAAGGGGTGGAGAGACTGAAGGAGAATGAGAGAGATAGAAACAGATGATAGAGGGGTAGAAGGAGAGGCCAGAATGTCAAGGGGTGGAGAGACTGAAGGAGAATGAGAGAGATAGAAACAGATGATAGAGGGGTAGAAGGAGAGGCCAGAATGTCAAGGGGTGGAGAGACTGAAGGAGAATGAGAGAGATAGAAACAGATGATAGAGGGGTAGAAGGAGAGGCCAGAATGTCAAGGGGGTGGAGAGACTGAAGGAGAATGAGAGAGATAGAAACAGATGATAGAGGGGTAGAAGGAGAGGCCAGAATGTCAAGGGGTGGAGAGACTGAAGGAGAATGAGAGAGAGAGAGACAGATGATAGAGGGGTAGAAGGAGAGGCCAGAATGTCAAGAGGGTGGAGAGACTGAAGGAGAATGAGAGAGAGAGAGAGAGATGATAGAGGGGTAGAAGGAGAGGCCAGAATGTCAAGGGGGTGGAGAGACTGAAGGAGAATGAGAGAGATAGAAACAGATGATAGAGGGGTAGAAGGAGGAAAGGCCAGAATGTCAAGGGGGTGGAGAGACTGAAGGAGAATGAGAGAGAGAGAGACAGATGATAGAGGGGTAGAAGGAGAGGCCAGAATGTCAAGAGGGTGGAGAGACTGAAGGAGAATGAGAGAGAGAGAGAGAGATGATAGAGGGGTAGAAGGAGAGGCCAGAATGTCACGAGGGTGGAGAGAGTGAAGGAGAACGAGAGAGAGAGAGAGCTTCTAAAATATATGATCAGAAGAGCTGTTATCTCGAGGGGTACAGGGTAGAGGGTCTCTCTTTCCCTCTCCCTCCTCTCTCTCTCGCCATCTGTCTCATTTCTGGGTTTATATTTTATTCAGTTAACATGCTGCTCATCGTTATTCAAGAGACCCACCTGTGTTGGATTGGGAGAGATTCATTTTGTGATTTCCTATTAGGAAAACAACTCTTGGATTGAGATCTAGATCACATGATGAAGATGTGTGTGATCTACATATCAGCTGAGATCTTGACTGGAACTTGAACGTTTTCAGTAGTTACATTGCCTTCAGAAAGTATTCATACCCCTTGACTTAATTAATCCACATGTTGTGGTGTTATGGCCTGAATTGTAAATGGATTAAATATATACTTTTCTCACCCGTCTACACACAATATCCCATAATGACACAGTGAAACATCTTTTTATAAATCTTTACAAATGTATTGAAAATGAAATACAGAAATATTATATTTACATAAGTATTCACACCCCTGAGTCAATACATGTTAGAATCACCCTTTGGGTTATTGAAGTCTCTAAGATCTTTCCACACCTATTTGCACATTGTTCTTTTTTAAATTCTTCAAGCTCTGTCTAGTTGGTTGGTGATCATTGCTAGACAGACATTTTTAAGTCTTGCCATAGATTTTTTTTAGATGATTTAAGTCAAAACGGTAATTAGTCCACTCAGGAACATTCAACGTGGTCTTGGTAAGCAAATCCAGTGTATAGCTGGCTTTGTGTTTTAGGTTATTGTCCTGCTGAAAGGGGAATTTGTCTCCCAGTGAATTTGTCTCCCAGTGACTGAACCAGGTTTTCCTCTACGATTCTGCCTGTGCTTAGCTCTATTCCGTTTATTTTTATCCTAAAAACTCCTTCTTCCTTGCCGATGGCAAGCATACCATAACATGATGCAACCACCACCGTGTTTGAAAATAGTGGTTCACAGTCAAGGTGTGAATACTTTCTGTAACTGTTTTAAAGTCACCATTGGCCTCGTGGTGAAATGCCTGAGCAGTTTCCTTCCTCTCCGGCAACTGAGTTAGGAAGGACGCCTGTATCTTTGTAGTGACTGGGTGTATAGATACACCATCTAAAGTGTAATTAATAACTTCACCATGGGATATGCAATGTCTGTTGTTTTTACCCATCTACCAATAGGTGCCCTTCTTTGTGAGGAAAACCATTGGAAAAACCTCCCTGGTCTTTGTGGTTGAATCTGTGTTTAAAATTCACTGCTTGACTGAGGGACCTTCCAGATAATTGTATGTGTGGGGTACAGAGATGAGGTAAACACTATTATTGAACACAGTGTGAGTCCATGCAACTTATTATATGACTTTTTAAGCACATTTTGACTCCTGAACGTATTTATGCTTGTCATAACAAAGGGACTGAATACTTATTTACTCGCTTTTCATTTTGAATTCATTTGTAAACATTTCTAACATCAGAATTCCACTTTGACATTATGGGGTGTTGTGTGTAGGCCAGTGACACACAATCTACATTTAAAACGTCAAGGTGTGAATACTCTCTGAAGGCACTGTAGGAGTTGAAAAGATTTCCACATTTCAAGAGATTTGGGTCAACATTGTGTTTGGTGTGTGTGTGTTCTCTGAATCAGAACCTTGTTGTTAGGATGTAACAGTGTTTCATTTGTGCCGGGTCCTGGTGGAACAAGATCCAGAACCTATCCGTTTTGGACTGTTTTGTTCCAGAACCTATCCGTTTTGGACTGTTTTGTTCCAGAACCTATCCGTTTTGGACTGTATGTTCCAGAACCTCTCCGTTTTGGACTGTTTTGTTCCAGAACCTATCCGTTTTGGACTGTTTTGTTCCAGAACTTATCCGTTTTGGACTGTTTTGTTCCAGAACCTATCCGTTTTGGACTGTTTTGATCCAGAACCTATCCGTTTTGGACTGTTTTGTTCCAGAACCTATCCGTTTTGGACTGTTTTGTTCCGGAACCTATCCTTTTGGACTGTTTTGTTCCAGAACCTCTCCGTTTTGGACTGTTTTGTTCCAGAACCTCTCCGTTTTGGACTGTTTTGTTCCAGAACCTATCCTTTTGGACTGTTTTGTTCCAGAACCTATCCGTTTTGGACTGTTTTGTTCCGGAACCTATCCGTTTTGGACTGTTTTGTTCCAGAACCTATCCGTTTTGGACTGTTTTGTTCCGGAACCTATCCTTTTGGACTGTTTTGTTCCAGAACCTCTCCGTTTTGGACTGTTTTGTTCCAGAACCTATCCGTTTTGGACTGTTTTGTTCCAGAACCTATCCGTTTTGGACTGTTTTGTTCCGGAACCTATCCTTTTGGACTGTTTTGTTCCAGAACCTCTCCGTTTTGGACTGTTTTGTTCCAGAACCTCTCCGTTTTGGACTGTTTTGTTCCAGAACCTATCCTTTTGGACTGTTTTGTTCCAGAACCTATCCGTTTTGGACTGTTTTGTTCCGGAACCTATCCGTTTTGGACTGTTTTGTTCCAGAACCTATCCGTTTTGGACTGTTTTGTTCCGGAACCTATCCTTTTGGACTGTTTTGTTCCAGAACCTCTCCGTTTTGGACTGTTTTGTTCCAGAACCTATCCGTTTTGGACTGTTTTGTTCCGGAACCTATCCGTTTTGGACTGTTTTGTTCCGGAACCTATCCTTTTGGACTGTTTTGTTCCAGAACCTCTCCGTTTTGGACTGTTTTGTTCCAGAACCTATCCGTTTTGGACTGTTTTGTTCCGGAACCTATTTGGCTGGATCCGGTCCCTCTCTTGGCATGACAAATAATTGTCACTTTTGCAATGTAAAAATTCAAACAAAAGTGCTCAAAGTTCATTCGAGTTGCCTCTTCGTTAATTCTCCTGCCCCCCACAACAAAAAACATAATGTGAAAAAGTAGATTTTCAGCCTGGGCCTAATATTCTAAGAGTTGATTCGGGTTGGGCCGGCCCGTGTTTACAGTTTGCAGAACATTATAACCTATGTTTGAGACCAACGCGTGGCCCTGGCGGTGTAAGAAGCGCCTCAGTATCTCTCACATAGCTAGAATGAGACTTTATATGATCTCTCTCCCGCTCTGCTCTGATAGAGCCTGCAACTCTCACCTCTCCACTATTGCATTTCATCATTTATTTCCTTATACAACCGTGCGAAGGGTTCTGAAGGAACTGCAGCACCCCTGATAAATTGAAATCAATTTGCCACAGTTATATAATTACTGCTGTCTGTTCAGAGAGAAATGAAATCATTCAGAATCGCCTACTACACCATGAGAAGGCCTATAATGTAGCCACAGAGGATCAATAGCTTCTTTTTAAAATAGCCAAGTTGTTGATTGTAGACAAGGATTAGCCTACAGTCGGCCATCAGCCATCACCAACCAGTATGCTGCCCATCAGCCATCACCAACCAGTATGCTGCCCATCAGCCATCACCAACCAGTATGCTGCCCATCAGCCATCACCAACCAGTATGCTGCCCATCAGCCATCACCAGCCAGTGTGCTGCCCATCAGCCATCACCAACCAGTATGCTGCCCATCAGCCGTCACCAGCCAGTGTGCTGCCCATCAGCCGTCACCAGCCAGTGTGCTGCCCATCAGCCGTCACCAGCCAGTGTGCTGCCCATCAGCCGTCACCAGCCAGTGTGCTGCCCATCAGCCATCACCAACCAGTATGCTGCCCATCAGCCATCACCAACCAGTATGCTGCCCATCAGCCATCACCAACCAGTATGCTGCCCATCAGCCATCACCAACCAGTATGCTGCCCATCAGCCATCACCAGTATGCTGCCCATCAGCCATCACCAGCCAGTATGCTGCCCATCAGCCATCACCAGCCAGTATGCTGCCCATCAGCCATCACCAGCCAGTATGCTGCCCATCAGCCATCACCAGCCACCAGCCATCACCAACCAGTATGCTGCCCATCAGCCATCACCAGCCAGTGTGCTGTCCATCAGCCATCACCAACCAGTATGCTGTCCATCAGCCATCACCAACCAGTATGCTGCCCATCAGCCATCACCAGCCAGTGTGCTGCCCATCAGCTATCACCAACCAGTGTGCTGTCCATCAGCCATCACCAGCCAGTGTGCTGCCCATCAGCCATCACCAGCCAGTGTGCTGTCCATCAGCCGTCACCAGCCAGTGTGCTGCCCATCAGCCATCACCAGCCAGTGTGCTGCCCATCAGCCATCACCAACCAGTATGCTGTCCATCAGCCATCACCAGCCAGTGTGCTGCCCATCAGCCATCACCAACCAGTATGCTGTCCATCAGCCATCACCAGCCAGTGTGCTGCCCATCAGCCATCACCAACCAGTATGCTGTCCATCAGCCATCACCAGCCAGTGTGCTGCCCATCAGCCATCACCAACCAGTATGCTGTCCATCAGCCATCACCAGCCAGTGTGCTGCCCATCAGCCGTCACCAACCAGTATGCTGTCCATCAGCCGTCACCAGCCAGTGTGCTGCCCATCAGCCGTCACCAGCCAGTGTGCTGCCCATCAGCCATCACCAGCCAGTGTGCTGCCCATCAGCCGTCACCAGCCAGTGTGCTGCCCATCAGCCGTCACCAGCCAGTGTGCTGCCCATCAGCCGTCACCAGCCAGTGTGCTGCCCATCAGCCATCACCAACCAGTATGCTGTCCATCAGCCATCACCAGCCAGTGTGCTGCCCATCAGCCGTCACCAGCCAGTGTGCTGCCCATCAGCCATCACCAACCAGTGTGCTGCCCATCATCCGTCACCAGCCAGCGTGCTGCCCATCAGCCATCACCAGCCAGTGTGCTGCCCATCAGCCATCACCAGCCAGTGTGCTGCCCATCAGCCATCACCAGCCAGTGTGCTGCCCATCAGCCATCACCAGCCAGTGTGCTGCCCATCAGCCATCACCAGCCAGTGTGCTGCCCATCAGCCATCACCAGCCAGTGTGCTGTCCATCAGCCGTCACCAGCCAGTGTGCTGCCCATCAGCCATCACCAGCCAGTGTGCTGCCCATCAGCCATCACCAGCCAGTGTGCTGCCCATCAGCCATCACCAGCCAGTGTGCTGCCCATCAGCCATCACCAGCCAGTGTGCTGTCCATCAGCCGTCACCAGCCAGTGTGCTGCCCATCATCCGTCACCAGCCAGCGTGCTGCCCATCAGCCATCACCAGCCAGTGTGCTGCCCATCAGCCATCACCAGCCAGTGTGCTGCCCATCAGCCATCACCAGCCAGTGTGCTGCCCATCAGCCATCACCAGCCAGTGTGCTGCCCATCAGCCATCACCAGCCAGTGTGCTGCCCATCAGCCATCACCAGCCAGTGTGCTGCCCATCAGCCGTCACCAGCCAGTGTGCTGTCCATCAGCCGTCACCAGCCAGTGTGCTGCCCATCAGCCATCACCAGCCAGTGTGCTGCCCATCAGCCATCACCAACCAGTATGCTGTCCATCAGCCATCACCAACCAGTATGCTGTCCATCAGCCGTCACCAGCCAGTGTGCTGCCCATCATTCGTCACCAGCCAGTGTGCTGCCCATCAGCCGTCACCAGCCAGTGTGCTGCCCATCAGCCGTCACCAGCCAGTGTGCTGCCCATCAGCCGTCACCAGCCAGTGTGCTGCCCATGAGCCGTCACCAGCCAGTGTGCTGCCCATCAGCCATCACCAGCCAGTGTGCTGCCCATCAGCCGTCACCAGCCAGTGTGCTGTCCATCAGCCATCACCAGCCAGTGTGCTGCCCATCAGCCGTCACCAGCCAGTGTGCTGTCCATCAGCCATCACCAGCCAGTATGCTGCCCATCAGCCATCACCAGCCAGTGTGCTGCCCATCAGCCATCACCAGCCAGTGTGCTAGCCATCACCAGCCAGTGTGCTGCCCATCAGCCATCACCAGCCAGTGTGCTGCCCATCAGCCATCACCAGCCAGTGTGCTGCCCATCAGCCATCACCAGCCAGTGTGCTGCCCATCAGCCATCACCAGCCAGTGTGCTGTCCGTCAGCCATCACCAGCCAGTGTGCGGCCCATCAGCCATCACCAACCAGTATGCTGCCCATCAGCCATCACCAACCAGTATGCTGCCCATCAGCCATCACCAACCAGTATGCTGCCCATCAGCCATCACCAACCAGTATGCTGCCCATCAGCCATCACCAGCCAGTGTGCTGCCCATCAGCCATCACCAACCAGTATGCTGCCCATCAGCCATCACCAGCCAGTGTGCTGCCCATCAGCCATCACCAACCAGTATGCTGCCCATCAGCCATCACCAGCCAGTGTGCTGTCCATCAGCCATCACCAACCAGTATGCTGTCCATCAGCCATCACCAACCAGTATGCTGCCCATCAGCCATCACCAGCCAGTGTGCTGCCCATCAGCTATCACCAACCAGTGTGCTGTCCATCAGCCATCACCAGCCAGTGTGCTGCCCATCAGCCATCACCAGCCAGTGTGCTGTCCATCAGCCGTCACCAGCCAGTGTGCTGCCCATCAGCCATCACCAGCCAGTGTGCTGCCCATCAGCCATCACCAACCAGTATGCTGTCCATCAGCCATCACCAGCCAGTGTGCTGCCCATCAGCCATCACCAACCAGTATGCTGTCCATCAGCCATCACCAGCCAGTGTGCTGCCCATCAGCCATCACCAACCACTATGCTGTCCATCAGCCGTCACCAGCCAGTGTGCTGCCCATCAGCCATCACCAGCCAGTGTGCTGCCCATCAGCCATCACCAGCCAGTGTGCTGCCCATCAGCCGTCACCAGCCAGTGTGCTGCCCATCAGCCATCACCAACCAGTATGCTGTCCATCAGCCATCACCAGCCAGTGTGCTGCCCATCAGCCATCACCAACCAGTATGCTGTCCATCAGCCATCACCAGCCAGTGTGCTGCCCATCAGCCATCACCAACCAGTATGCTGTCCATCAGCCATCACCAGCCAGTGTGCTGCCCATCAGCCGTCACCAACCAGTATGCTGTCCATCAGCCGTCACCAGCCAGTGTGCTGCCCATCAGCCGTCACCAGCCAGTGTGCTGCCCATCAGCCATCACCAGCCAGTGTGCTGCCCATCAGCCGTCACCAGCCAGTGTGCTGTCCATCAGCCATCACCAGCCAGTGTGCTGCCCATCAGCCGTCACCAGCCAGTGTGCTGTCCATCAGCCATCACCAGCCAGTATGCTGCCCATCAGCCATCACCAGCCAGTGTGCTGCCCATCAGCCATCACCAGCCAGTGTGCTAGCCATCACCAGCCAGTGTGCTGCCCATCAGCCATCACCAGCCAGTGTGCTGCCCATCAGCCATCACCAGCCAGTGTGCTGCCCATCAGCCATCACCAGCCAGTGTGCTGCCCATCAGCCATCACCAGCCAGTGTGCTGTCCGTCAGCCATCACCAGCCAGTGTGCGGCCCATCAGCCATCACCAGCCAGTGTGCTGCCCATCAGCCATCACCAGCCAGTGTGCTGCCCATCAGCCATCACCAGCCAGTGTACTGTCCGTCAGCCATCACCAGCCAGTGTGCTGTCCGTCAGCCATCACCAGCCAGTGTGCTGCCCATCAGCCATCACCAGCCAGTGTGCTGCCCATCAGCCATCACCAGCCAGTGTGCTGCCCATCAGCCATCACCAGCCAGTGTGCTGCCCATCAGCCATCATTAGGTGAGTTAGTGAAACTGGAAAGCATTTTTAGGACTATAATTTCCCCCTCCTGTAGTCTGCAATATGTCTCCACACACCTAGACCAAGGCTATTGATGGATTCAAGGTCATTTTTATTCATGTCAGATTCTCAGTTTGTCAGTGTTAAAGTAGCCTGCCATATGGATCATTTGTACAGTATTAAAAAAGATTCTGACAAAGTCTCCAGTCAGGTAAAATGACGTACAATTGCATGAAATTAGTTCATAAAAGGCACATTTTTCTCGGACCCAAGACAACTAAAAATGTCCCCTATGTGTGCAACTTGTGTAAGTGTCTCTACTCTACTGCTCTATGTCACTACCTAAATGTGATGATATGCATACAATGCTTTATTGTAAAGGAGATGTTTTTCCTCATGCATTCCGGTACCTCAGAACTCCCCAGGTCACCCCATTCTCGCGCTCACTTTTTGTTCAGGCACCTCCCGATTTACGAATTAAGCACGGGGATGTAATGTATAGTTTGAATCATGGTCTTACTTTTCGTACATCAAGTTGTCAGTCTCTGATTGGTGGATTTGGGTTATTGAGTTTGTGATGGAATCAAGAAGTTGACTGTTGATAGATGGGATAGTCCAACCCCTCACTCCTTCTCTACAATGCTTAGTCCTCTCAGGCAAGATGGACGACATCCATCTATCTTCTCTCTGTCTACCTTTTCCCCCTCTCTATCTTCTTTCTTCTCTCTGTCTGCCCTTTCCCCCTCTCTATCTTCTATCTTCTCTCTGTCTGCCTTTTCCCCCTCTCTATCTTCTATCTTCTCTCTGTCTACCTTTTCCCCCCCCTCTCTATCTTCTATCTTCTCTCTGTCTGCCCTTTCCCCTCTCTATCTTCTAACTTCTCTCTGTCTGCCCTTTCCCCCTCTCTATCTTCTAACTTCTCTCTGTCCGCCTTTTTCTCTCTATCTTCTTTCTATCTGCCCTCCCCCTCCTCTCATTCGCTGGTAGTCTATCCTCCGTTCCCCTCCTCTGCCCTCCATATAGCATCCCTCTCTCACATTCCTCTTTCTGTCTGTCACGCTCCCTCTCTTCTTCTTTCTCTCTATTCATCTCTGTCATGCTGTCTCCTTATATCACTCTTTTTGTTTTCCCTCCTCTCTCTCTCTCTCCCCTCCTCCTCCTCCTCATCCTCCTCCTCCCCCTCCTCTCCTCTCGTCAGGGGAGCCAGAGACAGACCTAATTAAGACAGAACCCAGTGGCTTCATTAGCCTGGAGTCCTGCTGGAGACATTTGCACTTCAAAGTCCAGGGATGGAGAGAGATGGATTGATGGAGGGATGAGGGCGAGACAGAGACATTGAGGGAGGGAAGAAATGAAAAAGGGGGGTTACTTAGGAAGGGAGGGAGTGGACAAAAGGAGGAGAAAGTCAGAGGATTTCCTGATGGACAGCTATTATGCAATCACATCTAACAGATGGAAATGGAAACAGGCAGAGGGGGAGTGGAGGAGGGAGAGAGGGGAGGGGAGAGGGAAATAGGCAGCGGTGTGGAGGGAGGGAGGGAGAGAGAGGTAGGGAGGGAGAGGGAAAGAGGTAGAGGGGAGAGGGGAGGGAGGGAGAGGGAAAGAGGTAGAGGGGAGAGGGGGAGGGAGGGAGAGGGAAAGAGGTAGAGGGGAGAGGGGGAGGGAGGGGGAGAGGGAAAAGGTAGAGGGGAGGTGGAGGGAGAGGGAAAGAGGGAGAGGGGGAGGGAGGGGGAGAGGGAAATAGGCAGCAGTGTAGGGGGGGGAGAGGGAAATAGGTAGAGGGGGAGGGAGCTCATGAAGACCTAATGAGAGCCTCTTTAAAGGAAATTGGGGGAGAGAGAGAGATGTGTGAGAGGAAGAATGAGAGAGAGAGAGATGTGAGAGAGAGAGATGTGTGTGAGAGAGAGAGATGTGACAGGACGAGAAGAGAAGAGTGAGAGAGAGAGAGAGAGAGAGAGAGAGAGAGAGAGAGAGAGAGAGAGAGAGAGAGATGTGTGAAAGGAAGAGTGAGAGAGAGAGAGAGATGTGTGAGAGGAAGAGTGAGAGAGAGAGAGAGAGAGAGAGATGTGTGAGGAAGAATGAGAGAGATGTGTGAGAGGAAGAATGAGAGAGATGTGAGAGAGGAAGAATGAGAGAGATGTGTGAGAGGGAGGGAGAGGTAAGGAAAGAGAGAGAGGTAGATAAAGAAAGAGGCAGGGAGAGAGATGTGAAGGGAGAGAGAGATGATAGAGAGGTGAGAGAGGGAGGAGGAAGGAGAGAGAGGGAGGGAGGGATAGAGAGAGGGAGATAGAGAGGGATTGGGAAAGGGAGAGAGAGAGCTAATGAAAAGCTAATGAGGGCCTCTAAAGGAAATTGGGGGAAAAGTGGAGGGAGGGAGGGAGTGAGAGGGAGGGGGGAGGGAGGGGAGAGGGGGAGGGAGGGAGAGAAATTAGAGAAAAAGATTCTGGAAATGGCTGTGTGAGAGAGAAAGAAAAGAGAGGGATACTGATACGAGACAGAGAGGAGGATAAAGGGATAAAAAGTAAACTGCACGGAGAGGGGGATAAGAGAGGAGCAGAAAGGATAGAGAGAAAGTGTGTAGAGTACACAGGGATGTCTGGATGCGTTCCAAATGGCACCCTATTCCCTATGTAGTGCATGTAGAGCTTTATGATTAGAAGTAGTTCACTACATAGGGAATAGGGTGCCATTTGAGGTGTGAGGTTGTGTAACTTGACCTAGCTCTTCTGCTAATTAATTCAGGATGTCAGAAAATAGGACAGAAAACAAGGAATAAAGAACCAAACCAACAGTGTGTTTGTGTATGTATGTATGTATGTGTATGTGTGTGTGTGTTTATGTATGTTTCTATGTATGTGTTTGTGTGTGTCTAAATATAGTCACACAGCTAGACACAGCAAATCCACACCTGGCACTTCTGATGAAGCTGCAGTGTGTACATAGTTATTATAACCTAATGCAGTACGTGGTGTCCATCGTTCTACATAGTTATTATAACCTAATGCAGTACAGTACGTGGTGTCCATCGTTCTACATAGTTATTATAACCTAATGCAGTACAGTATGTGGTGTCCATCGTTCTACATAGTTATTATAACCTAATGCAGTACAGTACGTGGTGTCCAGTACGTGGTGTCCATCGTTCTACATAGTTATTATAACCTAATGCAGTACAGTACGTGGTGTCCATCGTTCTACATAGTTATTATAACCTAATGCAGTACAGTACGTGGTGTCCATCGTTCTACATAGTTATTATAACCTAATGCAGTACGTGGTGTCCATCGTTCTACATAGTTATTATAACCTAATGCAGTACAGTACGTGGTGTCCATCGTTCTACATAGTTATTATAACCTAATGCAGTACAGTACGTGGTGTCCATCGTTCTACATAGTTATTATAACCTAATGCAGTACAGTACGTGGTGTCCATCGTTCTACATAGTTATTATAACCTAATGCAGTACAGTACGTGGTGTCCATCGTTCTACATAGTTATTATAACCTAATGCAGTACGTGGTGTCCAGTATAACCTAATGCGTGGTGTCCATCGTTCTACATAGTTATTATAACCTAATGCAGTACAGTACGTGGTGTCCATCGTTCTACATAGTTATTATAACCTAATGCAGTACAGTACGTGGTGTCCATCGTTCTACATAGTTATTATAACCTAATGCAGTACAGTACGTGGTGTCCATCGTTCTACATAGTTATTATAACCTAATGCAGTACAGTACGTGGTGTCCATCGTTCTACATAGTTATTATAACCTAATGCAGTACAGTACGTGGTGTCCATCGTTCTACATAGTTATTATAACCTAATGCAGTACAGTACGTGGTGTCCATCGTTCTACATAGTTATTATAACCTAATGCAGTACAGTACGTGGTGTCCATCGTTCTACATAGTTATTATAACCTAATGCAGTACAGTACGTGGTGTCCATCGTTCTACATAGTTATTATAACCTAATGCAGTACAGTACGTGGTGTCCATCGTTCTACATAGTTATTATAACCTAATGCAGTACAGTACGTGGTGTCCATCGTTCTACATAGTTATTATAACCTAATGCAGTACAGTACGTGGTGTCCATCGTTCTACATAGTTATTATAACCTAATGCAGTACAGTACGTGGTGTCCATCGTTCTACATAGTTATTATAACCTAATGCAGTACAGTACGTGGTGTCCATCGTTCTACATAGTTATTATAACCTAATGCAGTACGTGGTGTCCATCGTTCTACATAGTTATTATAACCTAATGCAGTACAGTACGTGGTGTCCATCGTTCTACATAGTTATTATAACCTAATGCAGTACGTGGTGTCCATCGTTCTACATAGTTATTATAAGCTAATGCAGTACGTGGTGTCCATCGTTCTACATAGTTATTATAACCTAATGCAGTACAGTACGTGGTGTCCATCGTTCTACATAGTTATTATAACCTAATGCAGTACAGTACGTGGTGTCCATCGTTCTACATAGTTATTATAACCTAATGCAGTACAGTACGTGGTGTCCATCGTTCTACATAGTTATTATAACCTAATGCAGTACAGTACGTGGTGTCCATCGTTCTACATAGTTATTATAACCTAATGCAGTACAGTACGTGGTGTCCATCGTTCTACATAGTTATTATAACCTAATGCAGTACAGTACGTGGTGTCCATCGTTCTACATAGTTATTATAACCTAATGCAGTACAGTACGTGGTGTCCATCGTTCTACATAGTTATTATAACCTAATGCAGTACAGTACGTGGTGTCCATCGTTCTACATAGTTATTATAACCTAATGCAGTACGTGGTGTCCATCGTTCTACATAGTTATTATAACCTAATGCAGTACAGTGTGGTGGTGTGTTTGTAGAGGGTGTGTGTGTTGAGTGAGTGGTGTGTTTGTGTAGAGGATACTTGAGCCACAAGTAAAAACCTCCCTCTTTTTATTATCTCTCTCTCTCTAATGCAGTACAGTGTGGTGGTGTGTTTGTAGAGGGTGTGTGTGTTGAGTGAGTGGTGTGTTTGTGTAAAGGATACTTGAGCCACAAGTAAAAACCTCCCTCTTTTTATTATCTCTCTCTCTCTCTCTCTCTCTCTCTCTGGTGGTCTCTCTCTCTGTCTCTCTCTCTCCCTCTCTCTCTCTCTCTGTCTCCCTCTGAGTCTCTGTTTCTCTCTCTCTCTCTCTCTCTCCACTCTGTCTCCCTCTCCCTCTTTCTCTCTCTCTCTCCTCTCTCTCT
Organism: Oncorhynchus nerka; assembly: GCF_034236695.1. NCBI lineage: Eukaryota > Metazoa > Chordata > Actinopteri > Salmoniformes > Salmonidae > Oncorhynchus > Oncorhynchus nerka. The sequence continues at coordinate 23,437,139 of NC_088410.1, read as the reverse complement.
CTCTCTCTCTCTCTCTCTCTCTCTCTCTCTCTCTCTCTCTCTCTCTCTCTCTCTCTCTCTCTCTCCCTCTCTCTCTCTCTCTCTCTCTCTCTCTCTCTCTCTCTCTCTCTCTCTCTCCCTCTCTCTCTCTCTCTCTCTCTCTCCTCTCTCTCTCTCTCTCTCTCTCTCTCTCTCTCTCTCTCTCTCTCTCTGTCTCTCTCTCTCCTCTCTCTCTCTCTCTCTCTCTCTCTCTCTCTCTCACTGGAAAACTATATTTTATATGTCAAACATAAACAATGTTGTTGACTATTGTAGTGTGGAGACCTCACACTGTTGGAATGTTCTGTTTGAAATATTGCACAAATGTCAAACCAACATGGTATATTTACGTTGAGTTACAAACATCATAACTCCCAACAGTATTCCACGATTCTGTGATCATTCAAATCCACAGCAAAATGTTAGGATATACTGTAGGTTTATCCAATAACAACACAGCGCTGAATATGGAAGAACTCATTTCTGAATTATGTGTGTGTGTGTGAAAGCGAGAGAGATCCACAAATAATCTGAAAACAAATACAATTATGATAAAGTCCCATATCTACTGGGTGAAATACCACAGTGTGTCATCACAGCAGCTAGATTTGTGACCTGTTGCCACAAGAAAAGGTCAACCAGTGAAGAACAAACACCATTGTAAATACAACCCATATTTATGCTTATTTATTTTCCTTTTTGTACTTCAACTATTTGCACATCATTACAACACTATATATACATAATATGACATATGTAATGTCTTTATTCTTTTGGAACATGTGTGAGTGTAATGTTTACTGTTCACTTTTATTGTTTATTTCACTTTTGTATATTATCTATCTCACTTGCTTTATCAATGTTAACACATGTTTCTCATGACAATAAAGCCCTTTGAATTGAATTGACAGAGAGAGAAGGTGAACTAATTGGAGGGAGAGATTTCTGGATCGACTTTCTTTATGCTCAGTATTCTGTGTAGAGATGACAGACGTGGTGGATCAGGGATTTGATAAACCCAGTTGGATCATTATAGTAACATATTCTATATGGCTTCTCTACACCCCCACATAGTTCACTCCACCCATACATGATGTATCCACAACATCAAATAGTATGTGTGCTTGTGTCCATATCATGCATGTCATGAGATTAGATGTGTGTGTGTGTCTCTGTGTCCTTGTGTGTGTGTTATCCATCCATGTCATGAGATTAGTGTGTGTGTGTGTGTGTGTGTGTGTGTGTGTGTGTGTGTGTGTGTGTCTGTGTCCTTGTGTGTGTGTTATCCATCCATGTCATGAGATGATAACAGATGATCACGACATGGTTTCCCTTAGCTACAGTATAGATATCACATAGCACCATGGCAACCAGTCAACTCGTGTGTGTGTGTGTTAATGTCTATATGCTTGTGGGTATCTGTCTCTCTCTGTGTGTGTGTGTGTGTGTGTGTGTGTGTGTGTGTGTGTGTGTGTGTGTGTGTGTGTGTGTGTGTGTGTGTGTGTGTGTGTGTGTTACTGGCATCCCCTCTCTCTGAGTACTGGTAATAGTGATGGGACCTGTAGGGTTAAAGGAGAAGGCATATAGCAGTGCTGCTGAAGCCCTCATCAACATTCATCAAAGCATGAAAAACAGCACTGGTAACACACACACTCAAATGAGGGATCTGGTGTGTGTGTGTATATACAGTCTGTTTGTGTCTAGCAACTCTAATTTGAGGCATGTATATATTTGAACGTACACTACATGAACAAAAGTATGTGGACACCTACTCGCCGAATGTCTCATTCTAAAATCATGAGGCATTATCATAACAGCCTCCACTCTTCTGGGAAGGCTTTCCACTAAATGTTGGAACGTTGCTGCGGGGCTGGCTCACAGTCAGCAATCGAATTCCTCCCAAAGGTGTTTTATGGGGTTGAAGTCAGGGCTCTGTTCAGGCCAGTCAGGTTCTTCCTCACCGATCTCGAGAAACCATTTCTTTATGGAACTTGGTTTGTGCACGGGGGCATTGTCATGCTGAAACAGGAAAGGGCCTTCCCCAAACTGTTGCCACAAAGTTGGAAGCACAGAATCATCTAGAATGTCATTGTATGCTGTAGCGTTAACACTAAGGGGCCTAGCCTGAACCATGAAAAACAGCCCCAGACCATTATTCATCCTCCGCCAAACTTTACAGTTGGCACTATGCATTGGGGCAGGTAGCGTTCTCCTGGCATCCGCCACACCCAGATGCGTCCGTCGGACTGCCAAGTCTGCCCTCGCCAAAGAGTCTCCTCCTTAGCAGATGGATATACCCGGTACAACAGATGGATATACCCGGTACAGCAGATGGATATACCCGGTACAGCAGATGGATATACCCGGTACAGCAGATGGATATACCCGGTACAGCAGATGGATACACCCGGTACAGCATATGGATATACCCGGTACAGCAGATGAATATACCTGGTACAGCAGATGGATACACCCGGTACAGCAGATGGATACACCCGGTACAGCATATGGATACACCCGGTACAGCAGATGGATATACCTGGTACAGGAGATGGATATACCTGGTACAGCAGATGGATACACCCGGTACAGCAGATGGATACACCCGGTACAGCTACTGTACTGTTGAAGGATGATTTATTGCCACCACTTCCCAGGTACAGCAGAGACTGAAATGACTCAAACTGAAATACAGAAAGAAAAGAACAATGAGTGTGAGTTGTTGTATGCTGGCTAAATACTAGGCTTCATTCTCAGTAAGAAGGCAGCACGTATTTGTGTACATGTTGATGAACACAGGAATATGCAGCATTATGCATCAAACTGGATGTAAATGATTCCCCAAGACATGACAAGATCAAAAGCACTGAACAGATATCCAAGATTCATACATCTCATTAAAACGATCACCTGTACAAAACACCATCATGAATTGAATGCCACATATGTTATGATTGACTTTACTTACAGACAATGCCTCTACAAAATGGCAGCCAGAAGGAGTTTGACCACGTCTGCAGATCCACAGTGTGACTTTCACCATTATTGATTGTAACAATTCTTGATTCTAGAGGGGATTAGCATATTAAACGAACAACACACATCAACACAGGACTGTGGCCCCCAAGTGGTCAACAATGGAATTACACGATAGCCTAAAGGAACTCAAACCACACTACAGGGGCCAGAACACTGCTGGATGGTGAAGCGTGATTCATCACTCCAGAGAACGTGTTTCCGCTTCTCCAGAGTCCAATGGCGGTCGAGCTTCACACCACTCCAGCCGACACTTGGCATTGTGCATGGTGATCTTAGGCAGCTGCTCGGCCATTGAAATCCATTTCATAAAGCTCCCGACAAACAGTTGTTGTGCTGACGTTGGGTCCAGAGGCAGTTTGGGACTCGGTAGGGAATGTTTGCAACAGTTTGTAGAGGAGCTTGTTTTTCCCGTTCTGTGAGCTTGTTCTCAACACTCAGTGGTCCCGTCTGTGAGCTTGTTCTCAGTTCTGTGAGCTTGTTCTCAGCGGTTCTGTGAGTTTGTGCTCAGTGGTCCCGTTCTGTGAGTTTGTACTCAGTGGGTCCCGGTCCCATTCTGTGAGCTTGTTCTCAGTTCTGTGATTTTGTGCTCCGGTCCCGTTCTGTGAGCTACTCAGTGGTTTCTGTGAGCAGTCCAGCGGTCCCGTTCTGTGAGCTTGTTTGTGTTCTTTGAGCTTGTTCAGCGGTGGTCCTCAGTGGTCCCGTTCTGTGAGCTTGTTCTCAGCGGTCCCGTTCTGTGAGCTTGTTCTCAGCGGTCCCGTTCTGTGAGTTTGTGCTCAGCGGTCCCGTTCTGTGAGCTTGTACTCAGTGGTCCCGTTCTGTGAGCTTGTACTCAGCGGTCCCGTTCTGTGAGCTTGTACTCAGCGGTCCCGTTCTGTGAGCTTGTACTCAGTGGTCCCGTTCTGTGAGCTTGTGCTCAGTGGTCCCATTCTGTGAGCTTGTGTGGCCTCACGGCTGAGTTGTTGTTGCTCTTAGATGTTTCCACGTCACAATAACACCACATACAGTTGACCGGGGCAGCTCTAGCAGGGCAGAAATGTGACTGACTTGTTGGACTGTTGGCATCCTATGACGGTGCCACGTTGAAAGTCACTGAGCTCTTCAGTACGTGCCATTCTACTGCCAATGTTTGTCTATGCAGATTACATGGCTGTGTGCTCCATTTTATACACCTGTCAGCAACAGGTGGTGCTGAAATAGCCTAATCCACTAATTTGAATGGGTGTCCACATACTTTTCACCATGTAGTGCATGTTGCTGTTGGGGATAAAATATGTATTTTCCCTGGATTGACTTGGGAAGTATTTTACACACGTCCTTATGGGGAGTATGTCAGAGTGTGAAGGCATCGTCCTCTCTCTCTCTCTCTCTCTCTCTCTCTCTCTCTCTCTCTCTCTCTCGGAGCAATCAACGTCATCCTCATGACGTGGTTTAATTAGAGTTTATAGTTTTTAAGCCTAGGGGATAAAGCAAGAGGGGGAGAGAGAAAGGGGAGACGGAGGTAAGGAGAAGACTAGAGAGAGGAAGATGGAGAGAGATGGAGGGGGAGACAGAGGTAAGGAGAAGACTAGAGAGAGGAAGATGGAGAGAGATGGAGGGGGAGACAGAGGTAAGGAGAAGACTAGAGAGAGGAAGATGGAGAGAGATGGAGGGAGAGACAGAGGTAAGGAGAATGACAGAGAGAGGAAGAGGGAGAGAGGGAGGAGGGGGAGACAGAGGTAAGGAGAAGACTAGAGAGAGGAAGATGGAGAGAGATGGAGGGGAGACAGAGGTAAGGAGAAGACTAGAGAGAGGAAGATGGAGAGAGATGGAGGGAGAGACAGAGGTAAGGAGAAGGACAGAGAGAGGAAGAGGGAGAGAGGGAGGAGGGGGAGACAGAGGTAAGGAGAAGACTAGAGAGAGGAAGCTGGAGAGAGATGGAGGGGGAGACAGAGGTAAGGAGAAGACTAGAGAGAGGAAGACGGAGAGAGATGGAGGGGGAGACAGAGGTAAGGAGAAGACTAGAGAGAGGAAGATGGAGAGAGATGGAGGGAGAGACAGAGGTAAGGAGAAGGACAGAGAGAGGAAGAGGGAGAGAGGGAGGAGGGGGAGACAGAGGTAAGGAGAAGGCTAGAGAGAGGAAGATGGAGAGAGATGGAGGGAGGGAGGAGGGGGAGACAGAGGTAAGGAGAAGACTAGAGAGAGGAAGAGGGAGAGAGATGGAGGGGGAGACAGAGGTAAGGAGAAGGACAGAGAGAGGAAGATGGAGAGAGATGGAGGGGGAGACAGAGGTAAGGAGAAGGACAGAGAGAGGAAGATGGAGAGAGATGGAGGGGGAGACAGAGGTAAGGAGAAGGACAGAGAGAGGAAGATGGAGAGAGATGGAGTGGGAGACAGAGGTAAGGAGAAGGACAGAGAGAGGAAGATGGAGGGGGAGACAGAGGTAAGGAGGACAGAGAGAGGAAGATGGAGGGGGAGACAGAGTTAAGGAGAAGGACAGAGAGAGGAAGATGGAGAGAGATGGAGTGGGAGACAGAGGTAAGGAGAAGGACAGCCTGCTTGATGGTCACTTTTGCCCCCTTTTTTTGAAGGGATGTCCGACATCCTCAGGACATGGATAGACATTCAATTTTGAAGACACTCATGAGAGATCTGCCTGTCAAAAACAATTTAGCAACAACAAAAATGCATCTTCATCTTCTTCCTTCCTTCATTCCTCCCTCTTTTTCTCTTTCTCTCTCGCCCCCTTTCTCTGTTCTCTCTTCACCACTTTCACTCTTAATGTATCCTTCTCTATCTCCTCTGGCTGATGAGAGGGTATGGAGGGAGAGGGAGAGGGAGAGAGAGAAACTGACTGACAGGGTTTTAACTATTTTTTTCTCTGCTAATGTATAATTCAGGTGTGGTATTTGAGTGCTTTGCCTCAGCCGTCCAATATCATAAACAGTGCTTGGTGGGATTGACAAGTATTTGATAATTATTTTGATCATTTCGCCTGCATGCACTGCAGTCCCTCTCTTAATCCCCCCCCCTCTCACCCTCTCTCCTTCTCCCCCTCTCACCCTCTCTCCTTCTCTCCCCCTCTCCCCTTCTCTCCCCTCTCTCCTCCTCTCTCCTCCTCTCCCCTCTCTCCTCCTCTCTCCTCCTCTCCCCCTCTCCCCCTCTCCTTCTCTCCCCCTCTCTCTCCCCCTCTCCCCCTCTCCTCCTCTCCCCCCTCCCCTTCTCTCCCCTTCTCTCCCCCTCTCTCCTCCTCTTCTCCCCCTCTCCCCCCTCTCCTTCTCTCAACCCCTCCCCCGCTCTCCCCCCTCTCCTTCTCTCAACCCCTCTCCCCCTCTCCTTCTCTCCCCCTCTCCCCCTCTCCCCCTCTCCCCTTCTCTCTCTTTTCAATCTTTCTCTCTCCATGTTCCTTTAGTGCAACATAATAGCTTTCTCCATGGACATGTTCTCTTTTCAATCCCTCCTGACTACTACTGTGTTTGTTTCCTTCTATCCCCCCATCCCTTCATCCATCCATCACTCCATCCCTTCATCCATCCATCACTCCATCCCTCCATTCCTTCATCCCTTCATCCATCCCTCTATCCCTTCATCCATCCATCCCTTCATCCATCCATCCCTCCTGACTACTGACGTCACAGCTCTAGCTACTCTAGTTCCTCTGCTGCCGTCACAGCTCTAGCTACTCTAGTTCCTCTGCTGCCGTCACAGCTCTAGCTACTCTAGTTCCTCTGCTGCCGTCACAGCTCTAGCTACTCTAGTTCCTCTGCTGCCGTCACAGCTCTAGCTAATCTAGTTCCTCTGCTGCCGTCACAGCTCTAGCTACTCTAGTTCCTCTGCTGCTGTCACAGCTCTAGCTACTCTAGTTCCTCTGCTGCCGTCACAGCTCTAGCTACTCTAGTTCATCTGCTGCCGTCACAGCTCTAGCTACTCTAGTTCCTCTGCTGCTGTCACAGCTCTAGCTACTCTAGTTCCTCTGCTGCCGTCACAGCTCTAGCTACTCTAGTTCCTCTGCTGCCGTCACAGCTCTAGCTACTCTAGTTCCTCTGCTGCCGTCACAGCTCTAGCTACTCTAGTTCCTCTGCTGCTGTCACAGCTCTAGCTACTCTAGTTCCTCTGCTGCCGTCACAGCTCTAGCTACTCTAGTTCCTCTGCTGCCGTCACAGCTCCAGCTACTCTAGTTCCTCTGCTGCCGTCACAGCTCTAGCTACTCTAGTTCCTCTGCTGCCGTCACAGCTCTAGCTACTCTAGTTCCTCTGCTGCCGTCACAGCTCCAGCTACTCTAGTTCCTCTGCTGCCGTCACAGCTCTAGCTACTCTAGTTCCTCTGCTGCCGTCACAGCTCTAGCTACTCTAGTTCTTCTGCTGCCGTCACAGCTCCAGCTACTCTAGTTCCTCTGCTGCCGTCACAGCTCTAGCTACTCTAGTTCCTCTGCTGCCGTCACAGCTCTAGCTACTCTAGTTCCTCTGCTGCCGTCACAGCTCTAGCTACTCTAGTTCCTCTGCTGCTGTCACAGCTCTAGCTACTCTAGTTCCTCTGCTGCCGTCACAGCTCTAGCTACTCTAGTTCCTCTGCTGCCGTCACAGCTCTAGTTACTCTAGTTCCTCTGCTGCCGTCACAGCTCCAGCTACTCTAGTGCCTCTGCTGCCGTCACAGCTCTAGCTACTATAGTTCCTCTGCTGCCGTCACAGCTCTAGCTACTCTAGGTCCTCTGCTGCCGTCACAGCTCTAGTTACTCTAGTTCCTCTGCTAGTCACAGCTCTCCTCTGCTGCCGTCACAGCTCTAGCTACTCTAGGTCCCTCTGCTGCTAGGTCCTCTGCTGCCGTCACAGCTCTAGCTACTCTAGGTCCTCTGCTGCCGTCACAGCTCTAGCTACTCTAGGTCCTCTGCTGCCGTCACAGCTCTAGCTACTCTAGGTCCTCTGCTGCCGTCACAGCTCTAGCTACTCTAGTTCCTCTGCTGCCGTCACAGCTCTAGCTACTCTAGTTCCTCTGCTGCCGTCACAGCTCTAGTTACTCTAGTTCCTCTGCTGCCGTCACAGCTCTAGCTACTCTAGTTCCTCTGCTGCCGTCACAGCTCTAGCTACTCTAGTTCCTCTGCTGCCGTCACAGCTCTAGTTACTCTAGTTCCTCTGCTGCCGTCACAGCTCTAGCTACTCTAGTTCCTCTGCTGCCGTCACAGCTCTAGCTACTCTAGTTCCTCTGCTGCCGTCACAGCTCTAGCTACTCTAGTTCCTCTGCTGCCGTCACAGCTCTAGCTACTCTAGTTCCTCTGCTGCCGTCACAGCTCTAGCTACTCTAGTTCCTCTGCTGCTGTTACAGCTCCAGGGGCAGAAGCATGACACTGGGAAGAGTGTTAGAGGAACTGTCCATAGATCTGGAACTAAATGGTCTTCGGCGCCCGGGGAACAGTGGGTTAACTCCCTTGCTCAGGGGCAGAACGACAGATTTTTACCTTGTCAGCTCAGGGATTCAATCCAGCAACCTTTCGGTTACAACGCTCTAACCATTAGGCTACCACGAGGCACTGTCCCTTGTTCTGGACTGAAATGGCCCTATCCATGGTGATGCAATCTAGAGGAGCTGTCCCTAGTTCTGGACTGAAATGGCCCTATCCATGGTGATGCAATCTAGAGGAGCTGTCCCTAGTTATGGACTGAAATGGTCCTATCCATGGTGATGCAATCTAGAGGAGCTGTCCCTAGTTCTGGACTGAAATGGCCCTATCCATGGTGATGCAATCTAGAGGAGCTGTCCCTAGTTCTGGACTGAAATGGCCCTATCCATGGTGATGCAATCTAGAGGAGCTGTCCATATTCCTGGACTGAAATGGCCCTGTCCATGGTGATACAATCTAGAGGAGCTGTCCATATTTCTGGACTGAAATGGCCCTGTCCAATGTGGTGAAATCTAGAGGAACTGTCCCTAGTTCTGGACTGAAATGGCCCTGTCCATGGTGATGCAATCTAGAGGAGCTGTCCATATTTCTGGACTGAAATGGCCCTGCCCAATGTGGTGAAATCTAGAGGAACTGTCCCTAGTTCTGGACTGAAATGGCCCTACATGGTGATGCAATCTAGAGGAGCTGTCCCTAGTTCTGGACTGAAATGGCCCTATCCATGGTGATGCAATCTAGAGGAGCTGTCCATATTCCTGGACCTGAAATGGTCCTGTCCATGGTGCTGCAGGGAGGAGCTGTCCATATTTCTGGACTGAAATGGCCCTGTCCATGGTGATGCAATCTAGAGGAGCTGTCCATATTTCTGGACTGAAATGGCCCTGCCCAATGTGGTGAAATCTAGAGGAACTGTCCCTAGTTCTGGACTGAAATGGCCCTATCCATGGTGATGCAATCTAGAGGAGCTGTCCCTAGTTCTGGACTGAAATGGCCCTATCCATGGTGATGCAATCTAGAGGAGCTGTCCATATTCCTGGACTGAAATGGTCCTGTCCATGGTGATGCAATCTAGAGGAGCTGTCCATAGTTCTGAACTGAAATGGCCCTGTCCATGGTGATGCAATCCAGAGGAGCTGTCCATAGTTGTGGACTGAAATGGCCCTGTCCATGGTGATGCAATCCAGAGGAGCTGTCCATAGGTCTGGACTGAAATGGGCCTGTCCAATGTGGTGAAATCTAGAGGAGCTGTCCATGATGCTGAAACTATTTTGAACACAATGGTAAATATTGTCAGATCTCTCCCTGCTCCTGCTGAGGTGTGCTGTTGTCTGTAGTGATTCTGTAACTATGCTGATGATGTAACAGTGTATCAAAGACCTGCTGGAGGAAGCAGATGCATAAACATCCTTAATAAACAACAACAATGCTCTCATTAGTAAGAGAGGAGACGAGCAAGAGATATCATTATCCATACCTCATGCTGTCTTCTGCAGCTCTTCTGTCCCTCCCTCCCTCCCTCCCTCCCTCCCCTGAATCTCTCCCACTCATCTATCAACATCTTCCCTCTCAGAGTTCTCCCTCTTACCCGTCTCTCCCTCCCTTCTTTCTGTACCCGTTCTTCTCTCCCCTATCCTCTCACCTCACCTATCTTAACAGCCACGCCCCTATCCTCTCACCTCACCTATCTGGACAGCCACGCCCCTATCCTCTCACCTCACCTCTCTATCTGAACAGCCACGCCCCTATCCTCTCACTTCACCTCTCTATCTGAACAGCCACGCCCCTATCCTCTCACCTCTCTATCTGAACAGCCACGCCCCTATCCTCTCACCTCACCTATCTGGACAGCCACGCCCCTATCCTCTCACCTCACCTCTCTATCTGAACAGCCACGCCCCTATCCTCTCACCTCACCTCTCTATCTGAACAGCCACGCCCCTATCCTCTCACCTCACCTATCTGAACAGCCACGCCCCTATCCTCTCATCTCTCTATCTGAACAGCCACGCCCCTATCCTCTCACCTCTCTATCTGAACAGCCACGCCCCTATCCTCTCATCTCTCTATCTGAACAGCTACGCCCCTATCCTCTCACCTCTCTATCTGAACAGCTACGCCCCTATCCTCTCATCTCTCTATCTGGACAGCTACGCCCTATCCTCTCATCTCTCTATCTGATCCTCTCACCTCTCTATCAGCACTACGCCCCTATCCTCTCATCTCTCTATCTGAACAGCTCTATCACCTCTCTATCTGAACAGCTACGCCCCTATCCTCTCATCTCTCTATCTGGACAGCTACGCCCCTATCCTCTCATCTCTCTATCTGAACAGCTACGCCCCTATCCTCTCATCTCTCTATCTGGACAGCTACGCCCCTATCCTCTCACCTCTCTATCTGAACAGCCACGCCCCTATCCTCTCACCTCTCTATCTGGACAGCCACGCCCCTATCCTCTCACCTCTCTATCTGAACAGCCACGCCCCTATCCTCTCACCTCTCTATCTGAACAGCCACGCCCCTATCCTCTCATCTCTATCTGAACAGCCACGCCCTATCCTCTCACCTCTCTATCTGAACAGCCACGCCCCTATCCCTATCCTCTCATCTCTCTATCTGAACAGCCACGCCCCTATCCTCTCACCTCTCTATCTGAACAGCCACGCCCCTATCCTCTCTCACCTCTCTATCTGAACAGCCCCTATCCTCTCACCTCTCTATCCACGCCCCTATCCTCTCACCTCTCTATCTGAACAGCCTACGCCCCTATCCTCTCATCCTCTCTCTATCTGAACAGCCACGCCCCTATCCTCTCACCTCTCTATCTGAACAGCTACGCCCTATCCTCTCACCTCTCTATCTGAACAGCCACGCCCCTATCCTCTCACCTCTCTATCTGAACAGCCGCCCCTATCCTCTCACCTCTCTATCTGAACAGCCACGCCCCTATCCCTATCTATCTGAACAGCTCTATCCTCTCACCTCTCTATCTGAACAGCCACGCCCTATCCTCTCACCTCTCTATCTGAACAGCCACGCCCCTATCCTCTCACCTCTCTATCTGAACAGCTACGCCCTATCCTCTCATCTCTCTCTGAACACCTCTACCTCTCTATCTGAACAGCCACGCCCTATCCTCTCACCTCTCTATCTGGACAGCCACGTCCCTATCCTCTCACTCACCTCTCTATCTGAACAGCCACGTCCCTATCCTCTGAACAGCCACGCCCCCTATCCTCTCACTCTCTATCTGGTCCCTATCCTCTCACAGCCACGTCCCTATCCTCTCACCTCACCTCTCTATCTGAACAGCCACGCCCCTATCTATCTCTCACCTCTCTATCTGAACAGCCACGCCCCTATCCTCTCACCTCTCTATCTGGACAGCCACGTCCCTATCCTCTCACCTCACCCTCTATCTGAACAGCCATGCCCCTATCCTCTCACCTCTCTATCTGGACAGCCACGTCCCTATCCTCTCACCTCTCTATCTGAACAGCCACGCCCCTATCCTCTCACCTCTCTATCTGAACAGCCACGCCCCTATCCTCTCACCTCACCTCTCTATCTGAACAGCCACGCCCCTATCCTCTCACCTCTCTATCTGGACAGCTACGCCCCTATCCTATCTGAACAGCCACGCCCCTATCCTCTCATCTCTCTATCTGAACAGCTACGCCCCTATCCTCTCACCTCTCTATCTGGACAGCTACGCCCCTATCCTCTCACCTCACCTATCTGGACAGCCACGCCCCTATCCTCTCACCTCTCTATCTGGACAGCTACGCCCCTATCCTCTCACCTCTCTATCTGAACAGCTACGCCCCTATCCTCTCACCTCTCTATCTGAACAGCCACGCCCCTATCCTCTCACCTCTCTATCTGGACAGCTACGCCCCTATCCTCTCACCTCTC
>NC_088410.1:23404796-23419796 GCF_034236695.1 Oncorhynchus nerka | reverse complement strand
GTAGTGATCAGATACATACAACCTGTCTAACCTTCCAACCCTACTACAGTAGTGCTCAGATACATACAACCTTTCTAACCTTCCAACCCTACTACAGTAGTGATCAGATACATACAACCTGTCTAACCTTCCAACCCTACTACAGTAGTGATCAGATACATACAACCTGTCTAACCTTCCAACCCTACTACAGTAGTGATCAGATACATACAACCTGTCTAACCTTCCAACCCTACTACAGTAGTGATCAGATACATACAACCTGTCTAACCTTCCAAACCTACTACAGTAGTGATCAGATACATACAACGTGTCTAACCTTCCAACCCTACTACAGTAGTGATCAGATACATACAACCTGTCTAACCTTCCAAACCTACTACAGTAGTGATCAGATACATACAACCTGTCTAACCTTCCAACCCTACTACAGTAGTGATCAGATACATACAACCTGTCTAACCTTCCAACCCTACTACAGTAGTGATCAGATACATACAACGTGTCTAACCTTCCAACCCTACTACAGTAGTGATCAGATACATACAACCTGTCTAACCTTCCAACCCTACTACAGTAGTGATCAGATACATACAACGTGTCTAACCTTCCAACCCTACTACAGTAGTGATCAGATACATACAACCTGTCTAACCTTCCAACCCTACTACAGTAGTGATCAGATACATACAACCTGTCTAACCTTCCAACCCTACTACAGTAGTGATCAGATACATACAACGTGTCTAACCTTCCAACCCTACTACAGTAGTGATCAGATACATACAACCTGTCTAACCTTCCAACCCTACTACAGTAGTGCTCAGATACATACAACCTTTCTAACCTTCCAACCCTACTACAGTAGTGATCAGATACATACAACCTGTCTAACCTTCCAACCCTACTACAGTAGTGATCAGATACATACAACGTGTCTAACCTTCCAACCCTACTACAGTAGTGATCAGATACATACAACCTGTCTAACCTTCCAACCCTACTACAGTAGTGATCAGATACATACAACCTGTCTAACCTTCCAACCCTACTACAGTAGTGATCAGATACATACAACCTGTCTAACCTTCCAACCCTACTACAGTAGTGATCAGATACATACAACGTGTCTAACCTTCCAACCCTACTACAGTAGTGATCAGATACATACAACCTGTCTAACCTTCCAACCCTACTACAGTAGTGATCAGATACATACAACGTGTCTAACCTTCCAACCCTACTACAGTAGTGATCAGATACATACAACCTGTCTAACCTTCCAACCCTACTACAGTAGTGATCAGATACATACAACCTGTCTAACCTTCCAACCCTACTACAGTAGTGATCAGATACATACAACCTGTCTAACCTTCCAACCCTACTACAGTAGTGATCAGATACATACAACGTGTCTAACCTTCCAACCCTACTACAGTAGTGATCAGATACATACAACCTGTCTGACCTTCCAACCCTAATACAGTAGTGATCAGATACATACAACCTGTCTAACCTTCCAACCCTACTACAGTAGTGATCAGATACATACAACGTGTCTAACCTTCCAACCCTACTACAGTAGTGATCAGATACCTACAACCTGTCTAACCTTCCAACCCTACTACAGTAGTGATCAGATACATACAACCTGTCTAACCTTCCAACCCTACTACAGTAGTGATCAGATACATACAACGTGTCTAACCTTCCAACCCTACTACAGTAGTGATCAGATACATACAACGTGTCTAACCTTCCAACCCTACTACAGTAGTGATCAGATACATACAACGTGTCTAACCTTCCAACCCTACTACAGTAGTGATCAGATACATACAACCTGTCTGACCTTCCAACCCTACTACAGTAGTGATCAGATACATACAACCTGTCTAACCTTCCAACCCTACTAGAGTAGTGATCAGATACATACAACCTGTCTAACCTTCCAACCCTACTACAGTATTGCTCAGATATACAACCTGTCTAACCTTCCAACCCTACTACAGTAGTGATCAGATACATACAACTGTCAACCTTCCAACCCTACTACAGTAGTGATCAGATACATACAACCTGTCTAACCTTCCAACCCTACTACAGTAGTGATCAGATACATACAACCTGTCTAACCTTCCAACCCTACTACAGTAGTGATCAGATACATACAACCTGTCTAACCTTCCAACCCTACTACAGTAGTGATCAGATACATACAACCTGTCTAACCTTCCAACCCTACTACAGTAGTGATCAGATACATACAACCTGTCTAACCTTCCAACCCTACTACAGTAGTGATCAGATACATACAACGTGTCTAACCTTCCAACCCTACTACAGTAGTGATCAGATACATACAACCTGTCTAACCTTCCAACCCTACTACAGTAGTGATCAGATACATACAACGTGTCTAACCTTCCAACCCTACTACAGTAGTGATCAGATACATACAACCTGTCTAACCTTCCAACCCTACTACAGTAGTGCTCAGATACATACCACTTGTCTAACCTTCCAACCCTACTACAGTAGTGATCAGATACATACAACGTGTCTAACCTTCCAACCCTACTACAGTAGTGATCAGATACATACAACCTGTCTAACCTTCCAACCCTACTACAGTAGTGATCAGATACATACAACCTGTCTAACCTTCCAACCCTACTACAGTAGTGATCAGATACATACAACGTGTCTAACCTTCCAACCCTACTACAGTAGTGATCAGATACATACAACGTGTCTAACCTTCCAACCCTCCTACAGTAGTGATCAGATACATACAACGTGTCTAACCTTCCAACCCTACTACAGTAGTGATCAGATACATACAACCTTTCTAACCTTCCAACCCTACTACAGTAGTGATCAGATACATACAACCTGTCTAACCTTCCAACCCTACTACAGTAGTGATCAGATACATACAACGTGTCTAACCTTCCAACCCTACTACAGTAGTGATCAGATACATACAACCTGTCTAACCTTCCAACCCTACTACAGTAGTGATCAGATACATACAACGTGTCTAACCTTCCAACCCTACTACAGTAGTGATCAGATACATACAACCTGTCTAACCTTCCAACCCTACTACAGTAGTGATCAGATACATACAACCTGTCTAACCTTCCAACCCTACTACAGTAGTGATCAGATACATACAACCTGTCTAACCTTCCAACCCTACTACAGTAGTGATCAGATACATACAACGTGTCTGACCTTCCAACCCTACTACAGTAGTGATCAGATACATACAACCTGTCTGACCTTCCAACCCTAATACAGTAGTGATCAGATACATACAACCTGTCTAACCTTCCAACCCTACTACAGTAGTGATCAGATACATACAACGTGTCTAACCTTCCAACCCTACTACAGTAGTGATCAGATACCTACAACCTGTCTAACCTTCCAACCCTACTACAGTAGTGATCAGATACATACAACCTGTCTAACCTTCCAACCCTACTACAGTAGTGATCAGATACATACAACGTGTCTAACCTTCCAACCCTACTACAGTAGTGATCAGATACATACAACGTGTCTAACCTTCCAACCCTACTACAGTAGTGATCAGATACATACAACGTGTCTAACCTTCCAACCCTACTACAGTAGTGATCAGATACATACAACCTGTCTGACCTTCCAACCCTACTACAGTAGTGATCAGATACATACAACCTGTCTAACCTTCCAACCCTACTAGAGTAGTGATCAGATACATACAACCTGTCTAACCTTCCAACCCTACTACAGTATTGCTCAGATACATACAACCTGTCTAACCTTCCAACCCTACTACAGTAGTGATCAGATACATACAACGTGTCTAACCTTCCAACCCTACTACAGTAGTGATCAGATAGATACAACCTGTCTAACCTTCCAACCCTACTACAGTAGTGATCATATACATACAACGTGTCTAACCTTCCAACCCTACTACAGTAGTGATCAGATACATACAACCTGTCTAACCTTCCAACCCTACTTCAGTAGTGATCAGATACATACAACCTGTCTAACCTTCCAACCCTACTACAGTAGTGATCAGATACATACAACGTGTCTAACCTTCCAACCCTACTACAGTAGTGATCAGATACATACAACCTGTCTAACCTTCCAACCCTACTACAGTAGTGATCAGATACATACAACGTGTCTAACCTTCCAACCCTACTACAGTAGTGATCAGATACATACAACCTGTCTAACCTTCCAACCCTACTACAGTAGTGCTCAGATACATACCACTTGTCTAACCTTCCAACCCTACTACAGTAGTGATCAGATACATACAACGTGTCTAACCTTCCAACCCTACTACAGTAGTGATCAGATACATACAACCTGTCTAACCTTCCAACCCTACTACAGTAGTGATCAGATACATACAACCTGTCTAACCTTCCAACCCTACTACAGTAGTGATCAGATACATACAACGTGTCTAACCTTCCAACCCTACTACAGTAGTGATCAGATACATACAACGTGTCTAACCTTCCAACCCTCCTACAGTAGTGATCAGATACATACAACGTGTCTAACCTTCCAACCCTACTACAGTAGTGATCAGATACATACAACCTTTCTAACCTTCCAACCCTACTACAGTAGTGATCAGATACATACAACCTGTCTAACCTTCCAACCCTACTACAGTAGTGATCAGATACATACAACGTGTCTAACCTTCCAACCCTACTACAGTAGTGATCAGATACATACAACCTGTCTAACCTTCCAACCCTACTACAGTAGTGCTCAGATACATACAACCTGTCTAACCTTCCAACCCTACTACAGTATTGCTCAGATAGATACAACCTGTCTAACCTTCCAACCCTACTACAGTAGTGATCAGATACATACAACGTGTCTAACCTTCCAACCCTACTACAGTAGTGATCATATACATACAACGTGTCTAACCTTCCAACCCTACTACAGTAGTGATCAGATACATACAACGTGTCTAACCTTCCAACCCTACTACAGTAGTGATCAGATACATACAACGTGTCTAACCTTCCAACCCTACCACAGTAGTGATCAGATACATACAACCTGTCTAACCTTCCAACCCTACTACAGTAGTGATCAGATACATACAACGTGTCTAACCTTCCAACCCTACTACAGTAGTGATCAGATACATACAACGTGTCTAACCTTCCAACCCTACTACAGTAGTGATCAGATACATACAACCTGTCTAACCTTCCAACCCTACTACAGTAGTGATCAGATACATACAACGTGTCTAACCTTCCAACCCTACTACAGTAGTGATCAGATACATACAACCTGTCTAACCTTCCAACCCTACTACAGTAGTGATCAGATACATACAACCTGTCTAACCTTCCAACCCTACTACAGTAGTGATCAGATACATACAACCTGTCTAACCTTCCAACCCCTACAGTAGTGATCAGTAGTGATCAGATACATACAACCTGTCTAACCTTCCAACCCTACTACAGTAGTGATCAGATACATACAACCTGTCTAACCTTCCAACCCTACTACAGTAGTGATCAGATACATACAACCTGTCTAACCTTCCAACCCTACTACAGTAGTGATCAGATACATACAACGTGTCTAACCTTCCAACCCTACTACAGTAGTGATCAGATACATACAACCTGTCTAACCTTCCAACCCTACTACAGTAGTGCTCAGATACATACCACTTGTCTAACCTTCCAACCCTACTACAGTAGTGATCAGATACATACAACCTGTCTAACCTTCCAACCCTACTACAGTAGTGATCAGATACATACAACCTGTCTAACCTTCCAACCCTACTACAGTAGTGATCAGATACATACAACGTGTCTAACCTTCCAACCCTACTACAGTAGTGATCAGATACATACAACCTGTCTAACCTTCCAACCCTACTACAGTAGTGATCAGATACATACAACGTGTCTAACCTTCCAACCCTACTACAGTAGTGATCAGATACATACAACGTGTCTAACCTTCCAACCCTCCTACAGTAGTGATCAGATACATACAACGTGTCTAACCTTCCAACCCTACTACAGTAGTGATCAGATACATACAACCTTTCTAACCTTCCAACCCTACTACAGTAGTGATCAGATACATACAACCTGTCTAACCTTCCAACCCTACTACAGTAGTGATCAGATACATACAACGTGTCTAACCTTCCAACCCTACTACAGTAGTGATCAGATACATACAACCTTTCTAACCTTCCAACCCTACTACATTAGTGATCAGATACATACAACCTGTCTAACCTTCCAACCCTACTACAGTAGTGATCAGATACATACAACCTGTCTAACCTTCCAACCCTACTACAGTAGTGATCAGATACATACAACCTGTCTAACCTTCCAAACCTAATACAGTAGTGATCAGATACATACAACCTGTCTAACCTTCCAACCCTACTACAGTAGTGATCAGATACATACAACGTGTCTAACCTTCCAACCCTACTACAGTAGTGATCAGATACATACAACCTGTCTAACCTTCCAACCCTACTACAGTAGTGCTCAGATACATACCACTTGTCTAACCTTCCAACCCTACTACAGTAGTGATCAGATACATACAACCTGTCTAACCTTCCAACCCTACTACAGTAGTGATCAGATACATACAACGTGTCTAACCTTCCAACCCTACTACAGTAGTGATCAGATACATACAACCTGTCTGACCTTCCAACCCTACTACAGTAGTGATCAGATACATACAACCTGTCTAACCTTCCAACCCTACTACAGTAGTGATCAGATACATACAACCTGTCTAACCTTCCAAACCTAATACAGTAGTGATCAGATACATACAACCTGTCTAACCTTCCAACCCTACTACAGTAGTGATCAGATACATACAACCTGTCTAACCTTCCAACCCTACTACAGTATTGCTCAGATACATACAACCTGTCTAACCTTCCAAACCTACTACAGTAGTGATCAGATACATACAACCTGTCTAACCTTCCAACCCTACTACAGTAGTGATCATATACATACAACGTGTCTAACCTTCCAACCCTACTACAGTAGTGATCAGATACATACAACCTGTCTAACCTTCCAACCCTACTACAGTAGTGATCAGATACATACAACCTGTCTGACCTTCCAACCCTACTACAGTAGTGATCAGATACATACAACCTGTCTAACCTACCAACCCTACTACAGTAGTGATCAGATACATACAACCTGTCTAACCTTCCTACCCTACTACAGTATTGCTCAGATACATACAACCTGTCTAACCTTCCAACCCTACTACAGTATTGCTCAGATACATACAACCTGTCTAACCTTCCAACCCTACTACAGTAGTGATCAGATACATACAACCTGTCTAACCTTCCAACCCTACTACAGTATTGCTCAGATACATACAACCTGTCTAACCTTCCAACCCTACTACAGTAGTGATCAGATACATACAACCTGTCTAACCTTCCAACCCTACTACAGTAGTGATCAGATACATACAACGTGTCTAACCTTCCAACCCTACTACAGTAGTGATCAGATACATACAACCTGTCTAACCTTCCAACCCTACTACAGTAGTGATCAGATACATACAACCTGTCTAACCTTCCAACCCTACTACAGTAGTGATCAGATACATACAACCTGTCTAACCTTCCAACCCTACTACAGTAGTGATCAGATACATACAACCTGTCTAACCTTCCAACCCTACTACAGTAGTGATCAGATACATACAACGTGTCTAACCTTCCAACCCTACTACAGTAGTGATCAGATACATACAACGTGTCTAACCTTCCAACCCTACTACAGTAGTGATCAGATACATACAACCTGTCTAACCTTCCAACCCTACTACAGTAGTGATCAGATACATACAACCTGTCTAACCTTCCAACCCTACTACAGTAGTGATCAGATACATACAACCTGTCTAACCTTCCAACCCTACTACAGTAGTGATCAGATACATACAACCTGTCTAACCTTCCAACCCTACTACAGTAGTGATCAGATACATACCACCTGTCTAACCTTCCAACCCTACTACAGTATTGCTCAGATACATACAACCTGTCTAACCTTCCAACCCTACTACAGTAGTGATCAGATACATACAACCTGTCTAACCTTCCAACCCTACTACAGTAGTGATCAGATACATACAACGTGTCTAACCTTCCAACCCTACTACAGTATTGCTCAGATACATACAACCTGTCTAACCTTCCAACCCTACTACAGTAGTGATCAGATACATACAACGTGTCTAACCTTCCAACACTACTACAGTAGTGATCAGATACATACAACCTGTCTAACCTTCCAACCCTACTACAGTAGTGATCAGATACATACAACCTGTCTAACCTTCCAACCCTACTACAGTATTGCTCAGATACATACAACCTGTCTAACCTTCCAACCCTACTACAGTAGTGATCAGATACATACAACCTGTCTAACCTTCCAACCCTACTACAGTAGTGATCAGATACATACAACGTGTCTAACCTTCCAACCCTACTACAGTAGTGATCAGATACATACAACCTGTCTAACCTTCCAACCCTACTACAGTAGTGATCAGATACATACAACCTGTCTAACCTTCCAACCCTACTACAGTAGTGATCAGATACATACAACCTGTCTAACCTTCCAACCCTACTACAGTAGTGATCAGATACATACAACCTGTCTAACCTTCCAACCCTACTACAGTAGTGATCAGATACATACAACCTGTCTAACCTTCCAACCCTACTACAGTAGTGATCAGATACATACAACCTGTCTAACCTTCCAACCCTACTACAGTAGTGATCAGATACATACAACGTGTCTAACCTTCCAACCCTACTACAGTAGTGATCAGATACATACAACGTGTCTAACCTTCCAACCCTACTACAGTAGTGATCAGATACATACAACCTGTCTAACCTTCCAACCCTACTACAGTAGTGATCAGATACATACAACCTGTCTAACCTTCCAACCCTACTACAGTAGTGATCAGATACATACAACCTGTCTAACCTTCCAACCCTACTACAGTAGTGATCAGATACATACAACCTGTCTAACCTTCCAACCCTACTACAGTAGTGATCAGATACATACAACCTGTCTAACCTTCCAACCCTACTACAGTAGTGATCAGATACATACAACCTGTCTAACCTTCCAACCCTACTACAGTAGTGATCAGATACATACAACCTGTCTAACCTTCCAACCCTACTACAGTAGTGATCAGATACATACAACCTGTCTAACCTTCCAACCCTACTACAGTAGTGATCAGATACATACAACCTGTCTAACCTTCCAACCCTACTACAGTAGTGATCAGATACATACAACCTGTCTAACCTTCCAACCCTACTACAGTAGTGATCAGATACATACAACCTGTCTAACCTTCCAACCCTACTACAGTAGTGCTCAGATACATACCACTTGTCTAACCTTCCAACCCTACTACAGTAGTGATCATATACATACAACCTGTCTAACCTTCCAACCCTACTACAGTAGTGATCAGATACATACAACCTGTCTAACCTTCCAACCCTACTACAGTATTGCTCAGATACATACAACGTGTCTAACCTTCCAACCCTACTACAGTAGTGATCAGATACATACAACCTGTCTAACCTTCCAACCCTACTACAGTAGTGATCAGATACATACAACGTGTCTAACCTTCCAACCCTACTACAGTAGTGATCAGATACATACAACGTGTCTAACCTTCCAACCCTACTACAGTAGTGATCAGATACATACAACCTGTCTAACCTTCCAACCCTACTACAGTAGTGATCAGATACATACAACCTGTCTAACCTTCCAACCCTACTACAGTAGTGATCAGATACATACAACCTGTCTAACCTTCCAACCCTACTACAGTAGTGATCAGATACATACAACCTGTCTAACCTTCCAACCCTACTACAGTAGTGCTCAGATACATACAACCTGTCTAACCTTCCAACCCTACTACAGTAGTGATCAGATACATACAACGTGTCTAACCTTCCAACCCTACTACAGTAGTGATCAGATACATACAACCTGTCTAACCTTCCAACCCTACTACAGTAGTGATCAGATACATACAACCTGTCTAACCTTCCAACCCTACTACAGTAGTGATCAGATACATACAACCTGTCTAACCTTCCAACCCTACTACAGTAGTGATCAGATACATACAACCTGTCTAACCTTCCAACCCTACTACAGTAGTGATCAGATACATACAACGTGTCTAACCTTCCAACCCTACTACAGTAGTGATCAGATACATACAACCTGTCTAACCTTCCAACCCTACTACAGTAGTGATCAGATACATACAACGTGTCTAACCTTCCAACCCTACTACAGTAGTGATCAGATACATACAACGTGTCTAACCTTCCAACCCTACTACAGTAGTGATCAGATACATACAACCTGTCTAACCTTCCAACCCTACTACAGTAGTGATCAGATACATACAACCTGTCTAACCTTCCAACCCTACTACAGTAGTGCTCAGATACATACAACCTGTCTAACCTTCCAACCCTACTACAGTAGTGATCAGATACATACAACGTGTCTAACCTTCCAACCCTACTACAGTAGTGATCAGATACATACAACCTGTCTAACCTTCCAACCCTACTACAGTAGTGATCAGATACATACAACCTGTCTAACCTTCCAACCCTACTACAGTAGTGATCAGATACATACAACCTGTCTAACCTTCCAACCCTACTACAGTAGTGATCAGATACATACAACCTGTCTAACCTTCCAACCCTACTACAGTAGTGATCAGATACATACAACGTGTCTAACCTTCCAACCCTACTACAGTAGTGATCAGATACATACAACGTGTCTAACCTTGCTGCACTGACACCACCATCATTAACTTTTAACCATGTGTACTGCCTAACTTTTGCATTCCTTACTCTCCACACATCAGAAAGCTCAAACTCAGCTAATAAACCAGACAGGCAAGTAGCTGACCGCACGTGATGTTCTTCAGCAGTGCGATCAACAGTAAAATCCACTGTACAGTTCCAGTTCCTGTACAGTTCCAGTCCCTCCCTAAAACCATACACCCCATTTGATCAAATACAGCAATACGCTCTGTACCCTCATTAGGAGCATAAACATACAAAATAAACAAATAAACATAACATCCGCCTTGACCAATAAAACCCGACCCTTGACAATCTCTGTTGTAGATACCACAGTCACCCCTGAGCCTAAGGAAAACAAGATTGCCACCCCAGCACTGTAATTAGTACCATGACTGAGTACATGCTGCCCCTCCCACCACAAACCCCAGTCAACCTCATTTTCCTCATCACTATGTGTCTCCTGTAGGAAAACTTTATTACTTCTAATACCCAAGCCCTCTTATTCCTGTCCCTTCCCCCATTAATATTGAGAGAACCCACTCTTAGTACCTCCATGTAGAAAAGAGAAAGGAAAAGCAGAAGAAACCACAGAGAAACCAGACAAGGAGAAGAAAACACCCTATTAGTCATGATCATCATCATTGTTTTAATTTTCTCTGAACCTGACTACGTTTCCCACTACCCTTTGCTTGAGCTGCTCTCACCTCTCTCTACATCAGTGGGCCCAGGCATTATGACGACCACCTCTCTCTACATCAGTGGGCCCAGGCATTATGACGACCACCTCTCTCTACATCAGTGGGCCCAGGCATTATGACGACCACCTCTCTCTACATCAGTGGGCCCAGGCATTATGACGACCACCTCTCTCTACATCAGTGGGCCCAGGCATTATGACGACCACCTCTCTCTACATCAGTGGGCCCAGGCATTATGACGACCACCTCTCTCTACATCAGTGGGCCCAGGCATTATGACGACCACCTCTCTCTACATCAGTGGGCCCAGGCATTATGACGACTACCTCTCTCTGCATCAGTGGGCCCAGGCATTATGACGACCACCTCTCTCTACATCAGTGGGCCCAGGCATTATGACCACCACCTCTCTCTACATCAGTGGGCCCAGGCATTATGACCACCACCTCTCTCTACATCAGTGGGCCCAGGCATTATGACGACCACCTCCAATGGAGGATAATACATGGATCCAAAGACACCAACATGCATCTGGTACACCTGGATCCTCCTGTTGGGGAGGGGTGTCCATTATGCATCTGGTACACCTGGATCCTCCTATTGGGGAGGGGTGTCCAACATGCATCTGGTACACCTGGATCCTCCTGTTGGGGAGGGGTGTCCAACATGCATCTGGTACACCTGGATCCTCCTGTTTGGGAGGGGTGTCCAACATGCATCTGGTACACCTGGATCCTCCTGTTGGGGACGGGTGTCCAACATGCATCTGGTACACCTGGATCCTCCTGTTGGGGAGGGGTGTCCATTATGCATCTGGTACACCTGGATCCTCCTGTTGGGGACGGGTGTCCAACATGCATCTGGTACACCTGGATCCTCCTGTTGGAGACGGGTGTCCAACATGCATCTGGTACACCTGGATCCTCCTGTTGGGGAGGGGTGTCCATTATGCATCTGGTACACCTGGATCCTCCTGTTGGGGACGGGTGTCCATTATGCATCTGGTACACCTGGATCCTCCTGTTGGGGACGGGTGTCCAACATGCATCTGGTACACCTGGATCCTCCTGTTGGAGACGGGTGTCCAACATGCATCTGGTACACCTGGATCCTCCTGTTTGGGAGGGGTGTCCAACATGCATCTGGTACACCTGGATCCTCCTGTTGGGGACGGGTGTCCAACATGCATCTGGTACACCTGGATCCTCCTGTTGGGGAGGGGTGTCCAATATGCATCTGGTACACCTGGATCCTCCTGTTGGGGAGGGGTGTCCAACATGCATCTGGTACACCTGGATCCTCCTGTTGGGGAGGGGTGTCCAACATGCCTCTGGTACACCTGGATCCTCCTGTTGGGGAGGGGTGTCCAATATGCATCTGGTACACCTGGATCCTCCTGTTGGGGACGGGTGTCCAACATTTTATTTTTATTTTTTTTATTTCACCTTTATTTAACCAGGTAGGCAAGTTGAGAACAAGTTCTCATTTACAATTGCGACCTGGCCAAGATAAAGCAAAGCAGTTCGACACATACAACGACACAGAGTTACACATGGAGTAAAACAAACATACAGTCAATAATACAGTAAAAAAAACAAGTCTATATACAATGTGAGCAAATTAGGTGAGAAGGGAGGTAAAGGCAAAAAAGGCCATGGTGGCAAAGTAAATACAATATAGCAAGTAAAACACTGGAATGGTAGTTTTGCAATGGAAGAATGTGCAAAGTAGAAATAAAAATAATGGGGTGCAAAGGAGCAAAATAAATAAATTAATTAAATACAGTTGGGAAAGAGGTAGTTGTTTGGGCTAAATTATAGGTGGGCTATGTACAGGTGCAGTAATCTGTAAGATGCTCTGACAGTTGGTGCTTAAAGCTAGTGAGGGAGATAAGTGTTTCCAATTTAAGAGATTTTTGTAGTTTGTTCCAGTCATTGGCAGCAGAGAACTGG
The DNA here is from genome assembly GCF_034236695.1 of Oncorhynchus nerka. NCBI lineage: Eukaryota > Metazoa > Chordata > Actinopteri > Salmoniformes > Salmonidae > Oncorhynchus > Oncorhynchus nerka. The sequence continues at coordinate 23,406,144 of NC_088410.1, read as the reverse complement.
AAGGAGAGGCGGCCAAAGAAAGAATTGGTTTTGGGGGTGACTAGAGAGATATACCTGCTGGAGCGTGTGCTACAGGTGGGAGATGCTATGGTGACCAGCGAGCTGAGATAAGGGGGACTTTACCTAGCAGGGTCTTGTAGATGACATGGAGCCAGTGGGTTTGGCGACGAGTATGAAGCGAGGGCCAGCCAACGAGAGCGTACAGGTCGCAATGGTGGGTAGTATATGGGGCTTTGGTGACAAAACGGATTGCACTGTGATAGACTGCATCCAATTTGTTGAGTAGGGTATTGGAGGCTATTTTGTAAATGACATCGCCAAAGTCGAGGATTGGTAGGATGGTCAATTTTACAAGGGTATGTTTGGCAGCATGAGTGAAGGATGCTTTGTTGCGAAATAGGAAGCCAATTCTAGATTTAACTTTGGATTGGAGATGTTTGATATGGGTCTGGAAGGAGAGTTTACAGTCTAACCAGACACCTAAGTATTTGTAGTTGTCCACGTATTCTAAGTCAGAGCCGTCCAGAGTAGTGATGTTGGACAGGCGATCTGGTACACCTGGATCCTCCTGTTGGGGAGGGGTGTCCAACATGCATCTGGTACACCTGGATCCTCCTGTTGGGGAGGGGTGTCCGACATGCATCTGGTACACCTGGATCCTCCTGTTTGGGAGGGGTGTTCAATATGCATCTGGTACACCTGGATCCTCCTGTTGGGGAGGGGTGTCCGACATGCATCTGGTACACCTGGATCCTCCTGTTTGGGAGGGGTGTCCATTATGCATCTGGTACACCTGGATCCTCCGGTTGGGTTGGGGTGTCCAACATGCATCTGGTACACCTGGATCCTCCTGTTGGGGAGGGGTGTCCATTATGCATCTGGTACACCAGGATCCTCCAGTTGGGGAGGGGTGTCCGACATGCATCTCTGGTACACCTGGATCCTCCTGTTGGGAGGGATGTCCAATATGTATCTGGTAAACCTGGATCCTCCTGTTGGGGAGGGGTGTCCGACATGGATCTGGTACACCTGGATCCTCCTGTTGGGGAGGGGTGTCCAATATGCATCTGGTACACCTGGATCCTCCTGTTGGGGACGGGTGTCCAACATGCATCTGGTACACCTGGATCCTACTGTTGGGGAGGGGTGTCCAATATGCATCTGGTACACCTGGATCCTCCTGTTGGGAGGGATGTCCAATATGTATCTGGTAAACCTGGATCCTCCTGTTGGGGAGGGGTGTCCAACATGCATCTGGTACACCTGGATCCTCCTGTTGGGGACGGGTGTCCAACATGCATCTGGTACACCTGGATCCTCCTGTTGGGGACGGGTGTCCAACATGCAT
>NC_088410.1:23307296-23399796 GCF_034236695.1 Oncorhynchus nerka | reverse complement strand
TATGGTTCTGAGTCAGTCTGTCTCACACTCCTCCCTGAGCTGTCCTTATGGTTCTGAGTCAGTCTGTCTCACACTCCTCCCTGAGCTGTCCTTATGGTTCTGGGTCAGTCTGTCTCACACTCCTCCCTGAGCTGTCCTTATGGTTCTGGGTCAGTCTGTCTCACACTCCTCCCTGAGCTGTCCTTATCGTTCTGAGTCAGTCTGTCTCTCTCACACACACACTCCTCCCTGAGCTGTCCTTATGGTTCTGAGTCAGTCTGTCTCACACTCCTCCCTGAGCTGTCCTTATGGTTCTGGGTCAGTCTGTCTCACACTCCTCCCTGAGCTGTCCTTATCGTTCTGAGTCAGTCTGTCTCTCTCACACACTCCTCCCTGAGCTGTCCTTATGGTTCTGAGTCAGTCTGTCTCACACTCCTCCCTGAGCTGTCCTTATGGTTCTGAGTCAGTCTGTCTCACACTCCTCCCTGAGCTGTCCTTATGGTTCTGAGTCAGTCTGTCTCACACTCCTCCCTGAGCTGTCCTTATGGTTCTGAGTCAGTCTGTCTCACACTCCTCCCTGAGCTGTCCTTATGGTTCTGGGTCAGTCTGTCTCACACTCCTCCCTGAGCTGTCCTTATGGTTCTGAGTCAGTCTGTCTCACACTCCTCCCTGAGCTGTCCTTATGGTTCTGGGTCAGTCTGTCTCACACTCCTCCCTGAGCTGTCCTTATGGTTCTGGGTCAGTCTGTCTCACACTCCTCCCTGAGCTGTCCTTATGGTTCTGGGTCAGTCTGTCTCACACTCCTCCCTGAGCTGTCCTTATCGTTCTGAGTCAGTCTGTCTCTCTCACACACACACTCCTCCCTGAGCTGTCCTTATGGTTCTGAGTCAGTCTGTCTCACACTCCTCCCTGAGCTGTCCTTATGGTTCTGGGTCAGTCTGTCTCACACTCCTCCCTGAGCTGTCCTTATCGTTCTGAGTCAGTCTGTCTCTCTCACACACACTCCTCCCTGAGCTGTCCTTATGGTTCTGAGTCAGTCTGTCTCACACTCCTCCCTGAGCTGTCCTTATGGTTCTGAGTCAGTCTGTCTCACACTCCTCCCTGAGCTGTCCTTATGGTTCTGAGTCAGTCTGTCTCACACTCCTCCCTGAGCTGTCCTTATGGTTCTGAGTCAGTCTGTCTCACACTCCTCCCTGAGCTGTCCTTATGGTTCTGGGTCAGTCTGTCTCACACTCCTCCCTGAGCTGTCCTTATGGTTCTGAGTCAGTCTGTCTCACACTCCTCCCTGAGCTGTCCTTATGGTTCTGGGTCAGTCTGTCTCACACTCCTCCCTGAGCTGTCCTTATGGTTCTGGGTCAGTCTGTCTCACACTCCTCCCTGAGCTGTCCTTATGGTTCTGGGTCAGTCTGTCTCACACTCCTCCCTGAGCTGTCCTTATGGTTCTGAGTCAGTCTGTCTCACACTCCTCCCTGAGCTGTCCTTATGGTTCTGGGTCAGTCTGTCTCACACTCCTCCCTGAGCTGTCCTTATGGTTCTGGATCAGTCTGTCTCTCTCACACACACACTCCTCCCTGAGCTGTCCTTTTCATTCTGAGTCAGTCTGTCTCACACTCCTCCCTGAGCTGTCCTTATGGTTCTGGGTCAGTCTGTCTCACACTCCTCCCTGAACTGTCCTTATGGTTCTGAATCAGTCTGTCTCACACTCCTCCCTGAGCTGTCCTTATGGTTCTGAGTCAGTCTGTCTCACACTCCTCCCTGAGCTGTCCTTATGGTTCTGGGTCAGTCTGTCTCACACTCCTCCCTGAGCTGTCCTTATGGTTCTGGGTCAGTCTGTCTCACACTCCTCCCTGAGCTGTCCTTATGGTTCTGGATCAGTCTGTCTCTCTCTCACACACACTCCTCCCTGAGCTGTAGATATACAGTGGGGCAACAAAGTATTTAGTCAGCCACCAATTGTGCAAGTTCTCCCACTTAAAAAGATGAGAGAGGCCTGTAATTTTCATCATAGGTACACTTCAACTATGACAGACAAAATGACAAAATGAGAAAAAAAAATCCAGATCCAGCAACTGGATCAAATTAAGATCCTACTACCTTATTTACATAAGTATTCAGACCCTTTATTATGAGACTTGAAATTGATCTCAGGTGCATCCTGTTTCCATTGATCATCCTTGAGATGTTTCTACAACTTGATTGGAGTCCAACTGTGGTATGTTAAATTGATTAGATATGATTTGGAAAGGCACACACCTGTCTATATAAGGTAACACAGGGTCTGTCAGAGCAAAAACCAAGTCATGAGGTCGAAGGAATTGTCCGTAGATCTCCGAGATAGGATTGTGTTGAGGCACAGTCCTGGGGAAGGGTGCCAAAACAAGTTTGGAAACACCAAGACTCTTCCTAGAGCTGGCCGCCCGGCCAAACTGAGTTATCGTGGGAGAAGGGCCTTGGTCAGGGAGGTAACCAATAACCCAATGGTCTGACAGAGCTCCAGAGTTCCTCTGTGGAGATGGGAGAACCTTCCAGAAGGACAACCATCTCTGCAGCACCACCAATCAGTCCTTTATGGTAGAGTGGCCAGACAGAAGCCATTCATCAGTAAAAGGCACATTACAGCCTGCTTGGGAGTTTGCCAAAAGGCATCTAAAGACTCTCACACCATGAGAAACAAGATTCTCTGGTCTGATGAAACCAAGTCTGAATGCCAAGCGTCACATCTGGAGGAAACCTGGCACCATCCCTACGGTGAAGCATGGTGGTGGCAGCATAATGCTGTGGGGAAGTTTTTCAGCGGTAGGGACTGGGAGACTAGACAGGATCGAGGGAAAGATGAACTGAGCAAAGTACAGAGAGATCCTTGATGAAAGGCCATTGATTGGTGAAGGGAGTAATGACTATATTAACGGATCGACCAATAGCAAATCACGTCAGGCAAATCTGAACTCTCAGTTATTATGGCTTTGCTGACGGTGTGTGTGTGTGTGTGTGTGTGTTGCAGTAGTTATCGTAGAGAAAAGTACAACCACATAATTTCTCTCTTTGTCGTCCCATGAGGGAGGAAACTAAAGCCACATTCAGAAAGCAGATTTGTGCAGCTGCTGGAAACCGAGGAAAAGACAAACTGTGGAAAAGGAGAGAAAAACTAAAGGGATGCTGCGTTATCTTAATAAAAGACTAGTGGGAGAACAGCAACGTCTTCTCTTTTTCCTCCTTCTCTCATTTCCAGTTTGAGAGGATCCATTTTATCTTTCTATTTTTCCTCTCATCCCTCGATTCCTAAAAACACGACTCAGTTTAGTTTTAAACGTGTCTTGCTGGTCCCGGAGTTTCAAAAGTGAAATATTGACAGATTTGAACTACTGCGTTGTGGGTGTACACAGAGGAAAGCCATGTTTTGTTCTGTGCATGCATCACATAGTGTAACACACACACGCGTGCGAGGGGACACACACACACGCGTGCGAGGGGACACACACACGCGTGCGAGGGGACACACACACATACATGCGCGCGCACATTCATTGTGTAGCATCGTTAGCATTCTACCGTAGCTCTTTTTGACTTCATACATATTCATCCAAATTACTCTCGCCTTCAGCTTCCTCCGTATGTGACCAGAATCCCAGTAGAGTGCAAGTGTATGTGCCTGTGTGTGTGTGTGTGCCTGTGTGTGTGTGCCTGTATGTATGTGTGCCTGTGTGTGTGTGCCTGTGTGTGTGTGTGTGTGTGTGTGTGTGTGTGTGTGTGTGTGTGTGTGTGTGTGTGTGTGTGTGTGTGTGTGCCTGTGTGTGTGCCTGTGTGTGTGCCTGTGTGTGTGTGCCTGTGTGTGTATGTGCAAGGCCAGCAAATATGCACATGAATATCAGTAGCTTGCTTTTAACAGATTTAAACCCAAAAAGTCATTTTCCTCCAAAAGAGGATCTTTGTTAGATGTTAAACCACCTTAGAAAGGATCCTTTAACGTTTAGTGTCCCCACTTTATTTCTCTGTTACTGGGCACTCCTGCCTGTTGTGATTATAATGAAGTGCCCTCATGAGTGGCATAAAGAGAAAAGAGAGCTTGGTGGTGCATGGAGAGAAAAGAGAGCTTGTTGGTACATGGAGAGAAAATAGAGCTTGGTGGTACACAAAGAGAAAAGAGAGCTTGGTGGTGCACAAAGAGAAAAGAGAGCTTGATGGTGCACAAAGAGAAAAGAGAGCTTGATGGTGCACAAAGAGAAAAGAGAGCTTGATGGTGCACAAAGAGAAAAGAGAGCTTGATGGTGCACAAAGAGAAAAGAGAGCTTGATGGTGCACAAAGAGAAAAGAGAGCTTGATGGTGCACAAAGAGAAAAGAGAGATTGGTGGTGTATAAAGAGAAAAGAGAGATTGGTGGTGTATGGAGTGAACGAGGAAAGGAGAAAGAAGGTAGAAGAGATGGAAAAGAGTCAGGGTTTTAGAAACTTTTAGAGAGTTGGGGACATAAGGTGGAGTAAATAAAGCGAGTTAGAGACAGAGAAATGTACCATATATCATGTAGAATGAGATAAAATCCATGCACATACAGAGAGCAAGAGAGAGAAAGAGAGAAAGAGAGAAAGAGAAATGGTGAAGATAGAGAGAGAGAAGAGCTCAAATACCTAATGGAAGGATAAATCAATCATGAGGTTTAGAAAAATTGAGCGGCTTCTCTGAAACCAAAAGTGTTTTCTCCCTCTGGACAGGGTCAAACATCCTTTACTAGAGAATACAGTGTTTTCTCCCTCTGGACAGGGTCAAACATCCTTTACTAGAGAATACAGTGTTTTCTCCCTCTGGACAGGGTCAAACATCCTTTACTAGAGAATACAGTGTTTTCTCCCTCTGGACAGGGTCAAACATCCTTTACTAGAGAATACAGTGTTTTCTCCCTCTGGACAGGGTCAAACATCCTTTACTAGAGAATACAGTGTTTTCGAGGACGGAGAGGGTGTGGGAATAAATACATAACCTGTTATCAACATGGACTGGACTGAGCTGGTCAGAAAAAACAACAGCTGTAGAAGAACTAACAAACAACTCAACAAACAGTTGATCCATATATTGTAACTCCTTGTTACAAGGAGCCAGGTTCATGTTCAGAATGGAGTCTTTAGTCCATTCAGGGTAGAATGGAAGTGTATCTTTGACATGACATTGAATTGCATTTTTCAGTTCCAGTTCTCATTGTTTGCACCAGAGAGTTCAAAAGGTCATTGGGCTTCACACAGCTTCCTCAAGGAAAAACAAACATCTTAGAATAACAGGAGCATGATCTGAATTCACTTCTCCCCATCTCTCTGCAGCCTTGTAGCCGTGACTGACCCAGGGTTTACCCCACACTACATGTACCAGACTGGGGTTCTCCTGTAGTCTCCCTGTTAACAGAGAGCTCGCCAGACAGACGCTGTAGTTACTATACTCTGTCTGTCTCTAGTTCTTACACCCTGTTAACAGAGAGCTCGCCAGACAGACCCTGTAGTTACTATACTCTGCCTGTCTCTAGTTCTTACACCCTGTTAACAGAGAGCTCGCCAGACAGACCCTGTAGTTACTATACTCTGTCTGTCTCTAGTTCTTACACCCTGTTAACAGAGAGCTCGCCAGACAGACCCTGTAGTTACTATACTCTGTCTGTCTCTAGTTCTTACACCCTGTTAACAGAGAGCTAGCCAGACAGACCCTGTAGTTACTATACTCTGTCTGTCTCTAGTTCTTAAACCCAGTTAACAGAGAGCTCGCCAGACAGACCCTGTAGTTACTATACTCTGTCTGTCTCTAGTTTTTACACCCTGTTAACAGAGAGCTAGCCAGACAGACCCTGTAGTTACTATACTCTGTCTGTCTCTAGTTCTTACACCCTGTTAACAGAGAGCTAGCCAGACAGACCCTGTAGTTACTATACTCTGTCTGTCTCTAGTTCTTACACCCTGTTAACAGAGAGCTAGCCAGACAGACCCTGTAGTTACTATACTCTGTCTGTCTCTAGTTCCTACACCCTGTTAACAGAGAGCTAGCCAGACAGACCCTGTAGTTACTATACTCTGTCTGTCTCTAGTTCTTACACCATGTTAACAGAGAGCTCGCCAGACAGACCCTGTAGTTACTATACTCTGTCTGTCTCTAGTTCTTACACCCTGTTAACAGAGAGCTCGCCAGACAGACCCTGTAGTTACTATACTCTGTCTGTCTCTAGTTCTTACACCCTGTTAACAGAGAGCTTGCCAGACAGACCCTGTAGTTACTATACTCTGTCTGTCTCTAGTTCTTACACCCTGTTAACAGAGAGTTAGCCAGACAGACCCTGTAGTTACTATACTCTGTCTGTCTCTAGTTCTTACACCCTGTTAACAGAGAGCTCGCCAGACAGACCCTGTAGTTACTATACTCTGTCTGTCTCTAGTTCTTACACCCTGTTAACAGAGAGCTCGCCAGACAGACCCTGTAGTTACTATACTCTGTCTGTCTCTAGTTCTTACACCCTGTTAACAGAGAGCTAGCCAGACAGACCCTGTAGTTACTATACTCTGTCTGTCTCTAGTTCTTACACCCTGTTAACAGAGAGCTCGCCAGACAGACCCTGTAGTTACTATACTCTGTCTGTCTCTAGTTCTTACACCCTGTTAACAGAGAGCTCGCCAGACAGACCCTGCAGTTACTATACTCTGTCTGTCTCTAGTTCTTAAACCCAGTTAACAGAGAGCTCGCCAGACAGACCCTGTAGTTACTATACTCTGTCTGTCTCTAGTTTTTACACCCTGTTAACAGAGAGCTAGCCAGACAGACCCTGTAGTTACTATACTCTGTCTGTCTCTAGTTCTTACACCCAGTTAACAGAGAGCTCGCCAGACAGACCCTGTAGTTACTATACTCTGTCTGTCTCTAGTTCTTACACCCTGTTAACAGAGAGCTAGCCAGACAGACCCTGTAGTTACTATACTCTGTCTGTCTCTAGTTCTTACACCCTGTTAACAGAGAGCTAGCCAGACAGACCCTGTAGTTACTATACTCTGTCTGTCTCTAGTTCTTACACCCTGTTAACAGAGAGCTAGCCAGACAGACCCTGTAGTTACTATACTCTGTCTGTCTCTAGTTCCTACACCCTGTTAACAGAGAGCTAGCCAGACAGACCCTGTAGTTACTATACTCTGTCTGTCTCTAGTTCTTAGACCATGTTAACAGAGAGCTCGCCAGACAGACCCTGTAGTTACTATACTCTGTCTGTCTCTAGTTCTTACACCCTGTTAACAGAGAGCTCGCCAGACAGACCCTGTAGTTACTATACTCTGTCTGTCTCTAGTTCTTACACCCTGTTAACAGAGAGCTCGCCAGACAGACCCTGTAGTTACTATACTCTGTCTGTCTCTAGTTCTTACACCCTGTTAACAGAGAGTTAGCCAGACAGACCCTGTAGTTACTATACTCTGTCTGTCTCTAGTTCTTACACCCTGTTAACAGAGAGCTCGCCAGACAGACCCTGTAGTTACTATACTCTGTCTGTCTCTAGTTCTTACACCCTGTTAACAGAGAGCTCTAGCCAGACAGACCCTGTAGTTACTATACTCTGTCTGTCTCTAGTTCTTACACCCTGTTAACAGAGAGCTAGCCAGACAGACCCTGTAGTTACTATACTCTGTCTGTCTCTAGTTCTTACACCCTGTTAACAGAGAGCTCGCCAGACAGACCCTGTAGTTACTATACTCTGTCTGTCTCTAGTTCTTACACCCTGTTAACAGAGAGCTCGCCAGACAGACCCTGCAGTTACTATACTCTGTCTGTCTCTAGTTCTTACACCCTGTTAACAGAGAGCTCGCCAGACAGACCCTGCAGTTACTATACTCTGTCTGTCTCTAGTTCTTACACCCTGTTAACAGAGAGCTCGCCAGACAGACCCTGTAGTTACTATACTCTGTCTGTCTCTAGTTCTTACACCCTGTTAACAGAGAGCTAGCCAGACAGACCCTGTAGTTACTATACTCTGTCTGTCTCTAGTTCTTACACCCTGTTAACAGAGAGCTCGCCAGACAGACCCTGTAGTTACTATACTCTGTCTGTCTCTAGTTCTTACACCCTGTTAACAGAGAGCTCGCCAGACAGACCCTGCAGTTACTATACTCTGTCTGTCTCTAGTTCTTAAACCCAGTTAACAGAGAGCTCGCCAGACAGACCCTGTAGTTACTATACTCTGTCTGTCTCTAGTTTTTACACCCTGTTAACAGAGAGCTCGCCAGACAGACCCTGTAGTTACTATACTCTGTCTGTCTCTAGTTCTTACACCCTGTTAACAGAGAGCTTCCACCCGCCAGACAGACCCTGTAGTTACTATACTCTGTCTGTCTCTAGTTCTTCCACCCTGTTAACAGAGAGCTCGCCAGACAGACCCTGTAGTTACTATACTCTGTCTGTCTCTAGTTCTTACACCCTGTTAACAGAGAGCTCGCCAGACAGACCCTGTAGTTACTATACTCTGTCTGTCTCTAGGTCTTACACCCTGTTAACAGAGAGCTCGCCAGACAGACCCTGTAGTTACTATACTCTGTCTGTCTCTAGTTCTTACACCCTGTTAACAGAGAGCTAGCCAGACAGACCCTGTAGTTACTATACTCTGTCTGTCTCTAGTTCTTACACCATGTTAACAGAGAGCTCGCCAGACAGACCCTGTAGTTACTATACTCTGTCTGTCTCTAGTTCTTACACCCTGTTAACAGAGAGCTCGCCAGACAGACCCTGTAGTTACTATACTCTGTCTGTCTCTAGTTCTTCCACCCTGTTAACAGAGAGCTCGCCAGACAGACCCTGTAGTTACTATACTCTGTCTGTCTCTAGTTCTTACACCCTGTTAACAGAGAGCTCGCCAGACAGACCCTGTAGTTACTATACTCTGTCTGTCTCTAGTTCTTCCACCCTGTTAACAGAGAGCTCGCCAGACAGACCCTGTAGTTACTATACTCTGCCTGTCTCTAGTTCTTACACCCTGTTAACAGAGAGCTCGCCAGACAGACCCTGTAGTTACTATACTCTGTCTGTCTCTAGTTCTTACACCCTGTTAACAGAGAGCTCGCCAGACAGACCCTGTAGTTACTATACTCTGTCTGTCTCTAGTTCTTCCACCCTGTTAACAGAGAGCTCGCCAGACAGACCCTGTAGTTACTATACTCTGTCTGTCTCTAGTTCTTACACCCTGTTAACAGAGAGCTCGCCAGACAGACCCTGTAGTTACTATACTCTGTCTGTCTCTAGTTCTTACACCCTGTTAACAGAGAGCTCGCCAGACAGACCCTGTAGTTACTATACTCTGTCTGTCTCTAGTTCTTACACCCTGTTAACAGAGAGCTAGCCAGACAGACCCTGTAGTTACTATACTCTGTCTGTCTCTAGTTCTTACACCCTGTTAACAGAGAGCTAGCCAGACAGACCCTGTAGTTACTATACTCTGTCTGTCTCTAGTTCTTACACCCTGTTAACAGAGAGCTCGCCAGACAGACCCTGTAGTTACTATACTCTGTCTGTCTCTAGTTCTTACACCCTGTTAACAGAGAGCTCGCCAGACAGACCCTGTAGTTACTATACTCTGTCTGTCTCTAGTTCTTACACCCTGTTAACAGAGAGCTCGCCAGACAGACACTGTAGTTACTATACTCTGTCTGTCTCTAGTTCTTACACACTGTTAACAGAGAGCTCGCCAGACAGACCCTGTAGTTACTATACTCTGTCTGTCTCTAGTTCTTACACCCTGTTAACAGAGAGCTAGCCAGACAGACCCTGTAGTTCTGTCTCCTCCTCCATACATAGTGTAGGAACTGAAGCTAAGGGGAAACGAACATACAGGAATAGACACACATTTGAAATACTTTTTTTGAATCCACCAACACACACACACACACACACACACACACACACACACACACACACACACACACACACACACACACACACACACACACACACACACACACACACACACACACACACACACACACACACACAGAGCAAGCAGACTGAGCAGAAGCCGTCCTGTCATGTAGGCATGGTTTGTGGGTAATGCGCTCTGACATCAGAGTTGGAATAGGTTGTGGATGAAGTTCAATGTGCCTGTGTGTTGCAGCCTGCAGTGTGGAGATGTCCACAGAGAGGTGGTTGGTGGAGAAGCTCAAACTGACCTTGACAGTGAAATATTGATGGAGTCGGGAACCAAATTCACTTGGAGAGAAAGTGAATGACAGTTTTCAGTGCTTCATCACGCACACACACTTTTCATTGTTTTATCTTCAGAGATGAATATATATGATGATGTGGAGTTGGATCGGTGCCGACTTTGAGTTGAAAACAGAAACAGACTCATGATCCCAGAATAATGATTAAGGGTTTGGAGTACAGTCAGCAGGCTGTCTTAAAACAAACTGTCTATAGTAATACAATTCAATTCCTACATTCCTTCTCTTACGCCTTCTCTTTCTGCAATAAACATTATACTATATCAGCACCATGACCAGGGCCATACTATATCAGCACCATGACCAGGGCCATACAATATCAGCACCATAACCAGGGCCATACTATATCAGCAACATGACCAGGGCCATACAATATCAGCACCATAACCAGGGCCATACTATATCAGTACCATGACCACAGGGCCATACTATATCAGTACCATGACCAGGGCCATACAATATCAGCACCATAACCAGGGCCATACTATATCAGTACCATGACCAGGGCCATACTATATCAGTACCATGACCAGGGCCATACAATATCAGCACCATAACCAGGGTCATACTATATCAGTACCATGACCAGGGCCATACTATATCAGCACCATGACCAGGGCCGTACTATATCAGTACCATGACCAGGGCCATACTATATCAGCACCATACTATATCAGCACCATGACCAGGGCCGTACTATATCAGCACCATGACCAGGGCCATACTATATCAGTACCATGACCAGGGCCGTACTATATCAGTACCATGACCAGGGCCATACTATATCAGCACCATACTATATCAGCACCATGACCAGGGCCGTACTATATCAGCACCATGACCAGGGCCATACTATATCAGTACCATGACCAGGGCCATACTATATCAGCACCAGGACCAGGGCCATACTATATCAGCACCATGACCAGGGCCATACTATATCAGCACCATAACCAGGGCCATACTATATCAGCACCATGACCAGGGCCATACTATATCAGCACCATAACCAGGGCCATACTATATCAGCACCATGACCAGGGCCATACTATATCAGCACCATGACCAGGGCCATACTATATCAGTACCATGACCAGGGCCATACTATATCAGCACCAGGACCAGGGCCATACTATATCAGCACCAGGACCAGGGCCATACTATATCAGCACCAGGACCAGGGCCATACTATATCAGCACCATGACCAGGGCCATACTATATATCAGCACCATCACCAGGGCCATACTATATATCAGCACCATCACCAGGGCCATACTATATCAGCACCATCACCAGGGCCATACTATATCAGCACCATGACCAGGGCCATACTATATCAGCACCATACTATATCAGCAGCATGACCAGGGCCATACTATATCAGCACCATGACCAGGGCCATACTATATCAGCACCATGACCAGGGCCATACTATATCAGCACCATGACCAGGACCATACTATATCAGCACCATGACCAGGGTCATACTATATCAGCACCATGACCAGGGCCATACTATATCAGCACCATACTATATCAGCACCATGACCAGGGCCATACTATATCAGCACCATGACCAGGGCCATACTATATCAGCACCATTACCAGGGCCATACTATATCAGCACCATGACCAGGGCCGTACTATATCAGCACCATGACCAGGGCCGTACTATATCAGCACCATGACCAGGGCCATACTATATCAGCACCATGACCAGGAGCATACTATATCAGCACCATGACCAGGGCCATACTATATCAGCACCATGACCAGGGCCATGCTATATCAGTACCATGACCAGGACCATACTATATCAGCACCATACTATATCAGCACCATGACCAGGGCCATACTATATCAGCACCATGACCAGGGCCATACTATATCAGCACCATGACCAGGGCCATACTATATCAGCACCATGACCAGGGTCATACTATAGCAGCACCATGACCAGGGTCATACTATATCAGTACCATGACCAGGGCCATACTATATCAGCACCATGACCAGGGCCATACCATATCAGTACCATACTATATCAGCACCATGACCAGGGCCATACTATATCAGTACCATGACCAGGGCGATACTATATCAGCACCATGACCAGGGCCATACTATATCAGCACCATGACCAGGGCCATGCTATATCAGCACCATTACCAGGGCCGTACTATATCAGTACCATACTATATCAGCACCATGACCAGGGCCATACTTATTCAGCACCATACTATATCAGCACCATGACCAGGGCCATACTATATCAGCACCATGACCAGGACCATACTATATCAGCACCATGACCAGGACCATACTATATCAGCACCATGACCAGGGCCATACTATATCAGTACCATGACCAGGGCGATACTATATCAGCACCATGACCAGGGCCATACTATATCAGCACCATGACCAGGGCCATGCTATATCAGCACCATTACCAGGGCCGTACTATATCAGTACCATACTATATCAGCACCATGACCAGGGCCATACTTATTCAGCACCATACTATATCAGCACCATGACCAGGGCCATACTATATCAGCACCATGACCAGGACCATACTATATCAGCACCATGACCAGGACCATACTATATCAGCACCATGACCAGGGCCATACTATATCAGCACCATGACCAGGGCCATACTATATCAGCACCATGACCAGGCCCATACTATATCAGCACCATACTATATCAGCACCATGACCAGGACCATACTATATCAGCACCATGACCAGGGCCATACTATATCAGCACCATACTATATCAGCACCATACTATATCAGCACCATGACCAGGACCATACTATATCAGCACCATGACCAGGGCCATACTATATCAGCACCATACTATATCAGCACCATGACCAGGGCCATACTATATCAGCACCATACTATATCAGCACCATGACCAGGACCATACTATATCAGCACCATACTATATCAGCACCATACTATATCAGCACCATGACCAGGGCCATACTATATCAGTACCATGACCAGGACCATACTATATCAGCACCATGACCAGGGCCATACTATATCAGCACCATACTATATCAGCACCATGACCAGGGCCATACTATATCAGCACCATACTATATCAGCACCATGACCAGGACCTTTGTACAGAGCATAAGAGTCTGGTAGTGATAGAGAGGAAGGGAGATTTAAGTTGTGAGACTTGTGAGACTGCAGCTGTCATCACCCAGGGAGAGAGCTGAGACATCTCTCTCCCTCTCTCTCACACACACACTCCCCAGGGCTTCACATAGTCTCTCTAATAACCACAGGTGAGAGGAACAACAGCGTGTGTGTGTCTTAAACACTGTGTGTCTCTCTCGCACACACTCATCCCTTCACAAAGGCACAGTCAGACTCCTAGATGCCCAGCCAAATCTCCCACTGTGTTCCAATTGGAACCCTGTTCCCTTTATGGTGTACTACCCATAGGAGGTAGGGTGCCATTAAGAACACCACTTCCTCTCCACATATAGTCTCATCACTCTGACGTGTGTGCGTGTGAGAGAGAGAACAAGTTAGATTGAATAGTTTTTTCACCAACAGCTTTACAGGGTTAGCTGCATTCTCCAGTCTAAGAGATGAGCCTGTTACTGTGTTGTAGCAGTATATGGTTTGATACAGTATGATGTAGTTTCACAGGTATTTTGGTTTCAAATGAGTTCTGGCTTAGGGAACAAGTAGCAGCACCTACCTTGACCTACACATTAAGGTAAGGCTGCTTCCCTATCTTATACCCTCCTGCTGCTCTTCTCATTAGGGCAAAAGTCTTTCCTCTGTCCCCTCTCCTCTCTCCTCCCTCCTCTCTCCTCCTTCCTCTCTCCTCCTTCCTCTCTCCTCCTTCCTCTCTCCTCCTTCTCTCCTCCTTCCTCTCTCCTCCTTCCTCTCTCCTCCTTCCTCTCTCCTGCTTCCTCTCTCCTCCTTCCTCTCTCCTCCGTCCTCTCTCCTCCGTCCTCTCTCCTCCGTCCTCTCTCCTCCATCCTGTCTCCTTCGTCCTCTCTCCTCCGTCCTCTCTCCTCCGTCCTCTCTCCTTCGTCCTCTCTCCTCCGTCCTCTCTCCTCCGTCCCATCTCCTCCGTCCTCTCTCCTTCGTCCTCTCTCCTCCGTCCTCTCTCCTTCGTCCTGTCTCCTTCGTCCTCTCTCCTCCGTCCTCTCTCCTCCGTCCTCTCTCCTTCGTCCTCTCTCCTCCGTCCTCTCTCCTCCGTCCCATCTCCTCCGTCCTCTCTCCTTCGTCCTGTCTCCTTCGTCCTCTCTCCGTCCTCTCTCCTCCGTCCTCTCTCCTCCGTCCTCTCTCCTTTGTCCTCTCTCCTTCGTCCTCTCTCCTTCGTCCTCTCTCCTCCGTCCTCTCTCCTCCGTCCTGTCTCCTCCGTCCTCTCTTCTCCGTCCTCTCTCCTTCGTCCTGTCTCCTTCGTCCTCTCTCCTCCGTCCTCTCTCCTCCGTCCTCTCTCCTCCGTCCTCTCTCCTCCGTCCTCTCTCCTTTGTCCTCTCTCCTTTGTCCTCTCTCCTTCGTCCTCTCTCCTCCATCCTCTCTCCTCCGCTCTCTCTCCTCCGCTCTCTCTCCTCCGTCCTCTCTCCTCCGCTCTCTCTCCTCCGCTCTCTCTCCTCCGTCCTCTCTCCTCCGCTCTCTCTCCTCCGTTCTCTCTCCTCCTTCCTCTCTCCTTCGTCCTCTCTCCTCCGCTCTCTCTCCTCCGCTCTCTCTCCTCCGTCCTCTCTCCTCCGCTCTCTCTCCTCCGTTCTCTCTCCTCCTTCCTCTCTCCTTCGTCCTCTCTCCTCCACTCTCTCTCCTCCGTCCTCTCTCCTTTGTCCTCTCTCCTTTGTCCTCTCTCCTTCCTCTCTCTTTCCTTCCTCTAAATCTCTCCATGTAAATGTTATTTACCACCTACCTTGTCCCATCCCGCAGGTACCTCACAGCTCCACACACCCCCTACCTCCTTCTCCCGGGGAGACACAACCTCCTACCTCCCCCTCATGACAACCCTCCCCCAACCTCCCTTACTTCCCTCTCTGCCTCCCCCCTTTGTTCAGGGAGACACACATTGTTGGGTTCTCAGAGAGCAGTGATTCATCTTCATGGAGTTTATCACTGATTTTGATGGGTGCCCCCCTATGTGAGGCTCCTCCAGGAGGCCTTTGGGAGGAAAGCTGAGGCTTCTGGGACAAAAGAGGAGAGGAGTAGCTGGTGGATTTGTGCGGTACCCGTGCGCTCTCTTCCTCTCCTTTCTCACTCCTCTCTCTCTTGACTCTCTTGACACAGTCCAGACAGAAGCTCTAGCTGCCCTCATTTCCTCTCTCCCTCCACTCCTTTTCTCTCTCCCCTCCACTCCCTTTCTCTCTCCCTCCACTCCCTTTCTCTCTCCCTCCACTCCCTTTCTCTCTTCCTCCACTCCCTTTCTCTCTCCCTCCAGTCCTTTTCTCTCTCCCTCCACTCCCTTTCTCTCTCCCTCCACTCCCTTTCTCTCTCCCTCCACTCCCTTTGTCTCTCCCTCCCCTCCTTTTCTCTCTCCCTCCACTCCCTTTCTCTCTCCCTCCCCTCCCTTTCTCTCTCCCTCCCCTCCCTTTCTCTCTCCCTCCCTTTCTCTCTCCCTCCCTCCCTTTCTCTCTCCCTTTCTCTCTCCCTGCCTTTCTTTCTCCCTCCCTTTCTCTCTCCCTCCACTCCTTTTTTCTCTTCCCTCCACTCCCTTTCTCTCTCCCTCCCCTCCCTTTCTCTCTCCCTCCCTTTCTCTCTCCCTCCCTCCCTTTCTCTCTCCCTTTCTCTCTTCCTCGCCTCCCTTTCCCTCCCCTCCCTTTCTCTCTCCCTCCACTCCCTTTCTCTCTCCCTCCACTCCCTTTCTCTCTCCCTCTTCTCTCTCCCTCCCCTCCCTTTCACCCTCTCTCATCTCTTTCTCTCTCTCCCTCTTCTCTCTTCCTCCCCTCCCTTTCCCTCCCCTCCTTTTCTCTCTCCCTCCACTCCCTTTCTCTCTCCCTCCACTCCCTTTCTCTCTCCCTCCACTCCTTTTCTCTCTCCCCTCCCCTCATTTTCTCTCTCCCTCCACTCCCTTTGTCTCTCCCTCCCCTCCTTTTCTCTCTCCCTCCACTCCCTTTCTCTCTCCCTCCCTTTCTCTCTCCCTCCACTCCCTTTCTCTCTCCCTCCCTTCCTTTCTCCCTCCCTTTCTCTCTCCCTCCACTCCTTTTCTCTCTCCCCTCCACTTCCTTTCTCTCTCCCTCCCCTCCCTTTCTCTCTCCCTCCCTTTCTCTCTCCCTCCCTCCCTTTCTCTCTCCCTTTCTCTCTTCCTCCCCTCCCTTTCCCTCCCCTCCCTTTCTCTCTCCCTCCACTCCCTTTCTCTCTCCCTCCACTCCCTTTCTCTCTCCCTCTTCTCCCTCCCTCCCTCCCTTCCATCCCACTTTCTCATGGACTCACTCTGACAACCCAGATCCCTCCCTCCCTCCATACCCTCCCTCTCTCTTTCTCTCTCTCCCTCCCTCATCTGAGGTGAATAACAGTCATTACTCTGAGCACTCTGAGCACTCTGACTGTGAGGTCAAGGACAGCCATTATGCCGTTAGAACTGTCTGACTGTGAGGTCAAGGACAGCATGGGGCTCTGTTCCACCGTGACCCATAGGTAATGGGTAGTGAGGTAATGGGCGTGAAACGTGATGTCAGCACTACAAACTGCTATTAGTGCTGCCTCACTGATAAAGGAAGTGTATGGGGCTGCAACCACAGATATGTCTGGATCAATGGGAGATAGATCAATGCAGGCTGCAACCACAGATATGCCTGGATCAATGGGAGATAGATCAATGCAGGCTACAACCACAGATATGTCTGGATCAATGGGAGATAGATCAATGCAGGCTACAACCACAGATATGTCTGGATCAATGGGAGATAGATCAATGCAGGCTACAACCACAGATATGTCTGGATCAATGGGAGATAGATCAATGCAGGCTACAACCACAGATATGTCTGGATCAATGGGAGATAGATCAATGCAGGCTACAACCACAGATATGTCTGGATCAATGGGAGATAGATCAATGCAGGCTACAACCACAGATATGTCTGGATCAATGGGAGATAGATCAATGCAGGCTGCAACCACAGATATGTCTGGATCAATGGGAGATAGATCAATGCAGGCTACAACCACAGATATGTCTGGATCAATGGGAGATAGATCAATGCAGGCTACAACCACAGATATGTCTGGATCAATGGGAGATAGATCAATGCAGGCTACAACCACACATGTGAAGGGCAGGGTGTGAGTGGAGGCAGTTTGTGTAAAGGTAGTGTGATTATATTGGAGGTAACACCTTATGATTAAGGCAATTTGGAAGTTAAGGGAGACTTCAACACCTAGGTGCACAGAAGGGTGTTCATATAATGCTTATAAGTGGTCGTAGAGTGGTCATCTCGTCAACTGGCTCCATGTCACAATCAGAGACCCTCTAGAAGAAAGATTGGGTGGTGGAGCCATCACATATGGTAGAGAGAGAGAGACAGACAGAGAGAGAGAGAGAGACAGACAGAGAGAGAGAGAGAGAGAGAGAGAGAGAGAGAGAGAGAGAGACAGACAGACAGACGAGAGCGAGAGAGAGAGAGAGAGAGAGAGAGAGAGAGAGAGAGAGAGAGAGAGAGAGAGCGATACAGACAGACAGAGAGAGAGAGACAGACATTATCTCCCAAGAGAATTCTCTTCAATTATGGTCCCAGCCGTGTATATCCTCCCCAAGCAGATACCTCGACGGCCCTCAAGGAACTTCCCTGGACTCTATGTAAACAGGAAACCATATATCCTGAGGTGGCCTGTATTGTAGCTGGGGATTTTAACAAAGCTAATTTGAGAACAAGGCTCCCTAAAATCTACCAGCACATTGACTGTAGCACCCGCGCGGGCAATACACTGGACCACTGCTACTCTAACTTCCACAATGCATACAAGGCCCTCCCCCGCCCTCTGACCACGACTCTATCCCAGTCTGCTGTCCCCACATGCTTCAAGATGGCCACCATTGTTCCTGTACCAAACAAGGCAAAGACAACTGAACTAAATGACTATCACCCCATAGCCCTCACCTCTGTCACCATGAAGTGCTTTGAGAGGATCATATCACCTCCACCCAAGACCCACTTCAGTTTGCATAACGCCTCAACAGGCCCACAGACAATGCAATCGCCATCACACTGCACAATGTATTTTTTTTATTTGACCTTTATTTAACTAGGCAAGTCAGTTAAGAACTTCTTCCAGATGGCCTAGGAACAGTGGGTTAACTGGTCTAGGAACAGTGGGTTAACTGGTCTAGGAACAGTGGGTTAACTGCTTTGGTTAGGGGCAGAACGACAGATTTGTACCTTGTCAGCTCGGGGATTCGATCTTGCAAGCTTTTGGTTACTAGTCCAATGCTCTAACTAGGCGTACCACTAGACGTACCTATATAAGAATGCTGTTCATTGACTACAGCTCAGCATTCAACACCATAGTGCCCTCAAAGCTCATCATTAAGCTTACGGCCCTGGGTCTCAACCCCGCCCTGTGCAATTGGGTCCTGGAGTTTCTGACAGGGCGCCCCCAGGTGGTGAAGGTATGAAACAACATCTCCACTTCACTGATCCTCAACACTGGGGCCTCACAAGGGTCCGTGCTCAGCCCCCTCCTGTACTCCCTGTTCACCCATGACTGCGTGGCCATGCACGCCTCCAACTCAATCATCAAGTTTGCAGACGACACAAAAGTAGTGCGCTTGATTACCAACAACAACGAGACTCAGAGTGTGGTGTCAGGAAAAGAACCTCTCAACAGCGCCTCTTCAACCTCAGGAGGCTGAAGAAATGTGGCTTGCCACCTTAAAACCTCACAAACTTTTACAAATGCACAAATGAGAGCATCTTGCAGGGCTCTATTGCCTCCTGGTAACTCCACCGCCATCAACCACACAACACGTCACCGGGGGCAAACTACCTGCCCTCCAGGACACCTGCAGCACCCGATGTAACAGGAAGGCCAAAAAGATCATCAAGGACAACAACGACCCGAGCCACTGCCTGTTCACCCCGCTACCATCCAGAAGGCGAGGTCAGTACAGGTGCATCAAAGCAGGGACCGAGAGACTGAAAAACAGCTTCTATCTCAAGGGCATCAGACTGTTCAACAGCCATCACTAACACAGAGAGGCTGCTGCCTACATACAGACTCAAATCATTGGCCCATGGCATTTCGCTAGACAGGCATTAGCATATCCTAACCATGTTTATGTGACCAATAAAATGTTATTTGTGATAGACAAAGAGAGAGAGAGAGAGAGAGAGAGAGAGATTGAGTGGCTGTGAACATTCTCGTGGATCTGGAATGGGGTTCTATAGAGATGGCGTATTTCCATTGACCTTTGAAGGAGTGAGTTGACAACAACAGTTGTTACTTCTTTATAATGCCCAGCCTTTCCTCTATGTGATTGTATGGGTTTATCACATCCCTGGACAGCATCCATCATGACACAACACAGTTAACTAATTGCCAGAGAAACTACATTTACATGTCAGTCATTTAGCAGACACTCATATCCAGAGTGCCTTACAGGACCAATTAGGATTAAGTGACTTGCTCAAGGTAACAGCAGACATATTTTTCACCTAGTTGGCTTGGGGATTCGAACCAGCGACGTTTTAGTTACTTGCCCAATGCTCTTAACCACTAGGTTACCTGCCGGCCCAAACTCTCTGATTACTTGCCCAACACTCTTAACCACTAGGTTACCAGCCGGCCCAAACTCTCTGATTACTTGCCCAACGCTCTTAACCACTAGGTTACCTGCCGGCCCAAACGCTCTGATTACTTGCCCAACACTCTTAACCACTAGGTTACCTGCCAGCCAAACTCTCTGATTACTTGCCCAACACTCTTAACCACTAGGTTACCTGCCGGCCCAAACTCTCTGGTTACTTGCCCAACACTCTTAACCACTAGGTTACCTGCCGGCCCAAACTCTCTGATTACTTGCCCCACACTCTTAACCACTAGGTTACCTGCCGGCCCAAACTCTCTGATTACTTGCCCAACACTCTTAACCACTAGGTTACCAGCCGGCCCAAACTCTCTGATTACTTGCCCAACACTCTTAACCACTAGGTTACCTGCCGGCCCAAACTCTCTGGTTACTTGCCCAACACTCTTAACCACTAGGTTACCAGCCGGCCCAAACTCTCTGATTACTTGCCCAACACTCTTAACCACTAGGTTACCAGCCGGCCCAAACTCTCTGGTTACTTGCCCAACACTCTTAACCACTAGGTTACCTGCCGGCCAAACTCTCTGATTACTTGCCCAACACTCTTAACCACTAGGTTACCAGCCGGCCCAAACTCTCTGATTACTCCTTTTATTGTCCCCTTCTTTTCTTTCTAAACCCTTCCAGCTGTTCATTATTCCCCATTCACACCCTTTGATCGGCAGACAGACCCCCCCAATCAGGAACAGTCCTACCCAATTATCCTTCAATCAGAGTCCTTTATACCCACCAAAGACCCTCCTTCTTTTCATCCTTCAAGCCTGTTGATGCTTGATTCTACACACACACACACACACACACGTTCCGTATTTAATGGTTAACATGTGGCGTATGATATGAGAACATCAAGAGAGCGTCAATTAGTTGCTTCTTATTTTGGTGGATAAAAACACATATCGTCCATAAGGAGTGTGTGTGCCTGCATGTGCCCGTGTGTGTACTTGTTTGTGTGTGTGTGTGTGTGTGAGGTGCAGTACAGTTTGGCAGCTGTTGTGTGGAACGTGGGCCGTACTCGGGAGCTAGCATTGGGAATATCCTTCATCTTCACTACAGTACCCCCCCCACACACACACACACACTTCATAGCCTCACACACACACACACACCCCAGACTCTCTCTACCTCTGCCCAAACAAAATACACACTCTCTGCGCATACCAACCTCACATCACACTTAAAACTCTCTATACTCTCTCTATACTCTCTCTATACTCTCTCTAGTACATCTCTGTACTTCTTGCTAGTCACTCCAACCCTCTCTACCTAGATTAGATCAAGTCATAAAAAATACCCTCCCTCCCTCCCTCCCTCCCGTGTTCATACCTGGAGGGAGGGAGGATCTACACTGTGTGATAGGTGAGAGCAGGTATTGCATTCA
Organism: Oncorhynchus nerka; assembly: GCF_034236695.1. Taxonomy (NCBI): domain Eukaryota; kingdom Metazoa; phylum Chordata; class Actinopteri; order Salmoniformes; family Salmonidae; genus Oncorhynchus; species Oncorhynchus nerka. The sequence goes on along the minus strand of NC_088410.1, from coordinate 23,378,414 downwards.
CTTCTAAAAATGTATCAAGCCCTACAAAAATGTCCATGAATTACAATCCACATAATAAATCACATTTCCTGTTGCTGCGGGATGATTTTCCTGCTGTGAGAAACTGGTCATATTCAGATCCTACACTTGTACCAAGTCAGGTCAGATCAGTGGTCAGTGTAAACGTAAAGGACAGGCGGACGGGGAGGTAAAGCAGCATTTCTACCAGTATTCACACAGTGTCTAACACATCTCCCCTCAGAGTGTCACCATGCTGCAGTTAGTGTGGTGGTAGAGAAAGAGCAGTGTTCAGATTGAAGAGTACTGTGTGTTCGTGTGTGTGTGACTCTGACAAGGTGAGCTCCTCTCAGTCACATGGTCCCTCTGTGAGTCTTAACCTGCTCTTCTTCTTTCTTAGTTGCTATTTTTATATTCGGTGTGTTTTTGTTCCACCTATTTTTAGTATTAAGTTGTTATTGATTACTGCACAGTTGGGTTTAGTGCAAGAAAGGCATTTCACTGTGCTTGTGCACGTGACATTACAACTTGAAACGGAAAGTTGAAATCAAAGGTAAGCTCTGTGCCCCGTGAACGGAAGAGGGGGGGGGGGTAGAAGGATATAGAAGACAGAGACTCACTACCTTAGAGAAAGAGAGAGAGAGAGAGTAGAAATGGAGAAAGAGAGGAGAAAATAGAGGGAAAGCCTCCTGACTTCTGCCTCGCAGAGAAGAGAAAGAGAGAGAATAAGAAAGTGACAGCGACCGACGTGCTGTCGAGTGATGTGGCGACCGACTGCCTTATGAGAGGGAGACAGAGAGAGAAAGACAGAGAGAATGAGAATGTAAACAAAACCGCAGATCCACCTGACTGCTGTGAATGATGACAATGACGATGTCGTGAATCTAACGTATTTCCAGACAACAGTCGTCTTTGTGTATTCAGTTGTTGTGTTCGTGTTACCGATGTCAGATCAGAATTTTCTGAACATTTCTGAACATGTATTTTTCAAACATAAATACACTGAAAACCCACACTGACACACAGTTACAGTATATAACAGTTACAGTATATAACAAGTGTGTGTGTGTGTGTGTGTGTGTGTGTGTGTGTGTGTGTGTGTGTGTGTGTGTGTGTGTGTGTGTGTGTGTCTCAGTCGCCAGATCTCAACCCAATTGAGATCTTCTGGGAGATTCTGGAGTGGTGTCTGAGACGGCGTTTTCCGGATGGTGGAGCTTTATGTTGAAGCTCTGGATCAGGAGCTCGGTTGCTTAGCGTCTACCACTATGGGAGGACTGACATCCAGGTCCAAGACCTCTGACTCAGATGAGCCCTGGTGTCATCCAGTTCTGGGGCTAGTGAGAGCAGACGACTGAGGTCACTGACCGCTGTGCGTTGTTCTGGCCTCCGCCACCTCAAGGGACCTGAGTGTGGCTTCGATGGGATCCTCTCATGTGCTGTTTTCCACCACCAACAAAACACTGAATTATTGAATTTCTCATCCCTCTAATAGTTACAGACACGTGTAGACTTTATGCCAAGGTGCATTGAAGATGTTCTGGTCCAACACCACATTAAGAAACTTTATGTCAGTCTTTCCTTTATTTTGACATATACTGTACCTGCATGTTATGCCGAGAACAACGAGAGAGAGAGAGAGAGAGAGAGAGAGAGAGAGAGAGAGAGAGAGAGGGAGACTGGGAAAGAGAGAGAGAGAGAGAGAGAGAGAGAGAGAGAGAGAGAGAGAGAGAGAGAGAGAGAGAGAGAGGGAGAGAGAAGAGAGAGAGAGAGAGAGAGAGAGAGAGAGAGAGAGAGAGAGAGAGGAAAGAGAGAGAGAGAGAGAGAGGAGAGAGAGAGAGACTGGGAAAGAGAGAGAGCAACACACACATACACAGAGAGAGAGAGAGCAACACACACATACACAGAGAGAGAGAGAGCAACACACACATACACAGAGAGAGAGAGAGAGCAACACACACATACACAGAGAGAAAGAGAGAGCAACACACACACAGAGAGAAAGAGAGAGCAACACACACACAGAGAGAAAGAGAGAGCAACACACAGAGAGAGAGAGACCTGAGACAGAGTTGCATTTCCTGACAAAATGCACATTTGAAACCCTTATTCAAGGTTTCAAAGACCTCTGATGAGAGTAGACTACCCATCCTGTTGGGGGAGGACGCAGAGCCTGCCATAAGATGAGGGACAGTGTCTGACAGACCAATCAACCTGCACAGGTCCTCTACTGTATGCTTATTGTTATTGTTCAATGGATGGTTATTTTGATCCTTGGTTATTGTTGTTACTGTTGTCCTGTTGACAATTTTGAGCAAATTGTATTGAATTAAATCAAATTGAATTGACAGAGAGAGAGAGAGAGAGAGAGAGAGAGAGAGAGAGCAGACTCTCTTTCAACAGGACCAGTGATTTGTACATGGAAGCAGTATTGTCAGCTGTGTGTTGGCTACACATTTTGTTGAAGACTCAGTCTGCCTGTACTGTGTTCAGCTCATTATACAGTTTTGGTGTCTGTGTGTGTGTGTCTGTGTGTGTGTGTGTCTGTGTGTGTCTGTATGTGTGTGTCTGTGTGTGTGTGTCTGTGTGTGTGTGTCTGTGTGTGTGTGTGTCTGTGTCTGTGTCTCTGTGTGTGTGTCTGTGTCTCTGTGTGTGTGTCTGTGTGTGTGTGTGTGTGTGTGTGTGTGTGTGTGTGTGTGTGTGTGTGTGTGTGTGTGTGTGTGTGTGTGTGTGTGTGTGTGTGTGTGTGTGTGTGTGTGTCTGTGTGTGTGTGTCTGTGTGTCTGTGTGTGTGTGTCTGTGTGTGTGTTTCCTCTGTTCTATATTTAGCCTCCCAACATCTTTGGCCTTTGAAGTGGTGCAGGCCTCCAGTGAATGTTAACTAGATGGATGCAAATCTCTCAGCTAAATCTATCAAATTGAACACACACACACACAAAGGCTCTAAGAATTGCATACCAATTAGTTTGGAGGGAGCTACTAGACTGTATATAAATTGTCTTAGTTTTCTACTGTCTGACTGATAGCTGTTAGCACTGAGAGTCGGAGAGGAATCTCGGAAAACTAAAATCTTGGTGGGAGATCGATGAGAAAAGATCCTAATGAGACTAGTGAAGTTCCCATCCTCCAAGCCCAAAACTCTCAGCCAGTTTTGGAAAAGTCTCTGGGCCAGTCCCCTCCCCTTTTGAAATTCGAAACATGCGATCACCTGCGAAATCATGATTTGTCCAAACGATCAGTGACGACAAATCAGGGCACCGGAAACAAAGTCCCTTGTTATTGGTGGCATCCAGTCTGTTGTCAGACGCTACGATACACTTTGTTTTTACGTGTGTGTCTGTCCACGAGAGATGATCACTGACAGCCTGAGGCATAAGAATGATGATACGTTCTCATCAGGCTCCTCCCCTCAAACACAGCTGGTGGCAATCAGAGCTAATTTGACCTCCACATCAAAATGATCCTCCTTTCCGGATCTCCCTCTGTCTCTTTCATTCTTACCTTCTTTGTCTCTTGCTCACGTACCTCCTCTAACCAACGAACCCCTCCTTACCCTACACTCTTAGAAAAAAAGGTGCTATCTAGAACCTAAAAGGGTTCTTTGGCTGTCCCCATAGGAGAACTCCTTGAAGAACTGTTTTTGTTTTTAAAAAATGGTTCTACCTTGAACCATCCAATAGGGACAGCTTAAGAACCGTTTTGGAATCATTTTTTCTAAGAGTGTATTCCTCTTTCAGGTTTCTCCTTTTCAACTATCTTGTTTTTGTCTTCCCCTTCCTCGTACCCCTCCTTTCCCCGTTCCGCCTCTTTTCTCGCTCTCTCATCTTGCTCTCATCTTTCTCTCTCCTCTCATCGTACCCCTCCTCTCACCCCATGCCTCTTTCTCTCATCCCCCTTTATTAGGTCTTTTGTTTTCCCCCGTTCCTTCACACCCCTCCTCTCCTCTCACCCCATGTTGGCATCCTGTTGACCTAATTCGAAGCGCTTGTTCCAGAAAAACAACGAGAGGAGAGCAGAACAGGGGAATTTGCCAGATATTACAGTTTGTTTCTCTCTCTCCTCTGTCCTCTTCTCCGTTCTCTCTCCTCCGTCCTCTTCCTCTTGCTCTATTCCATTCTCTCTCATCCGTCCTCTTCTTCCTCTTCTCCATTCTCTCTCCTCCGTCCTCTTCTTGCTCTTCTCCATTCTCTCTCCTCTGTCCTCTTCCTCTTGCTCTTCTCCATTCTCTCTCTCCTCTGTCCTCTTCCTCTTGCTCTTCTCCATTCTCTCTCTCCTCTGTCCTCTTCTTCTTCCTCTTCTCCATTCTCTCTCCTCCGTCCTCTTCTTCCTCTTCTCCATTCTCTCTCCTTCGTCCTCTTCTTCCTCTTCTCCCTTCTCTCTCTCCTCTGTCCTCTTCTTCCTCTTCTCCATTCTCTCTCTCCTCTGTCCTCTTCTTTCTCTTCTCCATTCTCTCTCTCATCCATCCTCTTCTTCCTCTTCTCCATTCTCTCTCCTCCATCCTCTTCTTGCTCTTCTCCATTCTCTCTCTCCTCTGTCCTCTTCTTCTTCCTATTCTCCATTCTCTCTCTCCTCTGTCCTCTTCTTCCTCTTCTCCATTCTCTCTCCTCTGTCCTCTTCTTGCTCTTCTCCATTCTCTCTCCTCTGTCCTCTTCTTCCTCTTCTCCATTCTCTCTCTCCTCTGTCCTCTTCTCCATTCTCTCTCTCCTCTGTCTTCTTCTTCCTCTTCTCCATTCTCTCTCTCCTCTGTCTTCTTCTTCCTCTTCTCCATTCTCTCTCTCCTCCGTCCTCTTCTTCCTCTTCTCCATTCTCTCTCCTCTGTATTCTTCTTCCTCTTCTCCATTCTCTCTCTCCTCTGTCCTCTTCTTCCTCTTCTCCATTCTTTCTCTCCTCTGTCTTCTTCTTCCTCTTCTCCATTCTCTCTCTCCTCTGTCCTCTTCTTCCTCTTCTCCATTCTCTCTCTCCTCTGTCCTCTTCTTCCTCTTCTCCATTCTCTCTCTCCTCTGTCCTCTTCTTCCTCTTCTCCATTCTCTTTCTCATCCGTCCTCTTCTTCCTCTTCTCCATTCTCTCTCTCCTCTGTCCTCTTCTTCCTCTTCTCCATTCTCTCTCTCCTCTGTCCTCTAATTCCTCTTCTCCATTCCCTCCCTTTCCTCCCCCGCTTCCTCTCAAAGTGGAGACATGCTTCTTGATCTCTCTGAGGGAGAGATGGAGTGAGGTGGCGGAATAGATGGTGGGATTAATAGAGGAGCTGATTTATTGGGGTTAGTGTAGGAGAGGAGAAGAAGGGAAGGAAATCAAAATGAGATTTGTCACGTGCTTCATAAACAACAGGTGTAGACTAACAGTGAAATGCTTACTTACGGTCCCTTACCAACAATGCAGAGAGAAGAATAGAACAATTATAGAAAGAAATTACAATAATATGAGGCTTCACCCATCCCTCTTCTCCTCCCTCTCCTCGCCCTCTCTTCCCCTCTGCTCTGACCCCCTGGCATTTGCTTGATGAGGTGTTTTTCTTTCAGTATTTGCTGTTCATTTGCTTTCTTTCTCTCCCTCCGTTCTGTCTGTTTGTTGTCTCTCTCCCTAATGCTCTCTTTAGAGCCTGCAGACAGCCTGTGCCCTAGATTGCCACTCCGTGTCTCTCTCTCTCTGTGTGTGTGTGTCTCTGTATGTGCGTGTGTCTCTGTATGTGTGTGTTTGCCCTCCTCTGTCAGTCTACAGATTCAACTAGCCCCCTGTTAAAAACAGAGAGAGACTTGTGCATGGTGATGATAGTCTTGTCAAGATCCAAAGGCTCCTTCCACGATTAAAGGTTGACAAATAAAATCACTGAGTCCTGGGTTGGAACAGGACCTCTTTGGGCTGAGAGTTGGACTGTGAAATAGGCCTAGGTGGGGAAGTAAGACTGAAACACACCTGCTCCTCCTGTACGACTGTACTAGAAACACACCTGTTCCTCCTGTACGACTGTACTAGAAACACACCTGTTCCTCCTGTACGACTGTACTAGAAACACACCTGTTTCTCCTGTACGACTAGAAACACACCTGTTCCTCCTGAAGCGACTGTACTAGAAACACACCTGTTCCTCCTGTACGACTGTACTAGAAACACACCTGTTCCTCCTACGACTGTACTAGAAACACACCTGTTCCTCCTGTACTGTACTAGAAACACACCTGTTCCTCTGTACTAGAAACACACCTGTTCCTGTACTAGAAACACACCTGCTCCTCCTCCTGTACGACTGTACTAGAAACACACCTGTTTCTCCTGTACGACTGTACTAGAAACACACCTGTTCCTCCTGTACTAGAAACACACCTGTTTCTCCTGACTGTACTAGAAACACACCTGTTCCTCCTGTACGACTGTACTAGAAACACAATGTACTAGAAACACACCTGTTCCTCCTCGACTGTACTAGAAACACACCTGTTCCTCCTGTACGACTGTACTAGAAACACACCTGTTTCTCCTGTACAAACTAGAAACACACCTGTTCCTCCTGTACGACTGTACTAGAAACACACCTGTTCCTCCTGTACGACTGTACTAGAAACACACCTGTTTCTCCTGTACGACTGTACTAGAAACACACCTGTTCCTCCTGTACGACTGTACTAGAAACACACCTGTTCCTCCTGTACGACTGTACTAGAAACACACCTGTTCCTCCTGTACGACTGTACTAGAAACACACCTGTTCCTCCCTGTACTAGAACTAGAAACACACCTGTCTCCTCCTGTACTAGAAACACACCTGTTCCTCCTGTACTAGAAACACACCTGTTCCTCCTGTACGACTGTACTAGAAACACACCTGTTCCTCCTGTACGACTGTACTAGAAACACACCTGTTTCCTCCTGTACGACTGTACTAGAAACACACCTGTTCCTCCTGTACGACTGTACTAGAAACACACCTGTTCCTCCTGTACGACTGTACTAGAAACACACCTGTTCCTCCTGTACGACTGTACTAGAAACACACCTGTTCCTCCTGTACGACTGTACTACGACTGTACTAGAAACACACCTGTTCCTCCTGTACGACTGTACTAGAAACACACCTGTACGACTGTACTAGAAACACACCTGTTCCTCCTGTACGACTGTACTAGAGAAACACACCTGTTCCTCCTACGACTGTACTAGAAACACACCTGTTCCTAGAAACACACCTGTTCCTCCTGTACGACTGTACTAGAAACACACCTGTTCCTCCTGTACGACTGTACTAGAAACACACCTGTTCCTCCTGTACGACTGTACTAGAAACACACCTGTTCCTCCTGTACGACTGTACTAGAAACACAACACTGTACTAGAAACACACCTGTTCCTCCTGTACGACTGTACTAGAAACACACCTGTTCCTCCTGTACGACTGTACTAGAAACACACCTGTTCCTCCTGTACGACTGTACTAGAAACACACCTGTTCCTCCTGTACGATTGTACTAGAAACACACCTGTTCCTCCTGTACAACTGTACTAGAAACACACCTGTTCCTCCTGTACGACTGTACTAGAAACACACCTGTTCCTCCTGTACGATTGTACTAGAAACACACCTGTTACTCCTGTACGACTGTACTAGAAACACACCTGTTCCTCCTGTACGACTGTACAAGAAACACACCTGTTCCTCCTGTACGACTATACTAGAAACACACCTGTTACTCCTGTACGACTGTACTAGAAACACACTAGAAACACACCTGTTCCTCCTGTACGACTGTACTAGAAACACACCTGTTCCTCCTGTACCACTGTACTAGAAACACACCTGATCCTCCTGTACGACTGTACTAGATGTGGCTCTATGTAGAACAGTCACTATAGAGGTATAATACTCTTTATATGGCTCTATGTAGAACAGTCACTATAGAGGTATAATACTCTTTATATGGCTCTATGTAGAACAGTCACTATAGAGGTATAATACTCTTTATATGGCTCTATGTAGAACAGTCCCTATAGAGGTATAATACTCTTTATATGGCTCTATGTAGAACAGTCCCTATAGAGGTATAATACTCTTTATATGGCTCTATGTAGAACAGTCACTATAGAAGTATAATACTCTTTATATGGCTCTATGTAGAACAGTCCCTATAGAGGTATAATACTCTTTATATGGCTCTATGTAGAACAGTCCCTATAGAGGTATAATACTCTTTATATGGCTCTATGTAGAACAGTCACTATAGAGGTATAATACTCTTTATATGGCTCTATGTAGAACAGTCACTATAGAGGTATAATACTCTTTATATGGCTCTATGTAGAACAGTCACTATAGAGGTATAATAGTCTTTATATGGCTCTATGTAGAACAGTCACTATAGAGGTATAATACTCTTTATATGGCTCTATGTAGAACAGTCACTATAGAGGTATAATAGTCTTTATATGGCTCTATGTAGAACAGTCACTATAGAGGTATAATAGTCTTTATATGGCTCTATGTAGAACAGTCCCTATAGAGGTATAATATTCTTTATATGGCTCTATGTAGAACAGTCCCTATAGAGGTATACCTAGGAATCTAGGAATGAGGGCTGTAATGTGTGTTATCTGGTGGAGAACTGAGCAGGATACACATTTCTGCTGTTCGCTGTAACAAATGGACAATAAAGTTGTACTGTATTGTATCATTGCATTACCCTGACCTCTGACCTTGTATCTCCCTCCACAGTGAGAGTCCGCACAGTCAGCACAGGGCCATAGAGGAAGTGGACAACGAGGAAAAAAGACCAGCAAAGATTGTGAGTACCAGACTACACTTCTGAAGTAATTACCATTTGTGGATATAACGCCTCTTTACAGCTCCGGGCAGAAAACATTTAGGTTCCAGATTATATCTATTACAGGTGTGATAGTCAGGTGGTAAGTAGCCTAGCGGTTAGAGCAGGTGTGATGGTGATATATCATGTTAGTTAGGTGGTAAGTAGCCTAGCGGTTAGAGCAGGTGTGATGGTGATATATCATGTTAGTTAGGTGGTAAGTAGCCTAGCGGTTAGAGCAGGTGTGATGGTGATATATCATGATAGTCAGGTGGTAAGTAGCCTAGCGGTTATTATAGGTGTGATGTTGATATATCATGTTAGTTAGGTGGTAAGTAGCCTAGCGGTTATTACAGGTGTGATGGTGATATATCATGATAGTCAGGTGGTAAGTAGCCTAGCGGTTAGAGCAGGTGTGATGGTGATATATCATGTTAGTCAGGTGGTAAGTAGCCTAGCGGTTATTACAGGTGTGATGGTGATATATCATGTTAGTTAGGTGGTAAGTAGCCTAGCGGTTAGAGCAGGTGTGATGGTGATATATCATGTTAGTTAGGTGGTAAGTAGCCTAGCGGTTAGAGCAGGTGTGATGTGATATATCATGTTAGTTAGGTGGTAAGTAGCCTAGCGGTTAGAGCAGGTGTGATGGTGATATATCATGTTAGTTAGGTGGTAAGTAGCCTAGCGGTTAGAGCAGGTGTGATGGTGATATATCATGTTAGTTAGGTGGTAAGTAGCCTAGCGGTTAGAGCAGGTGTGATGTGATATATCATGTTAGTTAGGTGGTAAGTAGCCTAGCGGTTAGAGCAGGTGTGATGTTGATATATCATGTTAGTTAGGTGGTAAGTAGCCTAGCGGTTAGAGCAGGTGTGATGTTGATATATCATGTTAGTTAGGTGGTAAGTAGCCTAGCGGTTAGCAGGTGTGATGTTGATATATCATGAGTTCAGGTGGTAAGTAGCCTAGAGGTTATTATAGGTGTGATGTTGATATATCATGTTAGTTAGGTGGTAAGTAGCCTAGCGGTTAGAGCAGGTGTGATGGTGATATATCATGAGGTGGTAAGTAGCCAAGCGGTTGAGCAGGTGATGATGTTGATATATCATGTTAGTTCAGTAGCCTAGCGGTTATTAGCAGGTGTGATGTGATATATCATGTTAGTTAGGTGGTAAGTAGCCTAGGTGTGATGTTGATATATCATGTTAGTTAGGTTAGAGCAGTGTGTGATGGTGATGATATCATGTTAGCGGTTATGTTGATATACAGGTGTGATGTTGATATATCATGTTAGTTGTAGAGCAGGTGTGTGATATATCATGTTAGTTAGGTGGTAGCCTAGTAGAGCAGGTGTTAGAGCAGGTGTGATGGTGATATATCATGTTAGTTAGGTGGTAAGTAGCCTAGCGGTTATTACAGGTGTGATGTTGATATATCATGTTAGTTAGGTGGTAAGTAGCCTAGCGGTTAGAGCAGGTGTGATGTTGATATATCATGTTAGTCAGGTGGTAAGTAGCCTAGCGGTTATTACAGGTGTGATGTTGATATATCATGTTAGTTAGGTGGTAAGTAGCCTGATGTTGCATGTTAGTTAGGTGGTTATTAGCAGGTGTGATGTTGATATATCATGTTAGTTAGGTGGTAAGTAGCAGGTGTGATGGTGATATATCTAGCGGTTATTACAGGTGTGATGTTGATATATCATGTTAGTTAGGTGGTAAGTGGTTATTACAAGATGGTGATATATCATGTTAGTTAGGTGGTTAGGTTATTAGCAGGTGTGATGTTGATATATCATGTTAGTTAGGTGGTAAGTAGCCTAGCGGTTAGAGCAGGTGTGATGGTGATATATCATGTTAGTTAGGTGGTAAGTAGCCTAGCGGTTAGAGCAGGTGTGATGGTGATATATCATGTTAGTTAGGTGGTAAGTAGCCTAGCGGTTATTACAGGTGTGATGGTGATATATCATGTTAGTTAGGTGGTAAGTAGCCTAGCGGTTAGAGCAAGTGATGTTGATATATCATGTTAGTTAGGTTAAGTAGCCTAGCGGTTATTACAGGTGTGATGTTGATATATCATGTTAGTTAGGTGGTTAGGTGGTACAGGTGTGAGCCTAGTTAGGTGGTTAGAGCAGGTGTGATGTTGATATATCATGTTAGTTAGGTGGTAAGTAGCCTAGCGGTTAGAGCAGGTGTGATGTTGATATATCATGTTAGTTAGGTGGTAAGTAGTCTAGCGGTTAGAGCAGGTGTGATGTTGATATATCATGTTAGTTAGGTGGTGTATAGCGGTTATCAGGTGTGATGTTGATATATCATGTTAGTTAGGTGGTAAGTAGCCTAGCGGTTAGAGCAGGTGTGATGTTGATATATCATGTTAGTTAGGTGGTAAGTAGCCTAGCGGTTAGAGCAGGTGTGATGTTGATATATCATGTTAGTTAGGTGGTAAGTAGCCTAGCGGTTAGAGCAGGTGTGATGTTGATATATCATGTTAGTTAGGTGGTAAGTAGCCTAGCGGTTAGAGCAGGTGTGATGTTGATATATCATGTTAGTTAGGTGGTAAGGTGTGATGTTGATATATCATGTTAGTTAGGTGGTAAGTAGTTATTACAGGTGTGATGTTGATATATCATGTTAGTTAGGTGGTAAGTAGCCTAGCGGTTAGAGCAGGTGTGATGTTGATATATCATGTTAGTTAGGTGGTAAGTAGCCTAGCGGTTAGAGCAGGTGTGATGGTGATATATCATGTTAGTTAGGTGGTAAGTAGTCTAGCGGTTAGAGCAGGTGTGATGTTGATATATCATGTTTAGTTAGGTGGTAGGTGTGATGTAGATATATCTGTTAGGTTAGAGCAGGTGTGATGTTGATATATCATGTTAGTTAGGTGGTAAGTAGCCTAGCGGTTAGAGCAGGTGTGATGTTGATATATCATGTTAGTTAGGTGGTAATATATCTAGTGGTTAGAGCAGGTGTCATGTTGATGTTATCATGTTAGTTAGGTGGTAAGTAGTCTAGCGGTTAGAGCAGGTGTGATGTTGATATATCATGTTAGTTAGGTGGTAAGTAGCCTAGCGGTTAGAGCAGGTGTGATGTTGATATATCATGTTAGTTAGGTGGTAAGTAGTCTAGTGGTTAGAGCAGGTGTGATGTTGATATATCATGTTAGTTAGGTGGTAAGTAGCCTAGCGGTTATATATCAGGTGTGATGTTGATATATCATGTTAGTTAGGTGGTAAGTAGCCTAGTGGTTAGAGCAGGTGTGATGTTGATATATCATGTTAGTTAGGTGGTTAGGTTAGAGCAGGTGTGATGTTGATAATCATGTAGGCCTAAGCGGTTAGAGCAGGTGTGATGTTGATATATCATGTTAGTTAGGTGGTAAGTAGTCTAGCGGTTAGAGCAGGTGTGATGTTGATATATCATGTTAGTTAGGTGGTAAGTAGCCTAGCGGTTAGAGCAGGTGTGATGTTGATATATCATGTTAGTTAGGTGGTAAGTAGCCTAGCGGTTAGAGCAGGTGTGATGGTGATATATCATGTTAGTTAGGTGGTTAAGTAGATATATCATGTTAGTTAGGTTAGAGCAGGTGTGATGGTGATATATCATGTTAGTTAGGTGGTAAGTAGCCTAGCGGTTGAGCAGGTGTGATGTTGATATATCATGTTAGTTAGGTGGTAAGTAGCCTAGCGGTTAGAGCAGGTGTGATGGTGATATATCATGTTAGTTAGGTGGTAAGTAGCCTAGCGGTTAGAGCAGGTGTGATGTTGATATATCATGTTAGTTAGGTGGTAAGTAGCCTAGCGGTTAGAGCAGGTGTGATGTTGATATATCATGTTAGTTAGGTGGTAAGTAGCCTAGCGGTTATTACAGGTGTGATGTTGATATATCATGTTAGTTAGGTGGTAAGTAGCCTAGCGGTTAGAGCAGGTGTGATGTTGATATATCATGTTAGTTAGGTGGTAAGTAGCCTAGCGGTTAGAGCAGGTGTGATGTTGATATATCATGTTAGGTGGAGCAGGTGTGATGGTGATATATCATGTTAGTTAGGTGGTAAGTAGCCTAGCGGTTAGAGCAGGTGTGATGTTGATATATCATGTTAGTTAGGTGGTAGGTGGTACAGTAGCCTAGCGGTTAGAGCAGGTGTGATGTTGATATATCATGTTAGTTAGGTGGTAAGTAGCCTAGCGGTTAGAGCAGGTGTGATGGTGATATATCATGTTAGTTAGGTGGTAAGTAGTCTAGCGGTTAGAGCAGGTGTGATGTTGATATATCATGTTAGTTAGGTGGTAAGTAGCCTAGCGGTTAGAGCAGGTGTGATGTTGATATATCATGTTAGTTAGGTGGTAAGTAGCCTAGCGGTTATTATAGGTGTGATGTTGATATATCATGTTAGTTAGCAGGTGGTGTTGTATCATGTTAGCCTAGCGGTTAGAGCAGGTGTGATGTTGATATATCATGTTAGTTAGGTGGTAAGTAGCCTAGCGGTTAGAGCAGGTGTGATGGTGATATATCATGTTAGTTAGGTGGTAAGTAGCAGGTGTGATGTTGATATATCATGTTAGTTAGGTTAAGTTAGCAGGTGTGATGTTGATATATCATGTTAGTTAGGTGGTAAGTAGCCTAGCGGTTAGAGCAGGTGTGATGGTGATATATCATGTTAGTTAGGTGGTAAGTAGCCTAGCGGTTAGAGCAGGTGTGATGGTGATATATCATGTTAGTTAGGTGGTAAGTAGCCTAGCGGTTATTACAGGTGTGATGTTGATATATCATGTTAGTTAGGTGGTAAGTAGCCTAGCGGTTAGAGCAGGTGTGATGTTGATATATCATGTTAGTTAGGTGGTAAGTAGCCTAGCGGTTAGAGCAGGTGTGATGTTGATATATCATGTTAGTTAGGTAGTGTTATGTGTGATGTTGATATATCATGTTAGTTAGGTGGTAAGTAGTCTAGTGGTTAGAGCAGGTGTGATGTTGATATATCATGTTAGTTAGGTGGTAAGTAGTCTAGCGGTTAGAGCAGGTGTGATGTTGATATATCATGTTAGTTAGGTGGTAAGTAGTCTAGCGGTTAGAGCAGGTGTGATGTTGATATATCATGTTAGTTAGGTGGTAAGTAGTAGCCAGGTGTGATGTTGATATATCATGTTAGTTAGGTGGTAGCGGTTAGAGCAGGTGTGATGTTGATATATCATGTTAGTTAGGTGGTAAGTAGCCTAGCGGTTAGAGCAGGTGTGATGTTGATATATCATGTTAGTTAGGTGGTAAGTAGCCTAGCGGTTATTATAGGTGTGATGTTGATATATCATGTTAGTTAGGTGGTAAGTAGCCTAGCGGTTAGAGCAGGTGTGATGTTGATATATCATGTTAGTTAGGTGGTAAGTAGTCTAGTGGTTAGAGCAGGTGTGATGTTGATATATCATGTTAGTTAGGTGGTAAGTAGTCTAGCGGTTAGAGCAGGTGTGATGTTGATATATCATGTTAGTTAGGTGGTAAGTAGCCTAGCGGTTAGAGCAGGTGTGATGTTGATATATCATGTTAGTTAGGTGGTAAGTAGCCTAGCGGTTAGAGCAGGTGTGATGTTGATATATCATGTTAGTTAGGTGGTAAGTAGCCTAGCGGTTAGAGCAGGTGTGATGGTGATATATCATGTTAGTTAGGTGGTAAGTAGCCTAGCAGGTGTGATGGTTATTACAGGTGTGATGGTTGATATATCATGTTAGTTAGGTGGTAAGTAGCCTAGCGGTTAGAGCAGGTGTGATGTGATATGATATATCATGTTAGCAGGTGTGATGTTGGTGTTAGAGCAGGTGTGATGTTGATATATCATGTTAGTTAGGTGGTAAGTAGCCTAGCGGTTAGCGGAGCAGGTGTGATGTTGATATCATCAGGTGTTAGTTATTACAGGTGTGATGTGGTTAGGTGGTAAGTAGCCTAGCGGTTAGAGCAGGTGTGATGTTGATATATCATGTTAGTTAGGTGGTAAGTAGCCTAGCGGTTAGAGCAGGTGTGATGTTGATATATCATGTTAGTTAGGTGGTAAGTAGCCTAGCGGTTAGAGCAGGTGTGATGTTGATATATCATGTTAGTTAGGTGGTAAGTAGCCTAGCGGTTAGAGCAGGTGTGATGTTGATATATCATGTTAGTTAGGTGGTAAGTAGCCTAGCGGTTAGAGCAGGTGTGATGTTGATATATCATGTTAGTTAGGTGGTAAGTAGCCTAGCGGTTAGAGCAGGTGTGATGGTGATATATCATGTTAGTTAGGTGGTAAGTAGCCTAGCGGTTAGAGCAGGTGTGATGGTGATATATCATGTTAGTTAGGTGGTAGTAGGCTAAGGGTTTATTATAGGTGTGATGTTGATATATCATGTTAGTTAGGTGGTAAGTAGCCTGAGGTGTGATGTTGATATATCATGTTAGTTAGGTGGTAAGTAGTTCTATGTTGATATATCATGTTAGTTGGTTAGAGCAGGTGTGATGTTGATATATCATGTTAGTTAGGTGGTAAGTAGCCTAGTGGTTAGAGCAGGTGTGATGTTGATATATCATGTTAGTTAGGTGGTAAGTAGCCTAGCGGTTAGAGCAGGTGTGATGTTGATATATCATGTTAGTTAGGTGGTAAGTAGCCTAGCGGTTAGAGCAGGTGTGATGTTGATATATCATGTTAGTTAGGTGGTAAGTAGCCTAGCGGTTAGAGCAGGTGTGATGTTGATATATCATGTTAGTTAGGTGGTCAGCAGTGGTGTGATGTTGATATATCTAGCGGTTAGAGCAGGTGTGATGGTGATATATCATGTTAGTTAGGTGGTAAGTAGCCTAGCGGTTAGAGCAGGTGTGATGTTGATATATCAGGTGTTGATGGTTGATATATCATGTTAGTTGGGTGGTAAGTAGCCTAGCGGTTAGAGCAGGTGTGATGGTGATATATCATGTTAGTTAGGTGGTAAGTAGCCTAGCGGTTATTACAGGTGTGATGGTTGATATATCATGTTAGTTAGGTGGTAAGGTGTGATGTTGATATATCCTAGCCGGTTATGTTACAGGTGTGATGGTGATATATCATGTTAGTTAGGTTAGGTTAGTGATGTTGTGGTAGCGGTTATTACAGGTGTGATGTTGATATATCATGTTAGTTAGGTGGTAAGTAGCCTAGCGGTTAGAGCAGGTGTGATGTTGATATATCATGTTAGTTAGGTGGTAAGTAGCCTAGCGGTTAGAGCAGGTGTGATGGTGATATATCATGTTAGTTAGGTGGTAAGTAGCCTAGCGGTTAGAGCAGGTGTGATGTTGATATATCATGTTAGTTAGGTGGTAAGTAGCCTAGCGGTTAGAGCAGGTGTGATGTTGATATATCATGTTAGTTAGGTGGTAAGTAGCCTAGCGGTTATTACAGGTGTGATGTTGATATATCATGTTAGTTAGGTGGTAAGTAGCCTAGCGGTTAGAGCAGGTGTGATGGTTGATATATCATGTTAGTTAGGTGGGTAAGCGGTTAGCAGGTGTGATGTTGATATATCATGTTAGTTAGGTGGTAAGTAGCCTAGCGGTTATTACAGGTGTGATGTTGATATATCATGTTAGTTAGGTGGTAAGTAGCCTAGCGGTTATTACAGGTGTGATGTTGATATATCATGTTAGTTAGGTGGTAAGTAGCCTAGCGGTTATTACAGGTGTGATGTTGATATATCATGTTAGTTAGGTGGTAAGTAGCCTAGCGGTTAGAGCAGGTGTGATGGTGATATATCATGTTAGTTAGGTGGTAAGTAGCCTAGCGGTTAGAGCAGGTGTGATGTTGATATATCATGTTAGTTAGGTGGTAAGTAGCCTAGCGGTTATTACAGGTGTGATGTTGATATATCATGTTAGTTAGGTGGTAAGTAGCCTAGCGGTTAGAGCAGGTGTGATGTTGATATATCATGTTAGTTAGGTGGTAAGTAGCCTAGCGGTTAGAGCAGGTGTGATGTTGATATATCATGTTAGTTAGGTGGTAAGTAGCCTAGCGGTTATTACAGGTGTGATGTTGATATATCATGTTAGTTAGGTGGTAAGTAGCCTAGCGGTTATTACAGGTGTGATGTTGATATATCATGTTAGTTAGGTGGTAAGTAGCCTAGCGGTTAGAGCAGGTGTGATGTTGATATATCAGTTAGGTGGTGATGTAGGTGTGATGTTGATATATCATGTTAGTTGATGTTGTGGTAAGTAGCCTAGCGGTTAGAGCAGGTGTGATGTTGATATATCATGTTAGTTAGGTGGTAAGTAGCCCTAGCAGGTGTGATGTTGATATATCGGTTAGAGCGGCAGGTGTGATGTTGATATATCATGTTAGTTAGGTGGTAAGTAGCCTAGCGGTTAGAGCAGGTGTGATGTTGATATATCATGTTAGTTAGGTGGTAAGTAGCCTAGCGGTTAGAGCAGGTGGTGTGATGTTGATATATCATGTATCATGTTTAGGTGGTAAGTAGCCTAGCGGTTATTACAGGTGTGATGTTGATATATCATGTTAGTTAGGTGGTAAGTAGCCTAGCGGTTAGAGCAGGTGTGATGTTGATATATCATGTTAGTTAGGTGGTAAGTAGCCTAGCGGTTAGCAGGTGTGATGTTGATATATCAGGTGTGATGTAGCGGTTGATATGTTGATATATCATGTTAGTTAGGTGGTAAGTAGCCTAGCGGTTAGAGCAGGTGTGATGTTGATATATCATGTTAGTTAGGTGGTTAGCGGTTATTACAGGTGTGATGTTGATATATCATGTTAGTTAGGTGTGATGTTGATATGATATATCATGTTAGTTAGGTGGTAAGTAGCCTAGCGGTTAGAGCAGGTGTGATGTTGATATATCATGTTAGTTAGGTGGTAAGTAGCCTAGCGGTTAGAGCAGGTGTGATGTTGATATATCATGTTAGTTAGGTGGTAAGTAGCCTAGCGGTTAGAGCAGGTGTGATGTTGATATATCATGTTAGTTAGGTGGTAAGTATATCTAGCGGTTAGAGCAGGTGTGATGTTGATATATCATGTTAGTTAGGTGGTAAGTAGCCTAGCGGTTAGAGCAGGTGTGATGGTGATATATCATGTTAGTTAGGTGGTAAGTAGCCTAGCGGTTAGAGCAGGTGTGATGGTGATATATCATGTTAGTTAGGTGGTAAGTAGCCTAGCGGTTAGAGCAGGTGTGATGGTGATATATCATGTTAGTTAGGTGGTAAGTAGCCTAGCGGTTATTACAGGTGTGATGTTGATATATCATGTTAGTTAGGTGGTAAGTAGCCTAGCGGTTAGAGCAGGTGTGATGTTGATATATCATGTTAGTTAGGTGGTAAGTAGCCTAGCGGTTAGAGCAGGTGTGATGGTGATATATCATGTTAGTTAGGTGGTAAGTAGCGGTTAGAGCAGGTGTGATGTTGATATATCATGGTTAGAGCAGGTGTGATGTTGATATATCATGTTAGTTAGGTGGTAAGTAGCCTAGCGGTTAGAGCAGGTGTGATGTTGATATATCATGTTAGTTAGGTGGTAAGTAGCCTAGCGGTTATTACAGGTGTGATGTTGATATATCATGTTAGTTAGGTGGTAAGTAGCCTAGCGGTTATTACAGGTGTGATGTTGATATATCATGTTAGTTAGGTGGTAAGTAGCCTAGCGGTTAGAGCAGGTGTGATGTTGATATATCATGTTAGTTAGGTGGTAAGTAGCCTAGCGGTTAGAGCAGGTGTGATGTTGATATATCATGTTAGTTAGGTGGTAAGTAGCCTAGCGGTTAGAGCAGGTGTGATGTTGATATATCATGTTAGTTAGGTGGTAAGTAGCCTAGCGGTTATTACAGGTGTGATGTTGATATATCATGTTAGTTAGGTGGTAAGTGATGTTGATATATCATGTTAGTTAGGTGGTAAGTAGCCGGTTATTACAGGTGTGATGTTGATATATCATGTTAGTTAGGTGGTAAGTAGCCTAGCGGTTAGAGCAGGTGTGATGTTGATATATCATGTTAGGTTAGGTGGTAGAGCAGGTATTACAGGTGTGATGTTGATATATCATGTTAGTTAGGTGGTAAGTAGCCTAGCGGTTAGCGCAGGTGTGATGTTGATATATCATGTTAGTTAGTATTTTTATTTGTTCTGAATATGGTTCCTGAGACATTGTGACATGTGATGCTTTTTATTGTGCTCTTTATAGTGCTCTCTAATAGTGCTCTTTATAGTGCTCTTTATGGTGCTCTTTATGGTGCTCTTTATAGTGCGAATGCAATAAAGACTTCCTGGAACATGTCTCTTACTAAGAGACTGCCGGAGAGTATTCAGGATACTAGGGATGAAGACCAGAACGACTCCTAGGCCAAGGGCACAGACAGACCTGTGGTAGAATTCATTACCATCCAATGAGTACATGCAGTGTAAAGGAGAGAGAAAGATGAGTCTCCAGGCAGAGGAAAATAAGTAACAGGGTCTAGTATTCACAAAGCGTCTCAGACTAGGAGTGCCGAGGTATGATCTACTGTGAGTCGCTTTATGATAACAGGCCCTGATTACTAAGAGAAAACAGAGTGAACGAGAGACGATAGTAGAATGAAAAGGACTGAAGAAGAGAGATGGAAATATGAACAGATCATTGCAAGGTAGAAAAAGAAGGTGAAGATAGAAAATGAGTGACATTATAAAATGTCAACACCTGCTTTATGAAAGAGAGAGAGAGGGAGGGAGAGAGACTGTCAAAGAGAGAGAGAGCGAGAGAGAGAGGGAGGGAGAGAGACTGTCAAAGAGAGAGAGAGAGAGGGAGGGAGGGAGAGAGACTGTGAGAGAGAGAAAAATGGAGAGAGAGATATATAGAGACGGAGAGAGGCTGTGAAAGTGAGAGAAAAATAGAGAGAGGGAGAGAGGTAGAGGGAAAGAGAGAGAAAGAGAGAGGGAGGTAGAAATAGATAGATAGATAGATAGATAGATAGATAGATAGATAGATAGATAGATAGATAGATAGATAGATAGATGGGAGGGAGAGAGAGAGAGAGATGTGAAAGAGAGATAGAGATGTGAAAGAGAGATAGAGGGAGAGAGACTGAAAGAGAGGCGGGAAGAAAGAGACAAGAGGGTGACAGAGGTGTGTGTGTGTGTGTGTGTGTGTGTGTGTGTGTGTGTGTGTGTGTGTGTGTGTCTTTGTGTTTTTGTGAGTGACTGACTGACTGAGAGGGGAGATTAAAATGTCAAGAACCCCAAAGTAAGGAAGAAAGGGGTTATCAAAAGCTCCAACATCTCTGTCCACTGACCGCCTGCACTTCTCTGCTGGAGCGACAGGAGTGGGGACTAGAAATCCTCCGTCCAAATGTGGAGAGGGGAGGAGGTGGTGGGAGAAATGGGTAGGAGGTGAAGAGTGGAAGAGAGGGAGAGAAACCAGTGTATGTGTGGATGTTTTAATCCAGTCCCAGAGGAATGTCAAGCCACACACAAACACACACACACACACACACACACACACATACACACACACACATTTCTTAAAGTGTGAAAGAGTGTCCCAATACTTTTGAAATGTGCAGCTATGGTTACTCATGGCTCAAAACAATATACCACCATTCATGATTTACTTCAGATATTGGTATGAACAAGGTGGAACATTATATAGTATACCAGGTTGTACTATAAACACACTCCACAGTCCTAACCTGTTAATTGATTAGTAGATTATCGCTAAGGAGCAAATATAGGGCGCTGGTCAAAACTAGTGGCTTATATAGGTCTCTGGTCAAAACTAGTGGCTTATATTGGGCTCTGGTCATAACTAGTGGCTTATATTGGGCTCTGGTCAAAACTAGTGGCTTATATTGGGCTCTGGTCAAAACTAGTGGCTTATATCGGGCTCTGGTCTAAACTAGTGGCTTATATTGGGCTCTGGTCAAAACTAGTGGCTTATATCGGGCTCTGGTCTAAACTAGTGGCTTATATTGGGCTCTGGTCATAACTAGTGGCTTATATTGGGCTCTGGTCAAAACTAGTGGCTTATATAGGGATCTGGTCTAAACTAGTGGCTTATATAAGGCTCTGGTCTAAACTAGTTGCTTATATGGGGGGCCATTTGGGACGTGTCACATGTCTTGTCTGTGAGTTTATTAGAGCATTCTGAGGTATACTGTGGATGTAGGTGGATGTACAGCTCTGTGGATGTAGGTGGATGTACAGCACTGTGTATGTAGGTGGATGTACAGCACTGTGGATGTACTGCACTGTTTATGTAGGTGGAGGTACAGCACTGTGTATGTAGGTGGAGGTACAGCACTGTGGATGTAGGTGGAGGTACAGCACTGTGGATGTAGGTGGAGGTACAGCACTGTGGATGTAGGTGGAGGTACAGCACTGTGGATGTAGGTGGAGGTACAGCACTGTGGATGTAGGTGGAGGTACAGCACTGTGGATGTAGGTGGAGGTACAGCACTGTGGATGTAGGTGGAGGTACAGCACTGTGGATGTAGGTGGAGGTACAGCACTGTGTATGTATGGTGGAGGTACAGCACTGTGGATGTAGGTGGAGGTACAGCACTGTGGATGTGGAGGTACAGCAGGTGGAGGTACAGCACTGTGGATGTAGGTGGAGGTACAGCAGCTGTGTACAGCTCTGTGGATGGTGGAGGTACAGCACTGTGGATGTGTGGATGTAGGTGGAGGTACAGCACTGTGGATGTAGGTGGAGGTACAGCACTGTGGATGTGGAGGTGGAGGTGGGTACAGCACTGTGGATGTAGGTGGAGGTACAGCACTGTGGATGTACAGCACTGTGGATGTAGGTGGATGTACAGCTCTTGTTACAGCACTGTGGATTAGGTTTACATCTGTGGATGTAGGTGGAGGTACAGCACTTCTACAGCTCTTGGAGGTACAGCACTGGAAAGCTTGTTGCCCCTGTGTATGTAGGTGGAGGTACAGCACTGTGGATGTAGTTGTAGGTACTCTTGTTCCTTTTTTCATCTTCTCCCTCTCTTGGGCCTGAAAGCTTGTTGCCCCAGAGCACTTAAAAACATTGGGATATAGAGAGAGAGAGAAGGAGAGAGAAAGAGGGGGAGATGCACTGTTTATGTAGGTGGAGAGACTGGGATATGGAGGGAGGGAGAGAAACACATGTACAGCACTGTGTATGTTTACAGCACTGTGGATGTAGTTGTAGGTACTCTTGTTCCTTTTTCATCTTCTCCTTCTCTCTTGCAGCAGCACTCTATAGAGGGATATCCAATGCACCAATTGAGACAGACAGGACGAGGCTATTAAACACAGGGCTGTAACAGAATGAGGGGGGAGAGAAAGAGTTGGTGAAATATAGAGAAGGTGAGAGAGAGTTGGTGAAATATAGAGAAGGTGAGAGAGAGGTAAAGAGAGGGAGAGGGAAAGAGAGGGGGCAAGAAACACAGGTCAACAGTGTCGAGGGATAGAAAGATGGAGAGGTAGTTGAGAGAGAAAATAAGTGAGATGGAGAAAAAAAGAGTTGAGGGAACAACAAAGTCTTGGACTAATGGGCTGCAGATGTACTTCTAAAGAGGTACCCAGACAACACAACATGCATTAGCATCAATTATAACCGGGAAAGAGAGACTTTGAATCAAAAGCTAGCCGTACCACATGAACTGCAGTTACACAATAACACATTCCTGAGAAACAGCCTTTTCCTCTCTCTGAGCCTGAAAGCTTGGCCTCCCAGAGACACCCCAGGTGTATAGAGACTTATAGGGTTCATCCCAAATGGCTCCCTCTTCCCTATATTAGTGCACTATGTTTGAGCAGGGCCCGTATGGCACTATGTAAGGGAATGGTGTGCCATTTGAGGTGTAGCTGTAGTCATTGGAATAGGCTGACAGCACGCTCTTGTCTTTATAAGGTTTTAATGCAGTTTGGATGCAGTAGGGTTTGAGACTGGCTGGAGGTACATTCGTAGAGTAAAGAGAGGAACTGTTGTGGGCTGTTTTCCTCACTGGAGTGTTTGGGCCTCTGGGCCTCTGGGCCTCTGCCTATGTGTACCAAACAGGGTGGGGGTCAATTCTGAGAGCAGTCCACAGATGTAGACACATTCTGAGAGCAGTCCACAGATGTAGACACATTCTGAGATACATTCTGAGCAGCAGTCCACAGATGTAGATACATTCTGAGAGCAGTCCACAGATGTAGATACATTCTGAGAGCAGTCCACAGATGTAGATACATTCTGAGAGCAGTCCACAGATGTAGATACATTCTGAGAACAGTCCACAGATGTAGATACATTCTGAGAGCAGTCCACAGATGTAGATACATTCTGAGAGCAGTCCACAGATGTAGATACATTCTGAGAACAGTCCACAGATGTAGATACATTCTGAGAGCAGTCCACAGATGTAGACACATTCTGAGAACAGTCCACAGATGTAGATACATTCTGAGAGCAGTCCACAGATGTAGATGCATTCTGAGAGCAGTCCACAGATGTAGATACATTCTGAGAGCAGTCCACAGATGTAGATGCATTCTGAGAGCAGTCCACAGATGTAGATACATTCTGAGAGCAGTCCACAGATGTAGATACATTCTGAGAGCAGTCCACAGATGTAGACACATTCTGAGAACAGTCCACAGATGAAGACACATTCTGAGAGCAGTCCACAGATGTAGATACATTTGGACTGATTTTATATTATTATTAACGATTTTGCACAAACCAGAAAAAAATGCAACAATATGTCTGTGAAACTATATATTCACAGTATTATGAATGATTTGTGGTTTATTTGATAGCATTTCATAGTGTGACTGATTGTACTAATTGCATTAGTACTGTACTAAGTTAGAGGTGCGCTATTTGATAGATTCCCCGTTTCCCCTTCCTCTGGCTTCCAGTGGGGAGACCTGAGGTCAACCTACCCCCGTCCCCCTCCCCATCTCGTACTTCAGAGTGGGAGAACTACCCAGGCAGTAGCCTGCCTAGCTCACAAACTAGAATCAGGGCTCCCACTCCGACAAGGTTCATTTACCCACAGTCCCACACTGTGACATGATGTCATTGACGTGAAGTGCCGTTGAGCGACAGAAAACCGATCGCCCAAATGTCACCATTATGATTTTTTTGGGTGCGGGCACCCCGTGCCGCCTTGGGTGGCTGCCCATGTCGCCTATACCTAAATCCGCTACTGGAGAAGGGCCTTGGTCAGGGAGGTGACCAAGAATCTGATGATCATTTTGACAGAACTCCAGAGGTCCTCTCTGGAAATGGAACAATCTTCCAGAAGGACAACCACATCTGCAGCATTCCAATAATCGGTTCAGTTAAAGGGACATGACGACCTACTTTGCGAAAAGTTAGCTAAAGGAAAAAAGATTCTCTGGTCTGATGAAACCAAGATTGAACTTTTTGGGCTGAATGCCAAGCGTCCCACCTGGAGGAAACCTGGCACCATCCCTACTGTGAAGCATGGTGGTGGCAGCATCATTCTGTGGGGATGTTTTTCAGTGGTAGGGACTACTTTGTAGCGCCACCTTTTGCTGCGATTACAGCTGTAAGTCGCTTGGGGTATGTCTCTATCAGTTTTGCACATCGAGATACTCAATTTTTTCCCATTCCTCCTTGCAAAACAGCTCGAGCTCAGTGAGGTTGGATGGAGAGCATTTGTGAACAGCAGTTTTCAGTTCTTTCCACAGATTCTCGATTGGATTCAGGTCTGGACTTTGACTTGGCCATTCTAACACCTGGATATGTTTATTTTTGAACCATTCCATTGTAGATTTTGCTTTATGTTTTGGATCATTGTCTTATTGGAAGACAAATCTCAGGTCTTTTGCAGACTCCATCAGGTTTTCTTCCAGAATGGTCCTGTATTTGGCTCCATCCATCTTCCCATCGATTTTAACCATCTTCCCTGTCCCTGCTGAAGAAAAGCAGGCCCAAACCATGATGCTGCCACCACCATGTTTGACAGTGGGGATGGTGTGTTCAGGGTGATGAGCTGTGTTGCTTTTACGCCAAACATAACATTTTGTATTGTTGCCAAAAAGTTCCATTTTGGTTTCATCTGACCAGAGCACCTTCTTCCACATGTTTGGTGTGTCTCCCAGGTGGCTTGTGGCAAACTTTAAACAACACTTTTTATGGATATCTTTAAGAAATGGCTTTCTTCTTGCCACTCTTCCATAAAGGCCAGATTTGTGCAATATACGACTGATTGTTGTCCTATGGACAGAGTCTCCCACCTCAGCTGTAGATCTCTGCAGTTCATCCAGAGTGATCATGGGCCTCTTGGCTGCATCTCTGATCAGTCTTCTCCTTGTATGAGCTGAAAGTTTAGAGGGACGGCCAGGTCTTGGTAGATTTGCAGTGGTCTGATACTCCTTCCATTTCAATATTATCGCTTGCACAGTGCTCCTTGGGATGTTTAAAGCTTGGGAAATCTTTTTGTATCCAAATCCGGCTTTAAACTTCTTCACAACAGTATCTCGGACCTGCCTGGTGTGTTCCTTGTTCTTCATGATGCTCTCTGCACTTTTAACGGACCTCTGAGACTATCACAGTGCAGGTGCATTTATACGGAGACTTGATTACACACAGGTGGATTGTATTTATCATCATTAGTCATTTAGGTAAACATTGGATCATTCAGAGATCCTCCTGAACTTCTGGAGAGAGTTTGCTGCACTGAAAGTAAAGGGGCTGAATAATTTTGCACGCCCAATTTTTCAGTTTTTGATTTGTTAAAAAAGTTTGAAATATCCAATAAATGTCGTTCCACTTCATGATTGTGTCCCACTTGTTGTTGATTCTTCACAAAAAAAATACAGTTTTATATCTTTATGTTTGAAGCCTGAAATGTGGCAAAAGGTCGCAAAGTTCAAGGGGGCCGAATACTTTCGCAAGGCACTGTATATTTAATACATTTGCAAAAAATCCAGAAACCTGTTTTTGCTTTGTCATTATGGGGTATTGTGTGTAGATTGACGAGGGAAAAATACAATTGAATCCATTTTAGAATGGTCTGCAGGAAAGATTTTATCCACGTTTGCTATCGCAGATGACTAGTGAGATACACCTACTGCAGATGGAGGGGTGTCAACCGTGAGGGGTGGAGGGAGAGGAAGAGTGTATTTGTGTGTGTATACATATGTGCACACTGATTGATGGAATAGAGTTAGCATGTGTGTGTGTGAGATTCTGTGATAGTCTTTATATAGGGGGGAGAGAGAGAGAGGGAGAACGGACAGAGGGAGGGAGAGAGAGATGGGACAGAGGGAGGGAGGGAGGGAGAGAGAGAGAGAGATGGGACAGAGAGATGGGACAGAGGGAGGGAGAGATGGGACAGAGGGAGGGAGAGATGAAACAGAGGGAGGGAAAGATGGGACAGAGGGAGAGACGAGACAGAGAGAGGGAGAGATGGGACAGAGGGGAGAGAGAGAGGGAGAGATGGGACAGAGGGAGAGCGAGAGAGAGGAGAGAAGGGATAGAGGGGGAGAGAGAGAGGAGAGAGAGAGAGAGAGGGAGAGATGGGATAGAGGGGGAGAGAGAGAGACAGAGAGAGAGAGAGTGACACAGAGAGAGGAAAGAGGAAGGGTGCAGAGGGAGGCTGCTGAAGAGAGATGGAGGGAAGGAGAGAAGAGAGGGGGATGGATAAAAGAGGGAGCAAACAGGAGGGGGAGAAAGAAAAGTGGAGGATGGAGGGAGGAGAGGGGATGGAGGGGATGGATGAAAGAGGAGGGGGAAAGGGGGGTAAGGAGAAGACAGGGATGGAAAGAGGATGGAGAGAAGGGGAGTGGGGGGATGGATGAAAGAGGAGGGGGGAAAGGGGGGTAAGAAGAAGAGAGGGATGGAAAGAGGATGGAGAGAAGGGGAGTAGGGGTATTGCAGCAGGCAGTTATAGACACTGGCCTTGACAGGTTTAATGAGGAATAAACCACTAGACCAACCCTATCTCTCCTCCTGTCTGTCTGTCTCTCTCCTTTTCTCCTCTCTGTCTCTCTCCTTTTCTCCTCTCTTTGTCTCTATCTCTCTCCTCCTCTCTCTCTGTCTCTCTCCTTTTCTCCTCTCTCTCTCAATTCAATTCAATTCAAGGGGCTTTATTGGCATGGAAAACATGTGTTAACATTGCCAAAGCAAGTTAGGTAGATAATATATAAAGTGAAATAAACAATAAAAATTAACAGTAAACATTACACACACAGAAGTTTCAAAACAATAAAGACATTACAAATGTCATATTATATATATATACAGTGTTTTAACAATGTACAAATGGTAAAGGACACAAGATAAAATAAGTAATCATAAATATGGGTTGTATTTACAATGGTGTGTGTTCTTCACTGGTTGCCCTTTTCTTGCGGCAACAGGTCACAAATCTTGCTGCTGTGATGGCACACTGTGGAATTTCACCCAGTAGATATGGGAGTTTTTCTAAATTGGATTTGTTTTGAATTCTTTGTGGATCTGTGTAATCTGAGGGAAATATGTTTCTCTAATATGGTCATACATTGGGCAGGAGGTTAGGAAGTGCAGCTCAGTTTCCACCTCATTTTGTGGGCAGTGTGCACATAGCCTGTCTTCTCTTGAGAGCCATGTCTGCCTACGGCGGCCTTTCTCAATAGCAAGGCTATGCTCACTGAGTCTGTACATAGTCAAAGCTTTCCTTAATTTTGGGTCAGTCACAGTGGTCAGGTATTCTGCCGCTGTGTACTCTCTATGTACAAATAGCATTCTAGTTTGCTCTGTTTTTTTGTTAATTCTTTCCAATGTGTCAAGTAATTATATTTTTTGTTTTCTCATGATTTGGTTGGGTCTAATTGTGCTGCTGTCCTGAGGCTCTGTAGGGTGTGTTTGTGTTTGTGAACAGAGCCCCAGGACCAGCTTGCTTAGGGGACTCTTCTCCAGGTTCATCTCTCTGTAGGTGATGGCTTTGTTGTGGAAGGTTTGGGAATCACTTGCTTTTAGGTGGTTATAGAATTTTACGGCTCTTTTCTGGATTTTGATAATTAGTGGGTATCGGCCTAATTCTGCTCTGCATGCATTATTTGGTGTTCTACGTTGTACACGGAGGATATTTTTGCAGAATTCTGCGCGCAGAGTCTCAATTTGGTGTTTGTCCCATTTTGTGAAGTCTTGGTTGGTGAGCGGACCCCAGACCTCACAACCATAAAGGGCAATGGGCTCTATGACTGATTCAAGTATTTTTAGCCAAATCCTAATTGGTATGTTGAAATTTATGTTCCTTTTGATGGCATAGAATGCCCTTCTTGCCTTGTCTCTCAGATCGTTCACAGCTTTGTGGAAGTTACCTGTGGCGCTGATGTTTAGGCCAAGGTATGTATAGTTTTTGTGTGCTCTAGGGCAACAGTGTCTAGATGGAATTTGTATTTGTGGTCCTGGTGACTGGACCTTTTTGAAACACCATTATTTTAGTCTTACTGAGATTTACTGTCAGGGCCCAGGTCTGACAGAATCTGTGCATAAGATCTAGGTGCTGCTGTAGGCCCTCCTTGGTTGGTGACAGAAGCACCAGATCATCAGCAAACAGCAGACATTTGACTTCGGATTCTAGTAGGGTGAGGCCGGGTGCTGCAGACTTTTCTAGTGCCCGCGCCAATTCGTTGATATATATGTTGAAGAGGGTGGGGCTTAAGCTGCATCCCTGTCTAACCCCACGACCCTGTGTGAAGAAATGTGTGTGTTTTTTGCCAATTTTAACCGCACACTTGTTTGTGTACATGGGTTTTATAATGTCGTATGTTTTACCCCCAACACCACTTTCCATCAGTTTGTATAGCAGACCCTCATGCCAAATTTAGTCGAAGGCTTTTTTGAAATCAACAAAGCATGAGAAGACTTTGCCTTTGTTTTGGTTTGTTTGGTTGACAATTAGGGTGTGCAGGGTGAATACATGGTCTGTTGTACGGTAATTTGGTAAAAAGCCCATTTGACATTTGCTCAGTACATTATTTTCACTGAGGAAATGTACAAGTCTGCTGTTAATGATAATGCAGAGGATTTCCCCAAGGTTGCTGTTGACGCATATTCCACGGTAGTTATTGGGGTCAAATTTGTCTCCACTTTTGTGGATTGGGGTGATCAGTCCTTGGTTCCAAATATTGGGGAAGATGCCAGAGCTAAGGATGATGTTAAAGAGTTTTAGTATAGCCAATTGGAATTTGTTGTCTGTATATTTGATCATTTCATTGAGGATACCATCAACACCACAGGCCTTTTTGGGTTGAAGGGTTTTTATTTTGTCCTGTAACTCATTCAATGTAATTGGAGAATCCAGTGGGTTCTGGTAGTCTTTAATAGTTGATTCTAAGATCTGTATTTGATCATGTATATGTTTTTGCTCTTTATTCTTTGTTATAGAGCCAAAAAGATTGGAGAAGTGGTTTACCCAGACATCTCCATTTTGGATAGATAATTCTTCGTGTTGTTGTTTGTTTAGTGTTTTCCAATTTTCCCAGAAGTGGTTAGAGTCTATGGATTCTTCAATTGCATTGAGCTGATTTCTGACGTGCTGTTCCTTCTTTTTCCGTAGTGTATTTCTGTATTGTTTTAGTGATTCACCATAGTGAAGGCGTAGACTCAGGTTTTCCGGATCTCTATGTTTTTGGTTGGACAGGTTTCTCAATTTCTTTCTTAGATTTTTGCATTCTTCATCAAACCATTTGTCATTATTGTTAATTTTCTTCGGTTTTCTATTTGAGATTTTTAGATTTGATAGGGAAGCTGAGAGGTCAAATATACTGTTAAGATGTTCTACTGCCAAGTTTACACCTTCACTATTACAGTGGAATGTTTTACCCAGGAAATTGTCTAAAAGGGATTGAATTTGTTGTTGCCCAATTATTTTTTGGTAGGTTTCCAAACTGCATTCCTTCCATCTATAGCTTTTCTTAATGTTACTCAGTTCCTTTGGCTTTGATGCCTCATGATTGAGTATTGCTCTGTTTAAGTAGACTGTGATTTTGCTGTGGTCTGATAGGGGTGTCAGTGGGCTGACTGTGAACGCTCTGATCGACTCTGGGTTGAGGTCAGTGATAAAGTAGTCTACAGTACTACTGCCAAGAGATGAGCTATAGGTGTACCTACCATAGGAGTCCCCTCAAAGCCTACCGTTGACTATGTACATACCCAGCGTGCGACAGAGCTGCAGGAGTTGTGACCCGTTTTTGTTGGTTATGTTGTCATAGTTGTGCCTAGGGGGGCATATGTGGGAGGGTGTCAGGTTCTTGTCCGGTTCTGACATTTAGGTCGCCACAGACTAGTACATGTCCCTGGGCCTGGAAATGATTGATTTCCCCCTCCAGGATGGAGAAGCTGTCTTCATTAAAATATGGGGATTATAGTGGGGGGATATAGGTAGCACACAGGAGGACATTTTTCTCTGTTAGGATAATTTCCTTTTTAATTTCTAGCCAAATGTAGAATGTTCCTGTTTTGATTAATTTAATGGCGTGAGTTAGGTCTGCTCTATACCAAATTAGCATACCCCCTGAGTCCCTTCCCTGTTTCACACCTGGTAGTTTGGTGGATGGGACTACCAGCTCTCTGTAACCTAGAGGGCAACCAGTGGGTCCGTCTCCTCTATACCAGGTTTCTTGCAGGATGACAATGTCTATATTACCGATTTCTTTGGTGAAGTCCGGGTTTCTGCTCTTTAGGCCAAAGGCAGATGACCTCAGGCCTTGGATATTCCAGGATGATAAATGTAAATGTAAATGTTGGTCGTGGTTTGGCCTCAGGCCAGTAAGTGTGAGCAGAGCCTGCTGAGCATCTGGTACATGCCATTGGCTTGGGCGAGTGTGAGAGTGGGGGTTGGGACTGTTTGCCCGCTCACTACCTGGGCGTATGTGTGGCTTCCATGTTGAGGCCCTCTTTGCGGGGGTGGGGTGCATGGGGTGGGCAGGAGTGGCATAGGTCTCTGTCTCTGTCTCTCCTTTTCTCCTCTCTCTATCTCTCTCCTCCTCTCTCTCTCTCTCTCTCTCTCTCCTTTTCTACTCTCCCTGTCTCTATCTCTCTCCTCCTCTCTCTCTGCCTCTCTCCTTTTCTCCTCTCTCTCCTCTGTCTCTCTCCTTTTCTCCTCTCTCTGTCAATTCAATTTCAATTCAATTCAATGGCTTTATTGGCATGGGAAACATGTGTTAACATTGCCAAAGCAAGTGAGGTAGATAATATATAAAGTGAATATATAAAGTGAAATAAACAATAAAAATTAACAGTACACATACAGAAGTTTCGAAACAATAAAGACATTACAAATGTCATATTATATATATACAGTGTTTTAACAATGTACAAATGGTTAAAGGACACAAGATAAAATAAATAAGCATAAATATGGGTTGTATTTACAATGCTTTCTCTCACACTCTCACTCTCACTCTCACTCTCACTCTCACTCTCACTCCTCTCCTCCAGTGGAGCCTCTTTCACTCTCTCTCTCTTCATTTCTCAATCTCTCTGGCTTTGCTCTGTCTGATAGACTGGTTGACATTTAGATAGCAATTTTATGTGTGTGTGTATGTTTGTGCTTCCATATGTGTGTTTGTGTGTTGTATGGTGTCTGTCTTTTGAAATCAAGATATATTAAACCAATAGAGAAGGTCACTTAAGGACTAGAGGAGAAAATACAGCTATGGATATATCCATGTGCTTTCTCAGTGGTGAGGCTATTTCTAGAAAGACTCTCTCACTGTGGAGACTACTGTCACTTAACAGGACAGTAGAGCCTCTGTCACTGTGTTCCCTTCACCACTTGAACGGTTGAACTCCAGCTAATCTAGGACAGCGATCCAAATGGCACCCTATTCCCTGTGGGCCCTGGACAAAAGTAGCGCACTATAAAGGGAATAGGGTGCCATTTGGAACACAGCCTAGCATACGGGTTCAGTCATCATAACATGCTGCAGTGAGGGAGCTTCCATGTGTGAAATGTGCATGTGTGTCTTTGTTTTTCTGGAGATCAGATTTATTTCATTTTAAGTGAGCGCTGTCAGGCTGATACAGATCATGTGTGATGACGGCTCCCCTGGTTTGTGTGTGTGTGTGTGTGTGTGTGTGTGTGTGTGTGTGTGTGTGTGTGTGTGTGTGTGTGTCTGAGGGACAGGAGAGAGAGGCGGGAGAGCGAGGAGGAGGAAGGAGAGTGGGCAGGACAGAGGGAAGAAGAGTGGAGGGAGAGGATGGAAAGGAGGGAGAGATAGAATGTGAGCATAAGAAAAGAGACACTGTTTAAGGAGAGAGAGGGGAGGGGAGACAGACTGTTTAAGGAGAGAGAGACGAGAGAGACAGACTGTTTAAGGAGAGAGAGGGGAGAACGAGAGAGAGACAGACTGTTTAAGGAGAGAGAGGGGAGAACGAGAGAGAGACACAGACTGTTTAAGGAGAGAGAGGGGGAGACGAGAGAGACACAGACTGTTTAAGGAGAGAGAGGGGGAGAACGAGAGAGAGACAGACTGTTTAAGGAGAGAGAGGGGGAGAACGAGAGAGACAGACTGTTTAAGGAGAGAGGGGGGAGACACAGACTGTTTAAGGAGAGAGAGAGACAGAGAGAGACACAGACTGTTTAAGGAGAGAGGGGGGAGGAGAGAGAGACAGACTGTTTAAGGAGAGAGGAGAACAGACTGTTTAAGGAGAGAGAGGGGAGAGAGAGACAGACTGTTTAAGGAGAGAGGGGGAGAACGAGAGAGACAGACTGTTTAAGGAGAGAGAGGGGAGAACGAGAGAGACAGACTGTTTAAGGAGAGAGAGGGGACAGAGAGAGACAGACTGTTTAAGGAGAGAGAGGGGAGGGAGAAGACTGTTTAAGGAGAGAGAGGGGAGACGAGAGAGACAGACTGTTTAAGGAGAGAGAGGGGGAGAACGAGAGAGACAGACTGTTTAAGGAGAGAGAGGGGGAGAGAGAGAGACAGACTGTTTAAGGAGAGAGGGAGGGAGAGAGACTGTTTAAGGAGAGAGAGGGGGAGAACACAGACTGTTTAAGGAGAGAGAGGGGAGAACGAGAGAGACACAGACTGTTTAAGGAGAGAGAGGGGGAGAACGAGAGAGACACAGACTGTTTAAGAGAGAGAGGGGGAGAACTGTTTAAGGAGAGAGAGAGACAGACTGTTTAAGGAGAGAGAGGGGGGAGGGAGAGAGACACAGACTGTTTAAGGAGAGAGGGGAGAACGAGAGAGACAGACTGTTTAAGGAGAGAGAGGGAGAAGAGAGAGAGACAGACTGTTTAAGGGAGAGAGGGGGAGAACGAGAGAGACAGACTGTTTAAGGAGAGAGAGGGGGAGAAGAACGAGAGACAGACTGTTTAAGGAGAGAGAGGGGGAGAACGAGAGAGACAGACTGTTTAAGGAGAGAGAGGGGAGAACGAGAGAGAGACAGACTGTTTAAGGAGAGAGAGGGAGAACGAGAGAGACACAGACTGTTTAAGGAGAGAGAGGGGGAGAACGAGAGAGACAGACTGTTTAAGGAGAGAGAGGACTGAGAGAGAGAGAGACGAGAGAGACACAGACTGTTTAAGGGAGAGAGGGGAGAACGAGAGAGAGACAGACTGTTTAAGGAGAGAGAGGGGGAGAACGAGAGAGACAGACTGTTTAAGGAGAGAGAGGGGAGAACGAGAGAGACAGACTGTTTAAGGAGAAGAGGGGAGAACGAGAGAGACACAGACTGTTTAAGGAGAGAGAGGGGAGAACGAGAGAGACAGACTGTTTAAGGAGAGAGAGGGGGAGAACGAGAGAGAGACAGACTGTTTAAGGAGAGAGAGGGGGAGAACGAGAGAGACAGACTGTTTAAGGAGAGAGAGGGGGAGGAGAGAGACAGACTGTTTAAGGAGAGAGAGGGGGAGAACGAGAGAGAGACAGACTGTTTAAGGAGAGAGGGGGAGGAGAGACAGACTGTTTAAGGAGAGAGAGGGGGAGAACGAGAGAGACAGACTGTTTAAGGAGAGAGAGGGGGGGAGAACGAGAGAGACAGACTGTTTAAGGAGAGAGGGGGAGAACGAGAGAGACAGACTGTTTAAGGAGAGACTGTTTAAGGGGAGGGGAGACGAGAGAGACAGACTGTTTAAGGAGAGAGAGAGAGACAGACTGTTTAAGAGAGAGAGGGGGAGAGAGACAGACTGTTTAAGGAGAGAGGGGGAGAACGAGAGAGACAGACTGTTTAAGGAGAGAGAGGGGAGAACGAGAGAGAGACAGACTGTTTAAGGAGAGAGAGGGGGAGAACGAGAGACACAGACTGTTTAAGGAGAGAGAGGGGGAGAACGAGAGAGACAGACTGTTTAAGGAGAGAGAGGGGGAGAACGAGAGAGACAGACTGTTTAAGGAGAGAGAGGGGGAGAACGAGAGAGACACAGACTGTTTAAGGAGAGAGAGGGGAGAGAGAGACACAGACTGTTTAAGGAGAGAGAGACAGACTGTTTAAGGAGAGAGAGGGGGAGAACGAGAGACAGACTGTTTAAGGAGAGAGAGGGGAGAACGAGAGAGACACAGACTGTTTAAGGAGAGAGAGGGGGAGAACGAGAGAGAGACAGACTGTTTAAGGAGAGAGAGGGGGAGAACGAGAGAGACAGACTGTTTAAGGAGAGAGGGGAGAAGGAGAGAGAGAGACAGACTGTTTAAGGAGAGAGAGGGGGAGAACGAGAGAGACAGACTGTTTAAGGAGAGAGAGAGAGAGACTGTTTAAGGAGAGAGAGGGGGAGAACGAGAGAGACAGACTGTTTAAGGAGAGAGAGGGGAGAACGAGAGAGACAGACTGTTTAAGGAGAGAGAGGGGGAGGAGAGAGACAGACTGTTTAAGGAGAGAGGGGAGAACTAGAGAGACAGACTGTTTAAGGAGAGAGAGGGGGAGAACGAGAGAGACAGACTGTTTAAGGAGAGAGAGGGGAGAACGAGAGAGACAGACTGTTTAAGGAGAGAGAGGGGAGAACGAGAGAGAGACAGACTGTTTAAGAGAGAGAGGGGAGAACGAGAGAGACAGACTGTTTAAGGAGAGAGACTGGGGAGAAGAGGGGAGAGAGACAGACTGTTTAAGGAGAGAGAGGGGGAGAACGAGAGAGACAGACTGTTTAAGGAGAGAGAGAGAGGGGAGAGAGACACAGACTGTTTAAGGAGAGAGGGGGAGAACAGAGAGACAGACTGTTTAAGGAGAGAGAGGGGAGAACGAGAGAGACACAGACTGTTTAAGGAGAGAGAGGGGAGAACGAGAGAGACAGACTGTTTAAGGAGAGAGAGGGGGAGAACGAGAGAGACAGACTGTTTAAGGAGAGAGAGGGGGAGAACGAGAGAGACAGACTGTTTAAGGAGAGAGAGGGGGAGAACGAGAGAGACACAGACTGTTTAAGGAGAGAGAGAGGGGAGAACGAGAGAGACAGACTGTTTAAGGAGAGAGAGGGGAGAACGAGAGAGACACAGACTGTTTAAGGAGAGAGAGGGGAGAACGAGAGAGACACAGACTGTTTAAGGAGAGAGAGGGGGAGAACGAGAGAGAGACAGACTGTTTAAGGAGAGAGAGGGGAGAACGAGAGAGACAGACTGTTTAAGGAGAGAGAGAACTAGAGAGACAGACTGTTTAAGGAGAGAGGGGAGAACGAGACTGTTAAGGGAGAGAGGGGACAGACTGTTTAAGGAGAGAGAGGGGAGAACGAGAGAGAGACAGACTGTTTAAGGAGAGAGAGGGGGAGGAGAGAGACAGACTGTTTAAGGAGAGAGAGGGGGAGAGAGAGAGACAGACTGTTTAAGGAGACAGACTGTTTAAGGACAGACTGTTTAAGAGAGAGAGGGGGAGAACGAGAGAGACAGACTGTTTAAGGAGAGAGAGGGGGAGAACGAGAGAGACAGACTGTTTAAGGAGAGAGAGGGGGAGAACGAGAGAGACAGACTGTTTAAGGAGAGAGAGGGGGAGAACGAGAGAGACAGACTGTTTAAGGAGAGAGAGGGGGAGAACGAGAGAGAGACAGACTGTTTAAGGAGAGAGAGGGGAGAACGAGAGAGACAGACTGTTTAAGGAGAGAGAGGGGGAGAAACGAGAGACACAGACTGTTTAAGGAGAGAGAGGGGGAGAACGAGAGAGACAGACTGTTTAAGGAGAGAGAGGGGGAGAACGAGAGAGACAGACTGTTTAAGGAGAGAGAGGGGGAGAACGAGAGAGACAGACTGTTTAAGGAGAGAGAGGGGGAGAACGAGAGAGACAGACTGTTTAAGGAGAGAGAGGGGAGAACGAGAGAGACAGACTGTTTAAGGAGAGAGAGGGGGAGAACTGTTTAAGGAGAGAGACACAGACTGTTTAAGGAGAGAGAGGGGGAGAACGAGAGAGACAGACTGTTTAAGGAGAGAGAGGGGGAGAACGAGAGAGACAGACTGTTTAAGGAGAGAGAGGGGAGAACGAGAGAGACAGACTGTTTAAGGAGAGAGAGGGGGAGAACGAGAGAGACACAGACTGTTTAAGAGAGAGACTGGGGAGAGAACGAGAGAGACAGACTGTTTAAGGAGAGAGAGGGGAGAACGAGAGAGAGACAGACTGTTTAAGGAGAGAGAGGGGGGAGAACGAGAGAGACACAGACTGTTTAAGGAGAGAGAGGGGGAGAACGAGAGAGAGACAGACTGTTTAAGGAGAGAGAGGGGGAGAACGAGAGAGACAGACTGTTTAAGGAGAGAGAGGGGGAGAACGAGAGAGACACAGACTGTTTAAGGAGAGAGAGGGGGAGAACGAGAGAGACAGACTGTTTAAGAGAGAGAGAGGGGGAGAACGAGAGAGAGACAGACTGTTTAAGGAGAGAGGGGGAGGGAGAGAACGAGAGAGACACAGACTGTTTAAGGAGAGAGAGGGGAGAACGAGAGAGACAGACTGTTTAAGGAGAGAGAGAGGGGAGAACGAGAGAGAGACAGACTGTTTAAGGAGAGAGAGGGGGAGAACGAGAGAGACACAGACTGTTTAAGGAGAGAGAGGGGAGAACGAGAGAGACAGACTGTTTAAGGAGAGAGAGGGGGAGAACGAGAGAGACAGACTGTTTAAGGAGAGAGAGGGGGAGAAGAGAGAGACAGACTGTTTAAGGAGAGAGAGGGGGAGAACGAGAGAGACAGACTGTTTAAGGAGAGAGAGGGGGAGAACGAGAGAGACACAGACTGTTTAAGGAGAGAGAGGGGGAGAACGAGAGAGAGACAGACTGTTTAAGGAGAGAGAGGGGGAGAACGAGAGAGACAGACTGTTTAAGGAGAGAGAGGGGGGGAGAGACAGACTGTTTAAGGAGAGAGAGAGAGACACAGACTGTTTAAGGAGAGAGAGGGGAGGAGAGAGACACAGACTGTTTAAGGAGAGAGAGGGGAGAACGAGAGAGACAGACTGTTTAAGGAGAGAGAGGGGGAGAACGAGAGAGACACAGACTGTTTAAGGAGAGAGAGGGGGAGAACGAGAGAGAGACAGACTGTTTAAGGAGAGAGAGGGGGAGACTGTTTAAGGAGAGAGAGAGACAGACTGTTTAAGGAGAGAGAGGGGGAGAACGAGAGAGACAGACTGTTTAAGGAGAGAGAGGGGGAGAACGAGAGAGACAGACTGTTTAAGGAGAGAGAGGGGGAGAACGAGAGAGACAGACTGTTTAAGGAGAGAGGGGGAGAACGAGAGAGACAGACTGTTTAAGGAGAGAGAGGGGGAGAACGAGAGAGACAGACTGTTTAAGGAGAGAGAGGGGGAGAACGAGAGAGACAGACTGTTTAAGGAGAGAGAGGGGGAGAACGAGAGAGACAGACTGTTTAAGGAGAGAGAGGGGAGAACGAGAGAGAGACAGACTGTTTAAGGAGAGAGAGGGGAGAACGAGAGAGACACAGACTGTTTAAGGAGAGAGAGGGGGAGAACGAGAGAGACAGACTGTTTAAGGAGAGAGAGGGGGAGAGAGAGAGACAGACTGTTTAAGGAGAGAGAGGGGAGAACGAGAGAGACAGACTGTTTAAGGAGAGAGAGGGGGAGAACGAGAGAGACAGACTGTTTAAGGAGAGAGAGGGGGAGAACGAGAGAGAGACAGACTGTTTAAGGAGAGAGAGGGGGAGAACGAGAGAGACAGACTGTTTAAGGAGAGAGAGGGGGAGAACGAGAGAGACAGACTGTTTAAGGAGAGAGAGGGGGAGAACGAGAGAGACAGACTGTTTAAGGAGAGAGAGGGGAGAACGAGAGAGACAGACTGTTTAAGGAGAGAGAGGGGGAGAACGAGAGAGACAGACTGTTTAAGGAGAGAGGGGGGAGAACGACTGAGAGACAGACTGTTTAAGGAGAGAGAGGGGGAGAACGAGAGAGACACAGACTGTTTAAGGAGAGAGAGGGGGAGAACGAGAGAGACAGACTGTTTAAGGAGAGAGAGGGGGAGAACGAGAGAGACAGACTGTTTAAGGGAGAGAGGGGGAGAACGAGAGAGAGACAGACTGTTTAAGGAGAGAGGGGAGAACTAGAGAGACAGACTGGGAGAGAGGGGAGAACGAGAGAGAGACAGACTGTTTAAGGAGAGAGAGGGGGAGAACGAGAGAGACAGACTGTTTAAGGAGAGAGAGGGGAGAACGAGAGAGACAGACTGTTTAAGGAGAGAGAGGGGAGAACGAGAGAGACAGACTGTTTAAGGAGAGAGAGGGGGAGAACGAGAGAGACACAGACTGTTTAAGGAGAGAGAGGGGGAGAACGAGAGAGACAGACTGTTTAAGGAGAGAGAGGGGGAGAACGAGAGAGAGACAGACTGTTTAAGGAGAGAGAGGGGAGAACAGAGAGAGAGACAGACTGTTTAAGGAGAGAGAGGGGAGGAGAGACAGACTGTTTAAGGAGAGAGAGGGGGAGAACGAGAGAGACAGACTGTTTAAGGAGAGAGAGGGGAGAACGAGAGAGAGACAGACTGTTTAAGGAGGAGAGGAGAGAGAGAGGGACACAGACTGTTTAAGGAGAGAGGGGAGAACGAGAGAGACAGACTGTTTAAGGAGAGAGAGGGGGAGAACGAGAGAGACAGACTGTTTAAGAGAGAGAGGGGGAGAGAGAGAGACACAGACTGTTTAAGGAGAGAGAGGGGAGAACGAGAGAGACAGACTGTTTAAGGAGAGAGAGGGGAGAACGAGAGAGAGACAGACTGTTTAAGGAGAGAGAGGGGGAGAACGAGAGAGACAGACTGTTTAAGGAGAGAGAGGGGGAGAACAGAGAGAGACAGACTGTTTAAGGAGAGAGGGGGAGAACGAGAGAGAGACAGACTGTTTAAGGAGAGAGAGGGGGAGAACGAGAGAGACACAGACTGTTTAAGGAGAGAGAGGGGAGAACGAGAGAGACAGACTGTTTAAGGAGAGAGAGGGGGAGAACGAGAGAGACAGACTGTTTAGGAGGAGAGAGAGGGGGAGAACGAGAGAGACAGACTGTTTAAGGAGAGAGAGGGGGAGAACGAGAGAGACACAGACTGTTTAAGGAGAGAGAGAGGGGAGAGTTTAAAGAGAGAGAGACAGACTGTTTAAGGAGAGAGAGGGGGAGAACGAGAGAGAGACAGACTGTTTAAGGAGAGAGGGGAGAACGAGAGAGACAGACTGTTTAAGGAGAGAGAGGGGGAGAACGAGAGAGACAGACTGTTTAAGGAGAGAGAGGGGGAGAACTGTTTAAGGAGAGAGAGACAGACTGTTTAAGGAGAGAGAGGGGGAGGAGAGAGAGACAGACTGTTTAAGGAGAGAGAGGGAGAGAACGAGAGAGAGACAGACTGTTTAAGGAGAGAGAGGGGGAGAACGAGAGAGACAGACTGTTTAAGGAGAGAGAGGGGAGAACTGTTTAAGGAGAGAGACAGACTGTTTAAGGAGAGAGAGGGGGAGAACGAGAGAGACAGACTGTTTAAGGAGAGAGAGGGGGAGAACGAGAGAGAGACAGACTGTTTAAGGAGAGAGAGGGGGAGAACGAGAGAGAGACAGACTGTTTAAGGAGAGAGAGGGGGAGAACGAGAGAGAGACTGACTGTTTAAGGAGAGAGAGAGGGGAGAACGAGAGAGACACAGACTGTTTAAGGAGAGAGAGGGGGAGAACGAGAGAGACAGACTGTTTAAGGAGAGAGAGGGGAGAACAGAGAGAGACAGACTGTTTAAGGAGAGAGAGGGGGAGAACGAGAGAGACAGACTGTTTAAGGAGAGAGAGGGGGGAGAGAGACAGACTGTTTAAGAGAGAGACAGACTGTTTAAGGAGAGAGAGGGGGAGAACGAGAGAGACAGACTGTTTAAGGAGAGAGAGGGGGAGAACGAGAGAGAGACAGACTGTTTAAGGAGAGAGAGGGGGAGAACGAGAGAGACAGACTGTTTAAGGAGAGAGAGGGGGAGAACGAGAGAGACAGACTGTTTAAGGAGAGAGACAGGGGAGAACGAGAGAGACAGACTGTTTAAGGAGAGAGAGGGGGAGGAGAGAGACAGACTGTTTAAGGAGAGAGAGGGGGAGAACAGAGAGACAGACTGTTTAAGGAGAGAGAGGGGGAGAACGAGAGAGACAGACTGTTTAAGGAGAGAGAGGGGGAGAACGAGAGAGAGACAGACTGTTTAAGGAGAGAGAGGGGGAGAACGAGAGAGACAGACTGTTTAAGGAGAGAGAGGGGGGGAGAACGAGAGAGACAGACTGTTTAAGGGAGAGAGGGGGAGAACGAGAGAGACAGACTGTTTAAGGAGAGAGAGGGGGAGAACGAGAGAGACAGACTGTTTAAGGGAGAGAGGGGGAGAACGAGAGAGAGACAGACTGTTTAAGGAGAGAGAGGGGGAGAACGAGAGAGAGACAGACTGTTTAAGGAGAGAGAGGGGGGAGAACGAGAGAGACACAGACTGTTTAAGGGAGAGAGAGGGGAGAACGAGAGAGACAGACTGTTTAAGGAGAGAGAGGGGGAGAACGAGAGAGACACAGACTGTTTAAGGAGAGAGGGGGAGAACGAGAGAGACAGACTGTTTAAGGAGAGAGAGGGGGAGAACGAGAGAGAGACAGACTGTTTAAGGAGAGAGAGAGGGGGGAGAACGAGAGAGACAGACTGTTTAAGGAGAGAGGGGAGGAGAGACAGACTGTTTAAGGAGAGAGAGGGGGAGAACGAGAGAGACAGACTGTTTAAGGAGAGAGAGGGGGAGAACGAGAGAGACAGACTGTTTAAGGAGAGAGAGGGGGAGAACGAGAGAGACAGACTGTTTAAGGAGAGAGAGGGGGAGAACGAGAGAGACAGACTGTTTAAGGAGAGAGAGGGGGAGAACGAGAGAGAGACAGACTGTTTAAGGAGAGAGAGGGGGAGAACGAGAGAGACAGACTGTTTAAGGAGAGAGAGGGGGAGAACGAGAGAGACAGACTGTTTAAGGAGAGAGAGGGGGAGAACGAGAGAGACAGACTGTTTAAGGAGAGAGAGGGGGAGAACGAGAGAGAGACAGACTGTTTAAGGAGAGAGAGGGGGAGAACGAGAGAGACAGACTGTTTAAGGAGAGAGAGAGACAGGGGAGAACGAGAGAGAGAGACAGACTGTTTAAGGAGAGAGAGGGGAGAAGAGAGACAGACTGTTTAAGGAGAGAGAGGGGGAGAACGAGAGAGAGACAGACTGTTTAAGGAGAGAGAGGGGAGAACGAGAGAGACAGACTGTTTAAGGAGAGAGAGGGGGAGAACGAGAGAGACAGACTGTTTAAGGAGAGAGAGGGGGAGAACGAGAGAGACAGACTGTTTAAGGAGAGAGAGGGGGAGAACGAGAGAGACAGACTGTTTAAGGAGAGAGAGGGGGAGAACGAGAGAGACAGACTGTTTAAGGAGAGAGAGGGGGAGAGAGAGAGACAGACTGTTTAAGGAGAGAGAGGGGGAGAACGAGAGAGACAGACTGTTTAAGGAGAGAGAGGGGAGAACGAGAGAGACAGACTGTTTAAGGAGAGAGAGGGGGAGAACGAGAGAGACAGACTGTTTAAGGAGAGAGAGGGGAGAACAGAGAGAGACAGACTGTTTAAGGAGAGAGAGGGGAGAACGAGAGAGACAGACTGTTTAAGGAGAGAGAGGGGGAGAACGAGAGAGACAGACTGTTTAAGGAGAGAGAGGGGGAGAACGAGAGAGACACAGACTGTTTAAGGAGAGAGGGGGAGAACGAGAGAGACAGACTGTTTAAAGAGAGAGAGAGGGGGAGAACGAGAGAGACAGACTGTTTAAGGAGAGAGAGGGGGAGAACGAGAGAGACACAGACTGTTTAAGGAGAGGGGAGAGAGAACTGTTTAAGGAGAGAGAGGGGGAGAAGAGAGACAGACTGTTTAAGGAGAGAGAGGGGGAGAACGAGAGAGACACAGACTGTTTAAGGAGAGAGGGGAACGAGAGAGAGAGACTGTTTAAGGAGAGAGAGGGGAGAAGAGAGACAGACTGTTTAAGGAGAGAGAGGGGGAGAACGAGAGAGAGACAGACTGTTTAAGGAGAGAGAGGGGGAGAACTGTTTAAGAGAGAGACAGACTGTTTAAGGAGAGAGAGGGGGAGAACGAGAGAGACAGACTGTTTAAGGAGAGAGAGGGGGAGAACGAGAGAGACAGACTGTTTAAGGAGAGAGAGGGGGAGAACGAGAGAGAGACAGACTGTTTAAGGAGAGAGAGGGGGAGAACGAGAGAGACAGACTGTTTAAGGAGAGAGAGGGGGAGAACGAGAGAGACAGACTGTTTAAGGAGAGAGAGGGGGAGAACGAGAGAGACAGACTGTTTAAGGAGAGAGAGGGGGACGAGAGAGACAGACTGTTTAAGGGAGAGAGAGGGGGAGAACGAGAGAGAGACAGACTGTTTAAGGGAGAGGGGGAGGGGGAGACACAGACTGTTTAAGGAGAGAGAGAGAGAGAGACTGTTTAAGGGGAGAGAGGGGGAGAACGAGAGAGACACAGACTGTTTAAGGAGAGAGAGGGGGAGAACGAGAGAGAGACAGACTGTTTAAGGAGAGAGGGGAGAACGAGAGAGACAGACTGTTTAAGGAGAGAGAGGGGGAGAACGAGAGAGACAGACTGTTTAAGGAGAGAGAGGGGGAGAACGAGAGACACAGACTGTTTAAGGAGAGAGAGGGGGAGAACGAGAGAGACAGACTGTTTAAGGAGAGAGAGGGGGAGAACGAGAGAGACAGACTGTTTAAGGAGAGAGAGGGGGAGAGAGAGAGAGAGACACTGTTTAAGGAGAGAGAGGGGAGTTTAAGGAGAAGGGGAGAGAGACAGACTTTTTAAGGAGAGAGAGGGGGAGGACGAGAGAGACAGACTGTTTAAGGAGAGAGAGGGGGGAGAACGAGAGAGACACAGACTGTTTAAGTTGCAGCCCCACAACACAGGTTCAAGCACAAACAGTACACACATGCCATATATGTGTACACACACATCCCTCTCGTTGCTAATTGGCTCAT
This sequence comes from Oncorhynchus nerka, assembly GCF_034236695.1. NCBI lineage: Eukaryota > Metazoa > Chordata > Actinopteri > Salmoniformes > Salmonidae > Oncorhynchus > Oncorhynchus nerka. Next base: position 23,335,345 of record NC_088410.1, on the reverse strand, counting down.
GAAAGATGCCAGAGATCCTCACCCTAATTAGGTTGATGGCCGAATCAGAACGACACTACCTTAATTAGTGCGTATGAATGTGTGTTTGTGCGCTCGTGTGTTAATTAGCTCACGCAGAGCGAGAGAGAGAGAGACAGGCCAGGGGGGAGAAGGAGAGTAGGGACAAGGGAGTAGGGACAAGGGAGTAGGGACAGGGAGTAGGGACAGGGAGTAGGGACAAGGAGAGTAGGGACAAGGGAGTAGGGACAGGAGAGTAGGGACAAGGGAGTAGGGACAGGAGAGTAGGGACAAGGGAGTAGGGACAGGAGAGTAGGGACAGGAGAGTAGGGACAAGGGAGTAGGGACAGAAGAGTAGGGACAGGAGAGTAGGGACAAGGGAGTAGGGACAGAAGAGTAGGGACAAGGGAGTAGGGACAGGAGAGTAGGGACAGGAGAGTAGAGTAGAGGTTTCTTCTCCCTCTACCCCCACCCTCCCCCTTTCTCCCTCTAACCCCTTGGTCTGGCTGAAAGAGGTTTCTCTCTCTAACCCCTTGGGCTGGCTTAAAGAGGTTTCTCTCTCTAACCCCTTGGTCTGGCTGAAAGAGGTTTCTCTCTCTAACCCCTTGGTCTGGCTGAAAGAGGTTTCTCTCCCTCTACCCCCCTCCCCCTTTCTCTCTCTAACCCCTTGGTCTGGCTGAAAGAGCTTTCTCTCTCTAACCCCTTGGTCTGGCTGAAAGAGGTTTCTCTCTCTAACCCCTTGGTCTGGCTGAAAGAGGTTTCTCTCTCTAACCCCTTGGTCTGGCTGAAAGAGCTTTCTCTCTCTAACCCCTTGGTCTGTCTGAAAGAGGTTTCTCTCTCTAACCCCTTGGTCTGGCTGAAAGAGGTTTCTCTCTCTAACCCCTTGGTCTGGCTGAAAGAGGTTTCTCCTCCCTCTACCCCCTTCTCTCTCTAACCCCTTGGTCTGGCTGAAAGAGGTTTCTCCTCCCTCTACCCCCACCCCCCTTCTCTCTCTAACCCCTTGGTCTGGCTGAAAGAGGTTTCTCTCCCTCTTCCCCCACCCTCCCCCTTTCTCTCTCTAACCTCTTGGTCTGGCTGAAAGAGGTTTCTCCTCCCTCTACCCCTCCTCTAACCCCTTGGTCCTTTCTCTCTCTAACCCCTTGGTCTGGCTGAGAGAGGTGTCTTCCCTCCCCCCTTCTCTCTCTAACCCCTTGGTCTGGCCTTACCCCCCCCCCCTTTCTCTCTCTAACCCCTGGTCTGGCTGAGAGAGGGTCTTCTCCCTCTACTCCCCCCCCTTCTCTCTCTAACCCCTTGGTCTGGCTGAAAGAGGTTTCTCCTCCCTCTACCCCCCCCCCCTTTCTCTCTCTAACCCCTTGGTCTGGCTGAAAGAGGTTTCTCTCCCTCTACCCCCACCCCCCCTTTCTCTCTCTAACCCCTTGGTCTGGCTGAAAGAGGTTTCTCCTCCCTCTTCCCCCCCTCCCCTTTCTCTCTCTAACCCCTTGGTCTGGCTGAGAGAGGTGTCTTCTCCCTCTACCCCCCCTTCTCTCTCTAACCCCTTGGTCTGGCTGAAAGAGGTTTCTCCTCCCTCTATCCCCCCCTTTCTCTCTTATCCCCTTGGTCTGGCTGAGAGAGGTGTCTTCTCCCTACCCCCCCCCTTTCTCTCTCTAACCCCTTGGTCTGGCTGAAAGAGGTTTCTCCTCCCTCTACCCCCCCCTTCTCTCTCTAACCCCTTGGTCTGGCTGAGAGAGGTTTCTCTCCCTCTACCCCCCCCTTTCTCTCTCTAACCCCTTGGTCTGGTCTAAAAGAGGTTTCTCCTCCCTCTACCCCCCCCCTCCCTTTCTCTCTCTAACCCCTTGGTCTGGCTGAGGGAGGTGTCTTCTCCCTCTACCCCCCCCTTTCTCTCTCTAACCCCTTGGTCTGGCTGAAAGAGGTTTCTCCTCCCTCTACCCCCCCCTTCTCTCTCTAACCCCTTGGTCTGGCTGAGAGAGGTTTCTCTCCCTCTACCCCCCTTTCTCTCTCTAACCCCTTGGTCTGGTCTAAAAGAGGTTTCTCCTCCCTCTACCCCCCTTCTCTCTCTAACCCCTTGGTCTGGCTGAAAGAGGTTTCTCTCTCTCTCCTTCCCCTCTCCCTTCATCCCCTCTAAATGGACAGCAGAGCTTCTAACTAGCCCCTTCGTCCCTCTCAGTCGTCCATCTTCCAACGGGGATGACACAGGGGAGGGAGAGGCTCTAAGCCCAGAGACAAAAGCCTTGGTTGGGGAGGAAATCCCTGGCGGTCCCCACTATCCTGTCACAAGCTCCAGCAATCGTCCAATCATCTCTTTCTCTCCCTCATTCTCCATCTATTACTCTGTTGATCTCTGTCTTTCTCTTTCTCTTCCCCCCTCTTCCTTCTTCTCCGTCTGTGAGTGACAGCGACATGACCCCAGCCAGCAGAGCATAGACGGGTTGGTTGTTTTCCAACAAAACTGACCTGTGCACAACTATGGGGCAAAATAGACAGGGTTGGCTTAGACTGTTGACAAAATGTAAACGATATCTCCAAATGTTTCTAGAAAACATGAATACATTTGCACAACAGGCACTGGTTGTCTCTCAAATACATCATTACAGTTGTTTGTTAGGTAGCTGGTGAATTTTTGCCATATTAGCATAGACATGACATCAGTCAAAACACCTCAAAACAAGACATGTTATCAAGAACAAGACACAATGAGCTGAAAGGAGCCACCTACGATTCCCTACAAGGCAGCTTCCAGGCATTGTTACCAGCTGTATGACCATTCAGAATCATAACCACGGACTCCTTCCGGCCAAATCAATGTGCAGGCATAGTTCTTGTCTATTTAGAATGGCGTCTAAACACGATGACCTCAGAGGTCAGCCCACAGCCGTAGTTTCCAAAGCAACACAAGGGAACAACAGTTTGGAAAGTTAGATAGAAAACAGTGGTTTATTTTCATGTTGTTATAGAAAACGGATAGGATCCCTACATTTAACTTTCACATATCCCAATACATACTTGGTTGGTAAGTGACAGTTTCAATTCAAAGCACCCCGTGAAATATCATGTTAAGCACCCCGTGAAATATCATGTTAAGCCCCCCATGAAATATAATGTTAAGCCCCCATGAAATATCATGTTAAGCACCCCGTGAAATGTCATGTTAAGCACCCCATGAAATATCATGTTAAGCACCCCGTGAAATATCATGTTAAGCCCCCCATGAAATATCATGTTAAGCCCCTCATGAAATATCATGTTAAGCACCCAGTGAAATGTCATGTTAAGAACCCCATGAAATGTCATGTTAAGCACCCCGTGAAATATCATGTTAAGCACCCCGTGAAATGTCATGTTAAGCACCTCGTGAAATATCATGTTAAGCACCCCGTGAAATATCATGTTAAGCACCCCGTGAAATATCATGTTAAGCACCCCGTGAAATATCATGTTATAAGCACCCCGTGAAATGTCATGTTATGTTAAGCACCCCGTGAAATGTCATGTTAAGCACCCCGTGAAATGTCATGTTAAGCACCCCGTGAAATGTCATGTTAAGCACCCCGTGAAATGTCATGTTATAAGCACCCCATGAAATGTCATGTTAAGCACCCCGTGAAATGTCATGTTAAGCACCCTGTGAAATGTCATGTTAAGCACCCCGTGAAATGTCATGTTAAGAACCCCATGAAATGTCATGTTAAAAACCCCGTGAAATATGATGTTAAGCACCCCATGTAATGTCATGTTAAGCACCCCATGAAATGTCATGTTAAGCACCCCATTAAATGTCATGTTAAGCACCCTGTGAAATGTCATGGTATGAATGCAAATCTTTCTTCTTTATTTCTATGTTAAATGTTTTGGGTTATGAGAGAAAGTTTTGACTTCATATGAATTTGGATCCGTTTTGCATGGTGGTCTATTTGTGTTGGTTTTTACTCTGATTCCTTCCAGTAATGAGTGGGAACATGGTTTCTGAGCCTGTTGTCTGTTTACGCTGTGTGAATATTCATGATTGGTGTATGAATATGCAAAATGTACACACACACACCAGTGCGTAACACACACACACACCAAACAGGTTTCTGTATAAATATTCAACAGACCTCTATCTCCAACGATGTTTGATTGTTCATAAAGTCATTACTGTTTTACCTCCTCAGGCTAACTTTTTATTTTGTTACATTTATAATGCATTTCTTTGTATCCAAGGTTAGATATTTAAAAGATATTCTGGTGTAAAAATTGTAATTATCAAGGTTAACCCTTTAGAATTTAGGACTGATATTATTCCAAATAGAATTTTAATTCAATTCAAATGCACCATATTAGGACTCGTAGTCTGATCAGTTTGTAGCCTAAAGTGGTTACTCCATCTTTATGGAAAACGTTTCTGATACTTCAAATACTCTGTCCACTTACAATCTTCAATGGCAATTACATTCACTATAACACCTGTGATTCAAATTCATATTAGTATAGCTCGCAGGGCTGTACGTGTAGTGTGTGTGACTGAGCATGTGTGTGTGTGTGCGTTTGTGGAATATATATAATAATTGGATGTGTCGTTCTCTACCGACTGAGACACACAGGACCACCTGTGTAGTGGCTTCATGTAGCCTTTTGCCCTGTCTTTGGCCCTGCTCAGTGTGTGTGAGAGGTGGGAAGGAGAGGAAACAAACAGGGAAGCCACCACACGTCTCTGAATGACAGGGTCACAAACCAATCAGCCATACTGAGAGAGAGGGTCAGGGCAGAGGGGAAGGAGACAGGAAGGAGGTGAAGGAGACTGGGAAGAGGGGAAGGAGACAGGGAAGAGAGGAAGGAGACAGGGAAGAGGGGAAGGAGACAGGGAAGAGGGGAAGGAGACAGGGAAGAGGGGAAGGAGACAGGGAAGAGGGGAAGGAGACAGGGAAGGAGACAGGGAAGAGGGGAAGGAGACAGGGAAGGAGACAGGGAAGAGGGGGAGAGAGGGGAGGGGGAGACAGGGAAGAGGGGAAGGACAGGGAAGAGAGACAGGGAAGAGGGGAAGGAGACAGGGAAGAGGGGAAGGAGACAGGGAAGAGGGGAAGGAGACAGGGAAGAGGGGAATGAGACAGGGAAGAGGGGAATGAGACAGGGAAGAGGGGAATGAGACAGGGAAGAGGGGAAGGAGACAGGGAAGAGGGAAGGAGACAGGGAAGAGGGGAAGGAGACAGGGAAGAGGGGAAGGAGCCAGGAAGAGGGAAGAGGGGAAACAGGGAAGAGGGGAAGGAACAGGGAAGAGGGGAAGGAGACAGGGAAGAGGGGAAGGAGACAGGGAAGAGGGGAAGGAGACAGGGAAGAGAGGAAGGAAACAGGGAAGAGGGGAAGGAGACAGGGAAGAGAGGAAGGAAACAGGGAAGAGGGGAAGGAGACAGGGAAGAGGGGAAGGAGACAGGGAAGAGAGGAAGGAGACTGGGAAGAGGGGAAGGAGACAGGGAAGAGGGGAAGGAGAGAGGGAAGAGGGGAAGGAGAGAGGGAAGAGGGGAAGGAGACAGTAAAGAGAAGAGGGGAAGGAGACAGGGAAGAAAGGAAGGAAAGAGGAAGGAGACAGGGAAGAGACAGGAAGGGGAAGGATACAGGGAAGAGGGGAAGTTAGAGAGAAGGAAGAGGGGAAGGAGACAGGGAAGAGGGGAAGGAAGACAGGGAAGGAGAGTGGGAAAGAGGGAAGGAGACAGGGAAGAGAGGAATGAGAGATGGAAGAGGGGAAGGTGAGAGGGAAGAGGGGAGCAAAGAAGACAGGGAGAAGGAGACCATCTTCCTCACCCCTTTCTGTAGCTTTTAGACAGGGGAGAAGTGGGAAGAGGGGAAGGAGACAGGGAAGAGAGGAAGGAAACAGGGAAAGAGACAGGGAAGGAGGAGGGAAGAGGGGAAGGAGACAGGGAAGGAGACAGAGAGGGAAGAGGGAAGGAGACAGGGAAGGAGGGGAAGGAGACAGTTAAGGGAAGAGAGGACCCCTTGGGAGACAGGGAGAGAGGAAGGAGACAGGGAAGTCCATGGGGGAAGGAGACAGGGAACAGGGGAAGGAGTTGGAAAGGGAAGAGGGGAAGGAGACAGGGAAGAGGGGAAGCAACAGGGAACAGGGAAGAGCCAGGGAAGGAAGGACAGGGGAAGAGGGGAAAGGAAGGAGCCAGGGAAGTCCGTCTGGGGAAGGAAACAGGGAAGAGGGGAATGAGACAGGGAAGAGGGAATGAGACAGGGAAGAGGGGAAGAAACAGGGAAGAGGGAATGAGACAGGGAAGAGGGGAGGGTCAGGGAAGAGAAGGAGACAGGAAGAGGGAAGGGAAAGGGGGGACAGGGAAGACAGGGAAGGGACAAAGAGGGAAGAGGGGAAGGGGAAGGGAGACAGGGAAGAGGGGAAGGAACAGGGAAGAGAGGAAGGAAACAGGGAACAGGAAAGACATGGAAGAAGGAAGGGAAGAGAAGAGACAGGGCCAGGTGAAGGAGAGAGGGAAGAGCCAGGGAAGGAGACAGGGAAGAGGTGAAGGAGAGATGGAAGTGGGGAAGGAGAGTGGGAAGAGGGGAAGGAGAGAGGGAAGAGGGGAAGGAGACAGTGAAGAGGGGAAGGAGACAGTGAAGAGGGGAAGGAGACAGGGAAGAGGGGAAGGAGACAGTGAAGAGGGGAAGGAGACAGGGAAGAGAGGAAGGAAACAGACAGGGAAGAGAGGAAGGAAACAGGGAAGGAGACAAGGAAGGGGGAAGGATATAGGGAAGAGCCCAGGGAAAGGAAGAGAGGGAAGAGGGGAAGGAGACAGGGAAGGAGAGTGGGAAGAGGGGAAGGAGACAGGGAAGGAGAGTGGGAAGAGGGGAAGGAGACAGGGAAGAGAGGAATGAGAGATGGAAGAGGGGAAGGTGAGAGGGGAAGGAGATGGAGAAGGAGAGTGGGAAGAGGGGAAGGAGACAGGGAAGAGAGGAAGGAAAACATTAGGATAATAAGGGGGAAGGAGGGAAAGAGGAAGGAGAGGGGAAAGAGGAGGGAAGGAAAGAGACAGGAAGGAGGGGAAGGAGACAGGGAAGGAGACAGTGAAGAGAGGAAGGAGACAGGGGAAGGAGGATATAGGGAAGAGGGGAAGGAGTGAGGGAAGAGGGGAAGGAGACAAGGAAGGAGAGCTTGATCAGCACGGGTTCGGGACAAGGTAGCACGCACAGTTAAATCAGTCCACAGCTGCAGCACGACCAGGGGCTCAGCTCCTCCGGGAGGGGAGACAGAGCGAAAGAGGGAGGAGAGATTAGTGGGAGCATGCCTAAGATCACACATTATTCACAAAAGCATCAAAGAGTAGGAGTGCTGATCTAGGGTCAGGTCCCACCCGTCCATATCATTTGATTAATTATGATCTAAATGGCAACATTCTTCATAGATCTGCAGTCCTACTTTATGACGCTTTGTGAATACGGGCCCAGATAAGACAAGCTGAAGCCCCCCGGCACATAAGCTAGTGTAGGGTTGGGAGACACTGTGTCCCCTGTTCATTGTCACCCCTGGACAGGGCCATCTAGGAAGTAGCTTCCCGAACCACCGAGGCAGTGGTCGTGTGGCTAACAGAGACAGAGTTGTGCTTGGCAGATCTGAAGGCGAGGCACATCATTATTTTAATGAGAAATTCAGTCCGATTGACAATTCGACAGAATTCACTATTCTTTATGATGATGATTTTTACAACTTGAGACAGATAGGGATACAGTACAAAGAGATTAATACATAATATGGAATGTAACACAGATGCTGTGCATGTGGTGGTTTCAAACAGTAATGTCTCTACAGATAGCTAGCTCTGTTCATGCTTTTGCTAGCAAAAGTCTATCTGATATTATAGCCAGCTAGCTGCTGTTGTTCTAGCTAGCTGACCCAAAGCATGACTACATGATTTAAAACCATTTATTTATCCTTTATTTAGTTAAGAACAAATTCTTATTTACAATGACGGAGCACAATTGGCCTTCACCCAATCACGTCCGGTTGTGATACAGCCTGTATCCGAACCAGGGTGACTGTAGTGACGCCTCTTGCACCGAGATGCAGTGTCTTAGACCGCTACGCCTCTCGGGAGCCAGCCATGATCATGATGTTGTGGCTGTAACAGGGAACGCAGCTCACAGTAAGCCAACAACATGTCTATCATTGGATTGGTTCGACAATGCTGTCATCTCGTTTGGGTACAGCAACACCCGGATTGAAGCCATTGCACATCTAATATTCTCACCCATCCCCTCTTGATTATACAGGGAGCTAGCCTGCTCTCTCCTCAAAACATCACTAACAAGCAAGCTAACGTTAGCTTGCTAACCAACGACACACCGAATATACACTGAGCAAACCATGCTTTTATAAAGCAATGTTAGTCTCAACCAAATGACAAGTAGCTACATAGCTAGAATATCTAGATACAGGCTAGCCAAAGAAGGCTAACGTTAGCTAGCCAAAGAAGGCTCTAACGTTAGCTAGCCAAAGAAGGCTCTAACGTTAGCTAGCCAAAGAAGGCTCTAACGTTAGCTAGCCAAAGAAGGCTCTAACGTTAGCTAGCCAAAGAAGGCTCTAACGTTAGCTAGCCAAAGAAGGCTCCCTAACGTTAGACCTCAAAGAAGCTCTAACGTTAGCTAGCCAAAGAAGGCTCTAACGTTAGCTAGCCAAAGAAGGCTCTAACGTTAGCTAGCCAAAGAAGGCTCTAACGTTAGCTAGCCAAAGAAGGCTCTAACGTTAGCTAGCCAAAGAAGGCTCTAACGTTAGCTAGCATCAGCTTTGTAGAGGCTGTGCTATGTGGAATCGGTTTTTTCATCTTCCTCACCAACGCCTTTCTGTAGCTTTTAAATTCTGTGAATATCATTTAGTAATTTCATCAAATTTGATCCATATTTAGCACAGTGGAAAGCGTACTTCCAATACTGCTTGAAAGAATGTTCCAGAATGACAACACCTCACCTAATTGGCTGGAAGAAAAAGCCCGCCCACCAGAGCTCTCGTGTTTTTCTCTGCTGGGGAATTTGTTCACATATCAAGTTAAATTGTTTGCAAGTGTTGTTGTATTTATTCCTACATCACAGTATGTGTTTTCGACTGTTGCTGCATTTATTCTCAAAGAAGTTACATGTTTGCAAATATTTTCTACAAAAACGGTTTATACAAGTGCTTATCATACTTTGCATGCTTGTGCACTTCTGTCATTATTTTAGCTCTGTAACACACACACAGACACACACACACATAGCCAGGCCTGACATACACAAACACACACACCAGCTACATCTTCAAAGCACCACCAAGTCCATTAGCAACGTGTTTCTTCCCCAGAAGGAGGGATAGAAAACAGAGGAGAAAAGGGATCTGGAGTACATCGCTCTTTTCCCCTTCTTTCTTTCATGTTGTAGATAACCTCTTCCCTTTACACCTCTTCCTCTAATTGTCTCTTCCCCTCTTTTTCCTCTTGTACAGCATGTTTGCAACACCTAGCCAGTCAGTCAGTCAGCCAGCCAGTCTGTCTGCCAGTCAGCCAGCCAGCTAGTCTGTCAGCCAGTCAGTCAGCCCGTCAGCCAGTCCGACTGCCAGTCCGTCAGCCAGCCAGTCAGCCAAGTCCAGTCTGCCAGTCCATCAGCCTGTCTGTTCAGTCAGCCTGTCCAGTCAGCCAGCCAGCCAGCCAGTCCGTCTGCCAGTCCATCAGTCCGTCTGCCAGTCCGTCAGCCAGCCAGCCCGACTGCCAGTCCGTCTGCCAGTCCATCAGCCCGTCAGCCAACCAGTTCCTCAGCCTGTCAGTCAGTCAGCCAGCCAGCCAGTCAGCCAGCCAGTCCGTCTGCCAGTCCATCAGCCCGTCAGCCAGCCAGTCAATCTGCCAGTCCATCAGCCCGTCAGCCAGCCAGCCAGTCAATCTGCCAGTCCATCAGCCAGCCAGTCCGTCTGCCAGTCCGTCTGCCAGTCCATCAGCCCGTCAGCCAACCAGTTCTTCAGCCTGTCAGTCAGTCAGCCAGCCAGTCAATCTGCCAGTCCATCAGCCAGTCAGCCAGCCAGCCAGCCAGCCAGCCAGCCAGTCAGCCAGCCAGTCAGCCAGCCAGCCAGCCAATCCGTCTGCCAGTCAATCTGCCAGTCCATCAGCCCGTCAGCCAACCAGTTCTTCAGCCTGTCAGTCAGTTGTACTGTTTCACTGCCAGATATCAAATAGGCTACACAGAGAGACATCGGTGCTGCTGTGAGCTATCATAGGTATACACTTGGTTGGCACTATATCCCCTATTGTTGCACTATTTTTGACTGGAGCCATACAGGTCCCGGTCAAAAGTAGTGCACTAAATAGGGGATACGGCCCTGGTCTAAAGTAGTGCACTATATAGGGGATAGGGCCCTGGTCTAAAGTAGTGCACTATATAGGGGATAGGGCCCTGGTCTAAAGTAGCGCACTATATAGGGGAAAGGGTTCCACCCGAGATACAGACTCTTACTCAGCTTCTCTCAAAGACTTCAGCCCAAGGCCATTTTCTTCAGTGACTCTCGGTACAGTGAAAGTGTGTGTGTTGTCTCTGTATGTGGCCCATTTGCCTATATTATTGTACGTGTGAGTCAGTCTTATCTTTCCCTTAGGCAGCATGTACTGTAGCAGGTAGGATTAAACAACAGGGATGGTACTGAAGCAACACTCTCATCCCTTACAGAAGAATGAGGAGGAGAGGACTAGGTGGTACATTAGGATAATAAGGGGAAAGAGGAGGAGAGGACTAGGTGGTACATTAGGATAATAAGGGGAAAGAGGAGGAGAGGACTAGGTGGTACATTATGATAATAGGTGGGGGATAATAAGAAGGGGAGAGGACTAGGTGGTACATTAGGATAATAAGGGGAAGAGGAGTAGAGGACTAGGTGGTACATTAGGATAATAAGGGGGCAGAGGAGGAGAGGACTAGGTGGTACATTATGATAATAAGGGGGCAGAGGGGGAAAGAGGAGGAGAGGACTAGGTGGTACATTAGGATAATAAGGGGAAAGAGGAGGAGAGGACTAGGTGGTACATTAGGATAATAAGGGGGAAGAGGAGGAGAGGACTAGGTGGTACATTAGGATAATAAGGGGAAAGAGGAGGAGAGGACTAGGTGGTACATTAGGATAATAAGGGGGGAGAGGAGGAGAGGACTAGGTGGTACATTAGGATAATAAGGGGGCAGAGGGGGAAAGAGGAGGAGAGGACTAGGTGGTACATTAGGATAATAAGGGGGAAGAGGAGGAGAGGACTAGGTGGTACATTATGATAATAAGGGGGCAGAGGGGGAAAGAGGAGGAGAGGACTAGGTGGTACATTATGATAATAAGGGGGCAGAGGGGGAAAGAGGAGGAGAGGACTAGGTGGTACATTAGGATAATAAGGGGAAAGAGGAGGAGAGGACTAGGTGGTACATTAGGATAATAAGGGGAGAAGAGGAGGAGAGGACTAGGTGGTACATTAGGATAATAAGGGGGAAAGAGGAGGAGAGGACTAGGTGGTACATTAGGATAATAAGGGGGGCAGAGGGGGAAAGAGGAGGAGAGGACTAGGTGGTACATTAGGATAATAAGGGGGAAAGAGGAGGAGAGGACTAGGTGGTACATTAGGATAATAAGGGGGCAGAGGGGGAAAGAGGAGGAGAGGACTAGGTGGTACATTAGGATAATAAGGGGGCAGAGGGGGAAAGAGGAGGAGAGGACTAGGTGGTACATTAGGATAATAAGGGGGCAGAGGGGGAAAGAGGAGGAGAGGACTAGGTGGTACATTAGGATAATAAGGGGGCAGAGGGGGAAAGAGGAGGAGAGGACTAGGTGGTACATTAGGATAATAAGGGGGCAGAGGGGGAAAGAGGGGGAGAGGACTAGGTGGTACATTAGGATAATAAGGGGGCAGAGGGGGAAAGAGGAGGAGAGGACTAGGTGGTACATTAGGATAATAAGGGGGCAGAGGGGGAAAGAGGAGGAGAGGACTAGGTGGTATATTAGGATAATAAGGGGGGCAGAGGGGGAAAGAGGAGGAGAGGACTAGGTGGTATATTAGGATAATAAGGGGGGCAGAGGGGGAAAGAGGAGGAAGGCTAGTTGGTAATATAGGGAGGAAGAGAGGGGTGAGGGCCAACTCAGAATACAGATGGTAAACCTGAGAGACAGAGAGAGATTCAAACAGTGGTACAGTTTATTTTACACATTCATAATGCCCTCCTTTGATCCAGCCTCAGTCACTAACATTCCTGTCAACACCCGGCCTCTGCATAATGGATGACTGGCATCTCTACACAGTTCTGGAAAATCCTATTGGACTGGTCAGAGGAAATGTGTTTCTGTGTGAGAGTATGTAGGTCATGTCTGACCATAGGCAAAGTCTAGGGAGAGAGAGGGGGAGGCAGAGAGGGATGGAGAGACAGACACTTGTGCATGGTGATGATAGTCTTGTCAAGATCCAAAGGATCCTCCCACGATTAAAGGTTGACAAATAAAATCACTGAGCCCTGGGTTGGGGGTAGGGGGGTGGAACAGGATTTCTGACGCTTTCTCTTGTTATCAGTAGTGGACACAACAGTTCTGCTTCAGCTTTCCAGCTTTCAGATCCTCTCCCCCTCCTCTCCCCTCCTCCTCTCTCCTCACTCCATTTATCCTATCTCCCTCTTCCTTCCCTCATGTCTTCTTCCTCATCCTGTTTGCCCTCTTCCTGCCTCTTCATCCTCTGCTAACTCCTACCTTAATATATTGAGTGGTAACAAGCTCTTTAGTAATCGTACACTCACTGGGAGTGAGATGTGTGGAGGGAGACACACACACTGCTGCTGCTGGCCGCGTTCTGAGCTGGGGGACAGAGCAGAGAGGTGACGGCTGTTGACAGACACCATGTGTTAGTCTGAGTGGCTGAGAGAGATTGCCTCAGACCACAGCAAGCTCAGTCAGACTTCCCTATCCCTCACCTCTCGATCTCTCGCTCCCTGTCTTTCTCTCTCAATTCAATTCAAAGGGCTTTATTGGCATGGGAAACATATGTTTACATTGCCAAGGAAAGTGAAATAGATCTCCCCCTCCCTCCCTTAGACCTCAGCCAGCCTCCCAGCACCATGCTGCCAAGATGAGCTGCACTTTACTGGTCTTTTCTAAGGACCTCTCCTCCCTGTCCCTCCCAGCCCAACAGCAGCAGAAGGCAGGTAGACAGGCTCTGGCCCCTCTCTCTCAATTTCCTGCCCTCTCTTTTTTAAACCAATCAGTCCCCGGCCCCTTCTTGTATCCCCTCCCTTCCCTCATCCTCTCTCTTCTGTCTGAATCAATGTTGTTGCTTCCATGTCTTTTCACCCCCCAAAAAGGTATATGATGACGATTTGCAAGAGGTCATCAACGTAAGGGCATTTTCTCTCTTCCCACACAACTTTGAACCTAAATCCAATGACATGGTACATTTTTGTTTTTGATTTCACGTTGAATTCACGTCAGTTGAAGACTCTGCCAAATGTCAATCAATCAAAACTAGACGTTGAACTGAATCATTTAATCTCTATTTCTCATCATCTTATCATCTTACACACACACTGCACTGCAATAGCTGAACATTATACAGCCAAGCCTTATCACTGCATCATACAGCCTTATCACTGCCATAGCACAACAGTGCACAACATTATACAGCCTTATCACTGGTATAGCACAACATTATACAGCCTTATCACTACCATAGCACAACATTATACAGCCTTATCACTGGTATAGCACAACATTATACAGCCTTATCACTGGTATAGCACAACATTATACAGCCTTATCACTGGCATAGCACAACATTATACAGCCTTATCACTGGCATAGCACAACATTATATATGCCTTATCACTGGCATAGCACAACATTATACAGCCTTATCACTGGCATAGCACAACATTATACAGCCTTATCACTGGTATAGCACAACATTATACAGCCTTATCACTGGTATAGCACAACATTATACAGCCTCATCACTACCATAGCACAACATTATACAGCCTTATCACTGGCATAGCACAACATTATACAGCCTTATCACTGGCATAGCACAACATTATACAGCCTTATCACTACCATAGCACAACATTATACAGCCTTATCACTACCATAGCACAACATTATACAGCCTTATCACTACCATAGCACAACATTATACAGCCTTATCACTGGTATAGCACAACATTATACAGCCTTATCACTACCATAGCACAACATTATACAGCCTTATCACTACACATAGCACAACATTATACAGCCTTATCACTGGTATAGCACAACATTATACAGCCTTATCACTGGTATAGCACAACATTATACAGCCTTATCACTGGTATAGCACAACATTATACAGCCTTATCACTGGTATAGCACAACATTATACAGCCTTATCACTACCATAGCACAACATTATACAGCCTCATCACTGGTATAGCACAACATCATACAGCCTCATCACTACCATAGCACAACATTATACAGCCTTATCACTGGTATAGCACAACATTATACAGCCTTATCACTGGCATAGCACAACATTATACAGCCTTATCACTGGTATAGCACAACATTATACAGCCTTATCACTGGCATAGCACAACATTATACAGCCTTATCACTGGCATAGCACAACATTATACAGCCTTATCACTACCATAGCACAACATTATACAGCCTTATCACTGGTATAGCACAACATTATACAACCTAGCACAACATCACTACACATAGCACAACATTATACAGCCTTATCACTGGTATAGCACAACATTATACAGCCTCATCACTGGTATAGCACAACATTATACAGCCTTATCACTGGTATAGCACAACATTATACAGCCTTATCACTGGTATAGCACAACATTATACAGCCTCATCACTGGTATAGCACAACATTATACAGCCTTATCACTACCATAGCACAACATTATACAGCCTTATCACTGGTATAGCACAACATTATACAGCCTTATCACTGCCATAGCACAACATTATACAGCCAAGCCTCATCACTGCTGGTTAGCCTGAAACCCTAGCATCTCATGTTTATTTCATAGTAAGTATGTGCGTATGTGTATGCGTACGCCAGCTTCTGATTTTGTGTGTGTGTCTGTGTGTCTTTCTCTCTCTGTGTGTGCATGTGTGTGTGTGTGTGTCTCTCTCTCTGTGTGTGTGTATGCATGTGTGTGTGTGTGTGTGTGTGTGTCTCTCTCTCTCTTTCTGTGTGTACATGCATG
Organism: Oncorhynchus nerka; assembly: GCF_034236695.1. NCBI lineage: Eukaryota > Metazoa > Chordata > Actinopteri > Salmoniformes > Salmonidae > Oncorhynchus > Oncorhynchus nerka. The sequence goes on along the minus strand of NC_088410.1, from coordinate 23,320,144 downwards.
TGTGTGGCTGTGTGTCTCTCTCTCTCTCTCTCTCTCTGTGTGTGTATGCATGTGTGTGTGTGTATGTCAGCCCTCTTGCCATTTACCGAAGGTGAGCTATCAACCCTGTTTTTCCTGACTTAGCCTGCCGTCACCAACATACATATGTTGTGTGTGTGTGTGTGTGTGTGTCTAAACATATGAATACATGCCTGCCTGCCTGGTTAATGATCTCTCTTTATTTTAGGCAGTCAAGTGGCACAGCTAAGCGTGAACTTTTCACCCATGCCTCTGAATTCTAAAAATAACACCAGGCCATTTTGAGGGGTTGCCAGTTCTCTCTCTCACACACACACACACACACACACACACACACACACACACACACACACACACACACACACACACACATCTGACATGAGATGAGCCAGGTGACACTGAATCTCTTCATTCACAAACATGAGCATGGATGTGTACATACCAACCATCCTCAGCACTCCTGGGGAACTAAATAGTAGGTCTAGATCTTTATTATTGGTTAGGGTTATTTTATTGGATTGGGTTAGGGTTATTTTATTGGATTGGTTTAGGGTTATTTTATTGGATTGGGTTAGGGTTATCTTATTGGATTGGGTTAGGGTTATCTTATTGGATTGGGTTAGGGTTATCTTATTGGATTGGGTTAGGGTTATCTTATTGGATTGGGTTAGGGTAATTTTATTGGATTGGGTTAGGGTTATCTTATTGGATTGGGTTATCTTATTGGATTAGGGTTATCTTGGATTGGGTTAGGGTTATTTTATTGGATTGGGTTAGGTTATTTTATTGGATTGGTTTAGGTTATTTTATTGGATTGGGTTAGGGTTATTTTATTGGATTGGGTTAGGGTTATCTTATTGGATTGGTTTAGGGTTATCTTATTGGATTGGGTTAGGGTTATCTTATTGGATTGTTTAGGGTTATCTTGTTGGATTGGGTTAGGGTTATTTTATTGGATTGTTTAGGTTATTTTATTGGATTGGGTTAGGGTTATTTTATTGGATTGGGTTAGGGTTATTTTATTGGATTGGGTTAGGGTTATTTTATTGGATTGGGTTAGGGTTATCTTATTGGATTGGGTTAGGGTTATCTTATTGGATTGGGTTAGGGTTATCTTATTGGATTGGGTTATCTTGTTGGATTGGGTTATTTTATTGGATTGGGTTATCTTGTTTGTTATCTTGTTGGATTGGGTTATCTTGTTGGATTGGGTTATCTTGTTGGATTGGGTTATCTTGTTGGATTGGGTTATCTTATTGGATTAGGGTTATCTTATTGGATTGGGTTATCTTGTTGGATTGGGTTATCTTGTTGGAGGGTTATCTTGTTGGATTGGGTTATCTTATTGGATTAGGGTTATCTTGTTGGATTGGGTTATCTTGTTGGATTGGGTTATCTTATTGGATTAGGGTTATCTTGTTGGGTTAGGGTTATTTTATTGGATTGGTTTAGGGTCGTCTTATTGGATTGGTTTAGGGTCATTTTATTGGATTGGTTTAGGGTCGTCTTATTGGATTGGTTTAGGGTCGTCTTATTGGATTGGTTTAGGGTCGTCTTATTGGATTGGTTTAGGTCGTCTTATTGGATTGGGTTAGGGTCGTCTTATTGGATTGGGTTAGGGTCGTCTTATTGGATTGGGTTAGGGTCGTCTTATTGGATTGGGTTAGGGTCGTCTTATTGGATTGGGTTAGGTCGTCTTATTGGATTGGGTTAGGTCGTCTTATTGGATTGGGTTAGGGTCGTCTTATTGGATTGGGTTAGGTCGTCTTATTGGATTGGGTTAGGGTCGTCTTATTGGATTGGGTTAGGGTCGTCTTATTGGATTGGGTTAGGTAATTTTATTGGATTGGATTGGGTTATCTTATTGGATTGGGTTAGGGTTATTTTATTGGATTGGGTCAGGTTATTTTATTGGATTGGGTTAGGGTTATTTTATTGGGTTAGGGTTATTTTATTGGATTATCTTATTGGATTGGGTTAGGGTCATCTTATTGGATTGGGTTAGGGTTATCTTATTGGATTGGGTTAGGGTTATCTTATTGGATTGCTCCGATGTATGCTGTCAAAAACAGGAACACGGTGCACAGATTGGTGTCTTAAAGAGAGAGATATGGTAGAGGTTTACTGAACAGAATGTTAAACGTCGGGGAGAAATCCTCTAAAAGACTTTTCCTTTTCCCTCCTTTCATTTCAGCACAATATGTTTGATTGACAGGCCTTTCTCTGTCGATAGAGGAGGTTTGATAGTTGGGAGGTCTCTGTCGATAGAGGAGGTTTTAAAGTTGGAGGTCTATTGATAGAGGAGGTTTTATAGTTGGAGGTCTGTTGATAGAGGAGGTTTTATAGTTGGAGGTCTCTGTCGATAGAGGAGGTTTTAAAGTTGGGAGGTCTCTGTTGATAGAGGAGGTTTGATAGTTGGGAGGTCTCTGTAGATAGAGGAGGTTTTATAGTTTGAGGTCTCTGTCGATAGAGGACACTATTTTTTAGTTGGAGGTCTCTGTCGATAGAGGAGGTTTTAAAGTTGGGAGGTTTAAAGTTGTTGATAGAGGACACTATCCCATAACCCATAACGTAGTGCTCAGACACACTAACACAAACACTATCCCATAACCCACAACGTAGTGCTCAGACACACTAACACAAACACTATCAGTGCTCAGACACACTAACACAAACACTATCCCATAACGTAGTGCTCAGACACACTAACACAAACACTATCCCATAACATAGTGCTCAGACACACTAACACAAACACTATCCCATAACCCACAACGTAGTGCTCAGACACACTAACACAAACACTATACCATAACACTACAACGTAGTGCTCAGACACACTAACACAAACACTATCCCATAACGTAGTGCTCAGACACACTAACACAAACACTATCCAGACACACTAACACAAACACTAGTGCTCAGACACACTAACACAAACACTATCCCATAACCCATAACGTAGTGCTCAGACACACTAACACAAACACTATCCCATAACCCACAACGTAGTGCTCAGACACACTAACACAAACACTATCCCATAACGTAGTGCTCAGACACACTAACACAAACACTATCCCATAACGTAGTGCTCAGACACACTAACACACACACTATCCCATAACCCATAACGTAGTGCTCAGACACACTAACACACACATCCCTATCTGACACACTAACACCCTATCCCATAACGTAGTGCTCAGACACACTAACACACACACTATCCCATAACATAGTGCTCAGACACACTAACACACACACTATCCCATAACCCATAACGTAGTGCTCAGACACACTAACACAAACACTATCCCATAACGTAGTGCTCAGACACACTAACACAAACACTATCCCATAACCCATAACGTAGTGCTCAGACACACTAACACAAACACTATCCCATAACGTAGTGCTCAGACACACTAACACAAACACTATCCCATAACGTAGTGCTCAGACACACTAACACAAACACTATCCCATAACGTAGTGCTCAGACACACTAAAACACACACTACGCCATAACCCACAGATGGAAAAAAATGAGACAACGATAGCCAGCTGCCTTTAATTGGGAATCATACCAAAACCCCAACATAGAAAAACAACCTAGAACCCCACATAGAAAATATAAACTAGACTAACCCCCCAGTCATGCCCTGAGCTACTCCACCATAGAAAATAAAGGCTATCTATGGTCAGGACGTGACAAACAGCTTCAATGCACTGTGGCACAGATTCTACAAGTATCTGGAACTCTATTGGAGGGATGCGGCACAGTTCTTCCACAATAAATTCCATCTGGTGTTTTGTTGATGGTGGTGGAAAACGCTGTCTCAGGCTCCGTTCCAGAATCCCCCATAAATGTTCAATTTGGTTGAGATCTGGTGACTGACTAACACACACACACACACACACACACACACACACACACACACACACACACACACACACACACACACACACACACACACACACACACACACACACACACACACACACACACACACACACACACACACACACCATTTAAACCCCCTATGCTCTTTTGAGACCTCTCTTTCAAAGTCACTGAGATCTCTTCTTCTAGCCATGGTAACCAACATAACTGACAATTGGGATTTTTTTTATGAGCATGATAGGATGTTAATTGCTTAATTAACTCAGGAACCACACCTGTGTGGAAGCACCTGCTTTCAATACACTTTGTATCCCTCATTTACTCAAGTGTTTCCTTTATGTTGCCAGTTACCTGTCTATATTCCATTCAACTCAAGGGGCTTTATTGGCATGGGAAACATGTGCTAACATTGCCGAGGTAGATAATATACAAAAGTGAAATAAACAATACAAATTAAACATTATACATACAGAGGTTTCAAAGAATAAAGGCATTACAAATGTCATAGTATGTATATATACAGTGTTGTAACAATGTACAAATGGTTAAAGTACACAAGGAAAAATAAATAAGCAGAAATATGGGTTGTATCTACAATGGTGTTTGTTCTTCACTGGTTGCCCTTTTCTTGTGGCAACAGGTCACAAATCTTGCTGCTCTGATGGCACACTGGGGTATTTCACCCAGTAGATATGGGAGTTTATCAAAATTGGGTTTGTTTTCAAATTCTTTGTGGGTCTGTGTAATCTGAGAGGAAATATGTGTCTCTAATATGGTCATACATTGGACAGGAGGTCAGGAAGTGCAGCTCAGTTTCCACCTCATTTTGTGGGCAGTGTGCACATAGTCTGCCTTCTCTTGAGAGCCATGTCTGCCTACGGCGGCCTTTCTCAATAGCAAGGCTATGCTCACTGAGTCTTTCCTTAAGTTTGGGTCAGTCACAGTGGTCAGATATTCTGCCACTGTGTTCTCTCTGTTTAGGGCCAAATAGCATTCTAGTTTGCTCTGTTTTTTTTGTTAATTCTTTCCAATGTGTCAAGTAATTATCTTTTTGTTTTCTCATGATTTGGTTGGGTCTAATTGTGTTGCTGTCCTGGTTGCTGTCCTGTTGCTAACCAGCTTGCTTAGGGGACTCTTCTCCAGGTTCATCTCACTGTAGGTGGTGGCTTTGTTATGGAAGATTTGGGAATCACTTCCTTTTAGCTGGTTGTAGAATTTAATGGCTCTTTTCTGGATTTTGATAGTTAGTGGGTATCGGCCTAATTGTGCTCTGCAGGCATTATTTGGTGTTCTACGTTGTACACAGAGGATATTTTTTGGCAGAATTGTGCATGCAGAGTCTCAATTTGGTGTTTGTCCCATTTTGTGAAGTCTTGGTTGGTGAGCGGACCCCAGACCTCACAACCGTAAAGGGCAATGGGCTCTATGACTGATTCAAGTGTTTTTAGCCAGATCCTCATTGGTATGTTGAATTTATATCTGACTGACAGTCTATATCTGACAGTCTTACTCTGGAGTTTTCCAGAAGAATTCTACTGGTGACTGTATTGTGATGCTTCAAGCAAGCAGTTGTTTAATAGACTGGATAGATCTATCTATCTATCTATCTATCTATCTATCTATCTATCTATCTATCTATCTATCTATCTATCTATCTATCTATCTATCTATCTATCTATCTATCTATCTATCTATCTATCTATCTATGTGCTTCTCTTCTGATGTTCATTGGATGGTTCACTGGAACCATCCACCTGTCTTTCAGAACTCTATAATTAACCTTGTCTGTCTGTCAACACACACACACACACACACACACACACACACACACACACACACACACACACACACACACACACACACACACACACACACACACACACACACACACACGCTCGCACTCACATATAGTATGTACACACACACACACACACACACACACACACACACACACACACACACACACACACACACACACACACACACACACACACACACACACACAGGCTCGCACTCACATATAGTATGTACACACACACACACACACACACACACACACACACACACACACACACACACACACACACACACACACACACACAGGCTCGCACTCACATATAGTATGTACACACACACACACACACACACACACACACACACACACACACACACACACACACACTGTCAGCCGCAAGAGTTAATTAAAACGCAGATTTTGAGAGTTGATAAGGAACAGCAAAAAATAACCCTTTGAAAAATGAAAAAAATTATTGAATTAATTTCTTTCTTTTCTTCCACACTTCATCTCACAAGAGGGGGACCAGAAGCTTTGTTTCCTCTCAGTCAATCATATTCCTTGGTTAAAGATATGGGGAAAATAATACCAGGGCCAAACAATGCCGAGAGAGAGAGAGATACAGAGAGATACAGAGAGAGCTACATAGAGAGATACACAAAGATACAGAGAGAGATACAGGGAGAGAGATACAGAGAAGGAGAGAGCTACATATAGAGATACATAACGATACAGAGAGAGATACAGGGAGAGAGATACAGAGAAGGAGAGAGCTACATAGAGAGATACATAAAGATACAGAGAGAGATACAGAGAAAGAGAGAGCTACATAGAGAGATACATAAAGATACAGAGAGAGATACAGAGATACAGAGAGATAGAGAGATAGCTACAGAGAGAGATACATAGATATAGAGAGAGATACAGAGAGATAGAGAGAGAGATACATAAACATACAGAGAGAGATACATAAAGATACAGGGAGAGATACAGAGATACAGAGAGATAGAGAGATAGCTACAGAGAGAGATACAGAGAGATAGAGAGAGAGAGAGAGATAGAGAGATACATAAAGATACATGGAGAGAGAAAGTGAGAGCTACATAGAGAGATACATAAAGATACAGGGAGAGAGAAAGTGAGAGCTACATAGAGAGATACATAAAGATACAGAGAGATACAGAGAGAGATACAGAGATAGATACAGAGAGAGATACAGAGAGAGAGAGAGATAGAGAGATACATAAAGATACATGGAGAGAGAAAGTGAGAGCTACATAGAGAGATACATAAAGATACAGGGAGAGAGAAAGTGAGAGCTACATAGAGAGATACATAAAGATACAGAGAGATACAGAGAGAGATACAGAGATAGATACAGAGAGAGATGCATAAAGATACAGAGAGAGCTACATAAAGATACAGAGAGAGATGCATAAAGATACAGAGAGCTACATAAAGATACAGAGAGATACAGAGAGAGCTACATAGAGAGATACATACAGATACAGAGATAGATACAGAGAGAGAGATACATAGAGAGATACATAAAGATACAGGGAGAGATACAGAGATACAGAGAGAGATACATAAAGATACAGAGAGAGATACATAAAGATACAGAGAGAGAGAGAGAGATACAGAGAGAGATAGAGAGAGAGAGAGATACAGAGAGAGAGAGATATAGAGAGAGATACAGAGAGAGAGATACATAGAGACATACATAAAGATACAGAGAGAGATACAGAGAGAGCTACATAGAGAGAGAGAGATAGATACAGAGAGAGGGAGAGATACAGAGAGAGATACAGAGAGAGAGAGAGGGAGAGATATACAGAGAGAGAGATACAGAGAGAGAGAGATACAGAGAGAGCTACATAGAGAGATACATAAAGATACATAGAGCGATACAGAGAGAGATACATAGAGACATTTACATACATTACATTTAAGTCATTTAGCAGACGCTCTTATACCAGAGCGACTTACAAAGCTTAGTGCATTCACCTAATGATCCAGTGGAACAGTAGTGCATCTAAATCTTTTCAGAGGGGAGAGGGGTGAGAGGGATTACTTTATCCTATCCTAGGTATTCCTTAAAGAGGTGGGGTTTCAGGTGTCTCAGAGGAAGGTGGTGATTGACTCCGCTGTCCTGGCGTCGTGAGGGAGTTTGTTCCACCATTGGGGGCCAGAGCAGAGAGTTTTGAGAGATACAGTTTTGACTGGGCTGAGCAGGGAACTGTACTTCCTCAGTGGTAGAGGAGGCGAGCAGGCCAGAGGTGGATGATACGAGAGTGCCCTTGTTTGGGTGTAGGGCCTGATCAGAGCCTGGAGGTACTGAGGTGAGTTCCCCTCACAGCTCCGAGGCAAGCACCATGGTCTTGAGAGAGAGGAGAGAGACTTCAACTGGAAGCCAGTGGAGAGGAGAGCGGAGGAGAGAGGGTGAGAGATACAGAGAGAAGAGGGAAGGTTGAACACCAGAGGGCTGCGAGAGTTCTGGATGAGTTGTAGGGATTTAATGGCACAGGCAGAGGAGCCCAGCCAACAGCGAGATGCAGTAATCCAGACAGAGAGAGGAGATGACAAGTGCCTGGATTAGGATTGCGCCGCTTCCTGTGTGAGGCAGGGTCGATACTCTGCGGATGTTGTAGAGCATGAAGATACAGGAACGGGCCAGAGCATTGATGTTAGTTGAGAAGAAGAGACAGGGTGTTGTACAGGGGAGAGAGGAGATACAGAGAGAGGGAGGGAAAGATCACGCCAAGAGTTCACAAAGCGCTCTGGGAGGAGACACAATGGAGTTGTCACCGTGATGGGAGGGAAAGATCATGGAGAGCAGGGGGGCAGTCCTTACGGGGGAAGAGCAGGAAAGTCTTGAGGGAGGTTCAGCTTGGACATACATAAAGATACAGGGGAGAGATACATAAAGATACAGGGGAGAGAGGGAGGGAAAGATACAGAGAGGGGAGGGAAAGATACAGGGGGGGAGGGAGGGAAAGATACAGGGGGAGAGAGGGAGGGAAAGATACAGGGGAGAGAGGGAGGGAAAGATACAGGGGGAGAGGGAGGGAAAGGGGGAGAGGGGAGGGAAAGATACAGGGGAGAGAGGAGGGAAAGGCAGGGGGAAAAGATACACAGGGGAGAGGGAAAGATACAGGGGGAGAGGGGGAGGAAAGATACAGGGGGAGAGGGGGAGGGAAAGATACAGGGGGAGAGAGGGAGGGGGGGGGGAGGAAAGATAGAGGGAGGGAGGGAAAGATAGAGAGGGAGAGAGGGAGGGAAAGATACAGAGAGATCCAGATCCCAGAGTTCAAAGAAAAGGGAGGGAAAGATACATGCATGTGGGGAGAGAGGGAGGGAAAGATACAGGTGGGGGAGAGAGGGAGGGAAAGATACAGGGGGAGAGAGGGAGGGAAAGATACAGGGGAGAGACTTGGGAAATGCAGCTACATAATTATTACAATTATTATAAAAGATATCAATAGCAGGCAACAGAGATAAGGGAGGGAAAGATGACATGTCAGGGGGCAAAAGAGAGGGGAGGGAAAGATACAGAGGGGAGAGAGGGTTTGGGAAAGATACAGGAGAGAGAGAGGGAGGGAAAGATACAGGGGGAGAGAGGGAGGGAAAGATACAGATCTAGCACTGGAATCTGATGAGAGAGAGATAGAGATGTCCTTCAATAAAGGCTGTGAACTCTCGTTCACACCGACACCCACTAACACCCACTAACACCCACTAACACCCACTAACACCCACTAACACCCACTAACACCCACTAACACCCACTAACACCCACTAACACCCACTAACACCCACTAACACCCACTAACACCCACTATGCTCCTGTGTACAAACAAAGACACTCCATTTCAATCCACTTCATAAAACTACAGATTCACTCCAGAAGCCACAACAGAGAATATCATTACAAAATGTAATATATGTATTTTTACAGTAGACAGATGGGCCTGTAGGTATTACATTCTCTCTCTATGGCAGGAACCCAGTAATCTGGCAGATGCCTCAGTCAAAGTCCTCCTGACGTTCGAGTCTGGAAAGGCTCCTTACAACAATAATGAAGGGGGCTGTGCTTCTTACTGATTGGTTCCCCTTGGTGTCTTTCTCACTCAACACCAACAAGAACAGCCACACACAGCCCCCCGAGAGCCGCCCCCTTCCAATTACAACTGTTGGATTTTCAAATCAGAACAACTAGAGGTCTCAACCCGCCAGGAAAAAAACTCCATTTGAGAGAACCAATCAATGCGTCTGCTCAATTTCTGAGCTAATATTACATTAACAAATGGCCTCCTGCCCAGACTGGTGAGTCACAGCTCTTCCTCTCTGTGGTCACGTGGGTCGCATCAGCCAGGCTATGACCACAGCCAGGCTAGGACCACAGCCAGGCTATGACCACAGCCAGGCTAGGACCACAGCCAGGCTAGGACCACAGCCAGGCTAGGACCACAGCCAGGCTAGGACCACAGCCAGGCTATGACCACAGCCAGGCTAGGACCACAGCCAGGCTAGGACCACAGCCAGGCTATGACCACAGCCAGGCTAGGACCACAGCCAGGCTAGGACCACAGCCAGGCTAGGACCACAGCCAGGCTAGGACCACAGCCAGGCTACGACCACAGCCAGGCTAGGACCACAGCCAGGCTAGGACCACAGCCAGGCTAGGACCACAGAGGCAAAACATATTTTATATGTGGCGTATTACCTTTACCGAGCTATGGAAGCCTATCAGGGTCAAAGGCAAATTGACAGTCTCTGATGGGGGAATTGAATTGTCGATATCAATTTCACAGCCTGACAGAGAGTTGGAAAGAGAGAGAATATGTGTCTCTGTGTGTGTGTGTGTGTGTGTGTGTGTGTGTGTGTGTGTGTGTGTGTGTGTGTGTGTGTGTGTGTGTGTGTGTGTGTGTGTGTGTGTGTGTGTGTGTGTGGCACTGAGAGTTGGGTGTCAGTAGCCAAAACGAGAGGTGACCGGGATCTAAATTAGGTGCACGCTGTGGAGATGAGAAGAGCAGACGACAATTAGGGACGGACCAATACAATAGGATAGGTTCCTACACTCTTAAGTGGATTATTTTGCACTGTCCTGAAAAGGTCAGTGGATATGGATGTGTCCTAAATCTCTTAACAGGCTTCCTTGCTTCCACCACACACTCATGTAAAGTAGGGAGGATCCGAATGAATTCCACCACATTATCTTCACCTGTTATTCCCAGATCAGATCACATCTTGAGGATATGGTTGCATTGGATCAGTGTCCACTGTTCTGTCAGTCACTTTGCATTGAAGCATCTGCTAAACGGCCACATTATGATGTAGCCAAGGAGGTCCAGCTGGTTAAGACCAACGGGATTTACGGATAAAGAACTTCTCTGCAGTTTGAGAGTAGATGATGGCGTGAGTAAACTGTGTGTGTGTGTGTAGCTTAGTCTTTTCCTCAATTGCATATTAACACCACATTTATGCACTCCAGCGAAGTGTGGTTAAGTGTTTGTCAACATTCAGTTACAACACACACACACACACAGCACACACACACACACACACACACACACACACACACACACACACACACACACACACACACACACACACACACACACACACACGCACGCACACGAACACACACACCACTTATCATGAGTGGTTAATGGTGCTTGTCTAGGCTCCTTTGAACCCCTCTGCATATGTGTCTTAAACTGGCTCTTAAAGATAAACACTGTGTGTGTGGCTCTCACAGATTAACAGTGGGAATACAAATATCAATTTGTTTTTGGTATAAAACAACAGAAGAAAATAGGCTCTCGAGTGGCGCAGCGGTCTAGGGCACTGCATCTCAGTGCTAGAGGCGTCACTACAGACCCCGGTTCAATCCCGGGCTGTATCACAACTAGCCGTGAGCGCACAACAAGTTAAGTAACATTCCTAAAATAGGGCCTATTCACTTATTTATTGAACCAGGATAGTTCACTCAAAGACAGTCATTTTTTAAATGTATTTCTGAACCTTTATTTAACTTCACGATGGCAACACCCATCCGTAGCACGCGCTCCAGCAGGTGTATCTCACTGATCATCCCTAAAGCCAACACCTCATTTGGCCGCCTTTCGTTCCAGTACTCTGCTGCCTGTGACTGGAACGAATTGCAAAAATCGCTGAAGTTGGAGACTTTTATCTCCCTCACCAACTTCAAACATCAGCTATCTGAGCAGCTAACCGATCGCTGCAGCTGTACATAGTCTATTGGTAAATAGCCCACCCATTTTCACCTACCTCATCCCCATACTGTTTATATTTATTTACTTTTCTGCTCTTTTGCACACCAATATCTCTACCTGTACATGACCATCTGATCATTTATCACTCCAGTGTTAATCTGCAAAATTGTACACATTGTATATAGACTCCCACTTTTTTTCTACTGTGTTATTGACTTGTTAATTGTTTACTCCATGTGTAACTCTGTGTTGTCTGTTCACACTGCTATGCTTTATCTTGGCCAGGTCGCAGTTGCAAATGAGAACTTGTTCTCAACTAGCCTACCTGGTTAAATAAAGGTGAAATAAAAATGAAATAAATAAAGAAATAAAAAAAACTAGGCAAGTCAGTTAAGAACAAGTTGTTATCTACATTGATGGCCACCAAGAGGTTAAAGGCCTCCTGCGGGGACTGGGGCAGGGATTCAAAATACACATACAGGACAAAACACACGACAAGAGAGACACAACACTACATAAGGAGAGACAACAACACAGCATGGCAGCAACACAACATGACAACAACATGGTAGCAACACAACATGGCAGCAGCACAACATGGTATCAGCACGAAACATGGTACAAACCTTAGTGGGCACAGACAACAGCCCAAAGGGCAAGAAGGTAGAGACAACAATACATTATACAAAGCAGCTACAACTGTCAGTAAGAGTGTTCATGATTGAGTCTTTGAATGAAGAGATGGAGATAAAACTGTCCGGTTTGAGTGTTTGTTGCAGCTCGTTCCAGTCGCCAGCTGCAGCGAACTGAAAAGACGAGCGACCCAGTGATGTGTGTGCTCTGGTGACCTTTAACAGAATGTGACGCAGAACGGGTGTTGTATGTG
>NC_088410.1:23207296-23302296 GCF_034236695.1 Oncorhynchus nerka | reverse complement strand
CTGAATGAGAACAAGCTGAAAGCAGTGCTATTCCACTCCATGTATCGCTTCACCAACCTCACGGACCTCAACCTCACCAAGAACGAGATCTCTTACATAGAGGACGGGGCTTTTACCCATCAGGCCAACCTACAGGTAAGGGATTTGATTGGTTGGTTGATGTGTTGAGATGAAGGGATTTGATTGGTTATTTGTTTGATTCGTTGGTTGGTTGGTTGATAAAGAGATCTTTCACATAGAGGACATGGCTTTCACCCATCAGGCCAACCTACAGGTCATTGGTTTGATTGTTTGGTTGGTTGGTTGGTTGGTTGGTTGGTTGGATGATAATGAGATCTCTTAGTTCAGGGATGGGCAACTCCTCTGGGGCCTGATTGGTGTCACCCTTTTGCCCAGCCCCAATTCACATACAGTAACTTTGGAAAGCATTCAGACTCTTTGACTATTTCCACTTTTTTTAACGTTACAGCCTTATTCTTAACTTGATTATTTTTTTTTTTGCCTCATTCATTTACACACAATACCCCATAATGACAAAGCAAAAATAGGTTTTTAGAAATGTATGCTAATTTATAAAAATAAAAAAATGTCACATTTACATAAGTATTCAGAGTCTTCTTGGGTATGATGATGCTACAAGCTTGGCACACCTGTATTTGGGGAGTTTCTCCCATTCTTCTCTGCAGATCCTCTCAAGCTCTGTCAGGTTGGATAGGGAGAGTTGCTGCACAGCTATTTTCAGGTTTCTCCAGAGATGTTCGATCGGGTTCAAGTCCGGGCTCTGGCTGGGCCACTCAAGGACATTCAGAGACTTGTCCTGAAGCCACTCCTGCGTTGTCTTGGCTGTGTGCTTAGGGTCGTTGTCCTGTTGGAAGATGAACCTTCGCCCCAGTCTGAAGTCCTGAGCTCTCTGGAGCAGGTTTTCATCAAGGATCTCTCTATACTTTGCTCCGTTAGTCTTTTCCTCGATCGTCCCAGTCCCTGCTGCTGAAAAACATCCCCACAGCATGATGCTGCCACCACCATGCTTAGGGATGACGTTCTACCGTAGGGATGACGTTCCACCGTGGGGATGACGTTCCACCGTAGGGATGACGTTCCACCGTAGGGATGACGTTCCTCCAGACGTGACACTTGGCATTCAGGCCAAAGAGTTCAATCTTGGTTTCATCAGACCAGAGAGTCTTGTTTCTGATAGTCTGAGAATCCTTTAGGTACATTTTGGCAAACTCCAAGCGGGCTGTCATTTACTTTATACTGAGGAGTGGCTTCTGTCTGGCCACTCTACCATAGAGACTTGATTGGTGGAGTGCTGCAGAGATGGTTGTCCTTCTGGAAGGTTTTTCCATCTCCACAGAGGAACTTTGGAGCTCTTAGTTGTTCTAAATGCACTTCTTTCATTTAAGAATGGTGGAGGCCACTGTGCTCTTGGGGACCTTCAATGCTGCAGACATTTTGTTGGTACCTTTCCCCAGATCTGTGCCTCGACACAATCCTCTCTCAGATTTCTACAGACAATTCCTTTGACCTCATGGCTTGGTCTTTGCTCTGACATGCATGGTCAACTTTGTGACCTTATATAGACAGGTGTGTGTCCCTTTCCAAATCATGTCCAATCAATAGAATTTACCACAGGTGGACTAAAAGTTGTAGAAACATCTCAAGGATGATCAATTGAAACAGGATGCACCTGAGCTCAATTTCGAGTCTCATAGAAAAGGGTCTGAATACTTATGTAAATAAGGTACTTCTGTTTTCATTTTTAAGACATCTGCAAAATTTCAAAAAATCTATTTTTGCCTTGTCATTATGGGGTATTTTGTGTAGAAGGCTGAGGATTTTATTTGATCAATTTTAGAATAAAGTTGTAATGTAACCAAATGTGGAAAAAGTCAAGGGGTCTGAGTACTTTCCGAAGGCACTGTACCTGACTCAAATAGTCAGTTAATCCGTTTAGAATGCAATCAGTATAATCAGCTGTGTTCGCTAGAGACGGGGAAAAGTGTGAAGCCACTCCGGCCCCTGAGGACTGGAGTTTCCCATCCCTGTCTTACATAGAGGATGGGGCTTTCACTGATCAGGCAAACCCACCTGTCAGGGAGGAGTGGGTGTTTGATTGGTTGATCGGTCGGTTGTTTCGTTGATTGTTTGGTTGTTGGCTTGATTGGTCGACTGGTTTATTGATGGATTCGATTGACTGATTTGACTTTACTTACTTTAATGCGTGTTAAGGTTTTACATGAATACAAAACCATTTAGGGTAAACACAATAAGTCAAAAGGAAATTCTCAAACAATACCCTCTTCTCCATGTTATAGATCAATAGTTTGACCAGTGTGTTATGTAAGTGATTTGAGAAAGCCAAAGATTTACTGTATTTCCCTTGTGCTCCCATCATCGGACTGGTTACTGGAACTCTTCCCCAAGATGAAACCCTTCTCCAGCTTCATTTAACAGCCCAAGTACATGGAAGCCATTTTCATTAGATTCAGAGTCCATGGCACACAGGGATGTTGCTATTTGTACTTACTAAGATGGAGGAGAGCCCAAGTATTGCCATTGTGGTCCCTTCTAATCCTACGTCCCCCACCTGTTCTCCCATTGTGGTCCCTTCTAATCCTACGTCCCCACCTGTTCTCCCATTGTGGTCCCTTCTAATCCTACGTCCCCCACCTGTTCTCCCATTGTGGTCCCTTCTAATCCTATGCCCTCCACCTGTTCTCCCATTGTGGTCCCTTCTAATCCTACGTCCTCCACCTGTTCTCCATGCAGTGCACTGATTCCAGAAGCAGTCTTTTCGTAGGGAACATACTGTCATTTGAGATGCCAAAGTCTTACTGTTTCTCCATTGTGGTCTCCTCTCATCCCAGGTCCTCCAGTTGGGTTACAACAAGCTGACCAACCTGACAGAGGGGGTGATGCGGGGCCTGGGCCGCTTGCAGTGCCTCTTCCTCCAGCACAACCTCATCGAGGTCATTGACAACAAAGCATTCGAGGAGTCCAGCTCCAGCCTCAGCAGCATCGACCTCTCGTCCAATAAGCTGGCCCGGATCGATCCGTCAACGTTCACCGTGCTAAACCGGTTAATGGTCTGCGAGCTGGCAGGAAATCCTTTCCATTGTGGATGTGATCTGTATAGTTTTCTGACTTGGTTGGAGGCATTTAATAACGTGACACATACATACGACAGGCTGCAGTGCGAGACCCCCGGCGAGCTGTTTCTCTACCCGCTCCTGAGCCCCGTGGCCGGGCACGGGCGCAGCGCTCGCACCATGCTCGCCACCATCTGTCGCGACGGCATGATCATACCCGGGATCACGTCTCAACCCGGCACCGACTGGGAGGGCTCCGGGATGGGCCCGGAGATGGACGGCCGGGCCGGGCCGTATCATCAGCCGACAGCGTCGTCCACGGCCGACCCCAACTTCAACCCCAGCATCAAACTCCAATGGGTCAGTCTGTCTGCAGCCAAGCTGATGGTCCAGATCCCTAAACCATACAGCAAGATGTACGTCCTGGTTCAATACAACCAGAGCTTCGTCTCGGACATCCAGAACCTCAAGGAGAAGAAGGAGAAGGTGACGTTGGTGGATCTCAAACCTCACACCAACTACACCTACTGCGTAGTGTCTATAAGTAAAAACCAGCGCAACAACCACACGTGCATCTTCTTCGCCACGCGAGAGGCTGGCACTGACGACCACCACGCCAACCCGTCAACCATGACGCATTACATCATAACGATCCTGGGGTGCCTGCTGGGGATGGTGATCGTGCTCGGGCTCGTCTACTACTGCCTGAGGAAGCGTCGGATGCAGGAGGAGAAGGAGAAGGCGATCAGCGTGAAGAAGACCATCTTGGAGATGCGGTAAGAGGGACAATGGGTTATTTAGGTTGTTGAAACCCCAGCTCTTTATTCTATGTTATTTGACATTATTTTACTCATCTCTTTTATAGCCTTGTTGTTTTTTATTATTCTCTCTCATTCCATTTTATTGTTGATACAATAAAGTGTGTTTGTGATTTAAATGCACTTTAATTCATTAAAGTTTGATTCGAGGTTTGAATAACTTGGGACTCATAGGTAGATGCACCTGAATTGCATACAGCTATTTTACCTGAGATGTAAAAAATATTTTATCCTTGTATTTTATTTCCAGGTATGGACCGGAGGCTGCAGCACAGGCAGCTAACGACCCGGCAGCCATGCAGCATCTCCAGGAACAGGCCCAGAACCAGGGGCACCACGGAGGTCACCTCCACGGAGGAGGGGGTGGCGGTGGTAATAAACTTCCCCCCTCCACCTCCTCCAGCTCCGGCATGCTCCACGGTTCGGCCAACACCACCTCCTCCCGCCTCTCGACGCTCCCCCAAGTGGAGAAGATGGCCACGGCGTTCGGTGAAGCCATGGCAACCAATAAAGGGAACTATATGGACGTGAGGACTGGGGCAGGATTATCAGGAGACGGGGGAGGATTATTACTGGCAGGGGGAGGAGGAGGGGGAGGCGATACTGGTGGATATGCGAGGCATCAACGGTTGCAGTGAAGATGGAATGGACGTTGGGAATGATTCGGATGACGACGGGCACGGATCTGCGTCGGAGATCTCGACGATCGCCATGGAGGTCGACAAAGTCAACCAGATTATCAACAACTGTATCGACGCGCTCAAGCTCGACTCCCTTGTTGCCACGACAACATCTGGCGACAACCCTACTTCTCCTCCACCTGCTTGTATCACCTCCCTCGCTCGGAACCTCATCCCCCTCTCCCAAGGCCTCGCTGACACCTGCCAGATGCTCGCCTCCTCTCCCAAAATCCATGCCCCTCCCGCGATGACCCCCGTCCCCCTCGTCATGCCCCTCTCGGAGCGTCCCGGAATCAGCGGAGGGGGATTTCTCTCGCCACCCTACAGGGACCCACCACCGGCGAATGCCGTACGACCCTTACAGAGGCAGCTGAGCGATACAGGTGTGGTGGTCATGGGTGCTGGGAAGAACCGATGTAGCGTGTCCTCGGCTGGAGGATCCACGAAGAGCACCAGGGTCTTCAGTCTGGATGTCCCAGAGCCCCGAAGCCCGGGGCCCAACTCCTGCCCTCCATACCCAGAGAAGGGGAGCCCTGTTGGGTGTGGGGAAACCATGGAGAGGCTCCCTCTTGTGGGTGGAAATGGTAGTGGTTGTGGTAGTGGTGGTGATGGAAACGGGATGGGTTGTGGTGGTGGGAACGGAATGGGAGGAGGGGTTAATGAAGGTGGGGTGAATGTCAATGGAGGTGGGGTGGGTTGCGGAGGGGGAGGGAGAGGAGGGGGAGGCCCGGGAAAGCAGCAGCAGCATCATCATCTGGAGGTACATCCAGACTACCACTGTTCTGAGCACAGGCACTCCTTCCCCGCCCTCTACTACGAGGGATCCAACGACTCCCCCTCTCCCTCCCCATCCCAGAAGGCCTCCTTCCTCAAACCCCTGGGACGTACCAAAAGGGACCCTGCCGCCTACTCCCAGCTCTCCCCTTCCCGGCACCACAACTACTCCGGCTACTCCTCCAGCCCCGAATATTCCTCGGAAAACACCCTTCGAATCTGGGAGAGGTTCCGGCCACACAAGAAAGGCCCTCGCGACCCTCGCGAAGAGGCGACGTATATCGCTGCAGGCCACGCCTTGAGGAAGAAGGTTCAGTTTGCGAAAGACGAGGACCTCCATGATATCCTCGACTACTGGAAGGGGGTGTCGGCCCAGCAGAAGCTGTGAGAGATGAGGAAGAGGTGTAACCTAGAGGATGGCATACAGAAGGAGAAGACAGTGATGTCATAATTCTCAAGAACTCCCAGACAGTGAATGGACCTGAATGACACAACTACAACTGTTGGCTCCCATGTGTACTTCCTGGTCTCTTTTATGACATCATCTGTCTTCTCATTCTTTAACTTATCCTAGGCTGTTACAACAGCAGACTCTGACAGGGGATGAGGAGGATAGTAGTGGAAGTTATGGGGGAGACAGTATGTAGTAGTAGTAGTAGCATGACATGGGGTATTGTTTTTTTCTACAGTTCCACAATGGAACTACAGGGGTTCCACAATTCTACAAGTCGTTCCACAGAAATTCCACTGTTCCATTGCGGATTCCATCATGGTTCCACAAGAGTTCCACAGTTCTACAATGGTTCTACAGAGGTTCCAAAGTTCCATAAAGGGTTCTATAATGTCTCTGTAACAGTTCCGTAGGGGTTCTATAGTGGTTCCAGAAGTTTCAAAGTTCTACATGGAGTTCCATAATGGTTCCACACTGAGCTTCTAGGTGGTTCCACATTCTCTTTTTTTCCAGGTTTGGGTAAACAAAAAAACAACAATATATCAGATTTCGTTTTGTCTGGCACATTGGTCCTTGCAGACTACCATAGAAAGACAGAGCCAGGGTGATGAGGACTCAGTAATGACTGCAGAGTCCTGTCACTAGCAGGTGTCCTAAGACTCATTACAACATATCTCCCAACAACAAGCAGCAGCATTACTCGGCTTAAACCCTGGTCCCTTAAACAGCACAGTTCATAATCCCATCAACATTCAATTCATTCACTAAACACTGGATGCATCCCAAGTGGCACCCTATTCCCTGTTTTCTGCACTACTTTTGACATGGGCCCACAGGGTTCCCATAGGGCTCTGGTCAAAAGTAGTGAGCTATATAGGGAATAGGGTGCCATTTGGGACGCAGAGTCATTTCACTCTGCAGCCCACCACCTGCCTCCCTAGCAGCGTCATTTAGAGAGATAATTGAAAGGGGATGAGGAATTAGCAGTGTTTGCCTCAATCTCTTCTACTTCCTTCGGAGGAGGGGGGAGAGAGGAGGGAGGATGGAGGGCAGAAGGAGGACAAGGAAGAGGGGGAGGATATTAAGCGATTCTTATCGTGTTAATTGTTCTCGGCTGTAATTAGCCCAGGAACAAAACAGGTGGAGATGCTGGCGTGGGTGGACACGCACCGAGAGGTGTGGACGGTGGGAACCAGGCCCTGGAGCCCCTCTCTGTGTTTAGCAGGAGCGTGCTTATCGATTGGAAACACCTACACATGTTTTACAGAGTGTGGCATGCTGATGGGGCGCTCCGCCATTTTGCTTTCTCCTTCTTCTTGGCCTTTTCTATATCAGACATGTGGATTGAGCAGATACATTGCATTCAGATAGCAAACAAGGAGGAAGGGACGTTTACACACACACACGCGCACGCACACTCTCCGTGTGTGTGTTCAGATTACTATGAAGTAAGCCATTTTCCAGACCTACTTGCTAACATTTCCCTGGCTTCGAGCCAATTTGTTATTTACAGGTATAGCATATTTTTCTTTTGATAAGAAAGTCAAAGCTTCCTTCAGGGGAAGATTAAAATTTACATTTCAATAGTGCTAGTCATGCAAAAACCACTTTAGGCTGGGTTAGGAGAGGTGGAGAGAGACGAGTGTTGGCTCCCATATTAAAGCAGAAGGTAATCATGTCGGAGAAGAGAGAAGGTTCCTGGCGGAACACACAGACCTCACACAAGAAGTTACAGCTGAAATTAAAGACAATGCTAGTATGGTGATGTTTAGAAAAGCTAGAGTGCGCAAGGGTTCATGGTCTATTTTAGAGGGAGTGAGAGCGTGAGCGAGAGAGAGAGAGAGAGAGAGAGAGAGAGAGAGAGAGAGAGATGGATCTCTATGGGGAGGTCAACGAGATCATATAGCAGAGCCATAGATATAAAGAGTTAGTAAAAAATCTATCTTCAATGTTGGCAGCAAACGCTCCATACAAAAACCATAGTGCCAAATATGCTATTTATAGTGGCAATATATGGACATAGCCCAATTGTTATATTTTGTATTGGTCTTTTGACCAATCATATCAGCTCTTTTCACATCCGATTTTTTCAGATCCGATCTGGTTTGATGAAATACAAATTAGTGACGAAAAAATATAATAATTGTGTTTCCTGTTTAAACTGCCTGGTTTCTGGTCTATATGGAGGTGATAGAGGTTATACAGTGCCTTGCAAAGTATTCACCCCCCTTGGCATTTTTCCTATTTTGTTGCATTACAACCTGCAATTTAAATAGATTTTTACTTGGATTTCATGTAAAGGACATACACAAAATAGTCCAAATTGGTGAAGTGAAAAAAAAACTTGTTTAAAAAACAGTGGTGTGTGCTGTGTGGTGTATGTATTCACCCTCTTTACTATGAAGCCCCTAAATAAGATCTGGTGCAACCAATTACTGTCAGAAGTCACATAAAGTCCACCTGTCTGCAATCTAAGTGTCACACGATCTGTCATATGATCTCAGTTTATATACACCTGTTCTGAAAGGCTCCAAAGTCTGTAACACCACTAAGCAAGGGGTACCACCAAGCAAGCGACACCATGAAGACCAAGGAACTCGCCAAACATGTCAGGGACAAAGTTGTGGAGAGGTACAGATCAGGGTTGGGTTATAAAAGAATATCCGAAACTTAGAACATCCCACAGAGCACCATTAAATCCATTATTAAAAAATGAGAAGAATTTGGCACCACAACAAATATGCCAAGAGGGCCGCCCACCAAAACAGGCAAGGAGGGCATTACTCAGAGAGGCAACAAAGAGACCAAAGATAACCCTGAAGGAGCTGCAAAGCTCCACAGCGGAGATTGGAGTATCTGTCCATAGCACCACTTTAAGCTGTACACCCCACAGAGCTGGGCTTTACGGAAGAGTGGCCAGAAAAAAGCCATTGCTTAAAGAAAAAAATAAGCAAACACGTTTAGTGTTCACCAAAAGGCATGTGGGAGACTCCCCAAACATATGGAAGAAGGTACTCTGGTCAGATGAGACTAAAATTGACCTTTTTGGCCATCAAGGAAAACGTTATGTCTGGCACAAACCCGACATTTCTCATCACCCTGGGAACACCATCCCTACAGTGAAGCATGGTGGTGGCAGCATCATGCTGTGGGGATGTTTTTCATTGGCAGGGAAACTTGTCAGAATTGAAGGAATGATCGATGGCGCTAAATACAGGAAAATTCTTGAGGGAAAACCTGTTTCAGTCTTCCAGAGATTTGAGACTGGGACGGATGTTCACCTTCCAGCAGGAAAATGACCCTAAGCATACTGCTAAAGCAAATCTTGAGTGGTTTAAGAAACATTTTTAAATGTCTTGGAATGGCCTAGTCAAAGCCCAGACAACAATCCAATTGAGAATATTTTGCCTTGAAGTATGGGCAACAATCCCAGTGGCTAGATGTGCCAAGCTTATAGAGACATACCCCAAGAGACTTGCAGCTGTAATTGCTGCAAAAGGTGTCTCTACTAAGTATTGACTTTGGGGGGTGAATAGTTATGCATGCTCAAGTTTTCTGTTTTTTTTTTGTCTTATTTCTTGTTTGTTTCACACAAAAAAAATATTTTGAATCTTCAAAGTGGTAGGCATGTTGTGTAAATCAAATGACACAACCCCCACAAAAATCTATTTTAATTCCAGGTTGTAAGGCAACAAAATAGGAAACATTCCAGGGGGGTGAAAACTTTCACAGGCCACTGTATATTACATTAGCTACATGTCAATTGTGCCCCTCTGCTAACAGAGGAGTGGAGCTATAGATCAACATGCTCTCATAACACAGATACACTGACCAGGGAGATGGTTACCCCCCGTATGGGGTCCATGCTGGTCTCTGAATGTGCCCCTCTGCTAACAGAGGAGTGGAGCTATAGATCAACATGCTCTCATAACACAGATACACTGACCAGGGAGATGGTTACCCCCCGTGTCCATGCTGGTCTCTGAATGTGCCCCTCTGCTAACAGAGAAGTGGAGCTATAGATCAACATGCTCTCATAACACAGATACACTGACCAGGGAGATGGTTACCCCCCGTATGGGGTCCATGCTGGTCTCTGAATGTGCCCCTCTGCTAACAGAGGAGTGGAGCTATAGATCAACATGCTCTCATAACACAGATACACTGACCAGGGAGATGGTTACCCCCCGTGTCCATGCTGGTCTCTGAATGTGCCCCTCTGCTAACAGAGAAGTGGAGCTATAGATCAACATGCTCTCATAACACAGATACACTGACCAGGGAGATGGTTACCCCCCGTGTCCATGCTGGTCTCTGAATGTGCCCCTCTGCTAACAGAGGAGTGGAGCTATAGATCAACATGCTCTCATAACACAGATACACTGACCAGGGAGATGGTTACCCCCCGTGTCCATGCTGGTCTCTGAATGTGCCCCTCTGCTAACAGAGGAGTGGAGCTATAGATCAACATGCTCTCATAACACAGATACACTGACCAGGGAGATGGTTACCCCCCCGTGTCCATGCTGGTCTCTGAATGTGCAAACATGGACATTGAATTTTGATAACGTAGATTGAACTTTAAAAAGGGACTTTAAAAAGGGATCTATATATATATATATATTTAAATTGGTTGATCCTTCCTTCCATATCCATACTGTGGACTGAGTTATAAGATTTGCTGGAAGATGGAGCAAGGTTTGGTGATGCCTCTAGATCTGGGGACTCATTTGACCCAATATATTTGATGTACTTCAGTGGATGCCTCAGTGCTACTTATAGACCTACAGCATCCAAGTCTGGCCTTTGTGTAACGTATATTACATTTAGTTCTAAAATATATATTTAGGTTTAGTGTAGTAGATTCTATAGTGATACTTCACTTTAGGCCTACCGCATCACAAATATATTTGATTTATATTATTTATTTTATTTTTGATATTGTCTAATGGATTTATACAGTATGGCCTCTCTGGACTCATTTCACCCATATTATCTGATGTACTAATGGATGTCTCAGTACTACTTATAGACCTACAGCCTACCTGTCTGGTAAACCCATTAGATTTAAATATCATATATTTTGGGGTGATTATGTCTAATGGATACAGCTTCGCGGTATTGACCTATGACCTATGACTCCTTGCACTCTGCTTGAATTAACGTTAACGTTAATTGGCATTCTGATCTGCTCATCCGTTCTGACTGGAATCATGAATCATTGCTTTGTTGTTATATTCTTATACTCAGAATGACATTACTGACATATAATGATATTCATAGACTCATTATTGGATCTCTCTCTCCCTCTCTCTCTCTCTCTCTCTCTCTCTCTCTCTCTCTCTCTCTCTCTCTCTCTCTCTCTCTCTCTCCCTCCCTCTCTCCCTCCCTCTCCCTCTCTCTCTCTCTCCTCTCTCCCTCTCTCCTCTCTCTCCTCTCTCTCTCTCTCTCTCTCTCTCTCTCTCTCTCTCTCCCTCCCTCTCTCTCTCTCCCTCTCTCTCCCTCTCTCTCTCTCTCTCTCTCTCTCTCTCTCTCTCCCTCCTCCCTCTCTCCCTCTCTCTCTCTCTCTCTCTCTCCTCTCTCTCTCTCCCCTCTCTCTCCCTCTCCCCCTCTCTCTCTCTCTCTCTCTCTCTCTCTCTCTCTCTCTCCCTCCCTCTCTCCCTCTCTCCTCTCTCCTCTCTCTCTCTCTCTCTCTCTCTCTCTCTCTCTCTCTCTCTCTCTCTCTCTCTCTCTCTCTCTCTCTCTCTCTCTCTCTCCTCTCTCTCCTCTCTCTCTCTCTCTCCTCTCTCTCTCTCTCTCTCTCCCTCCCTCCCTCCCTCCCTCTCTCCCTCCCTCTCTCTCTCTCTCTCCTCTCTCCCTCTCTCTCTCTCCCTCTCTCTCCCTCTCTCTCCCTCTCTCTCTCTCTCTCTCCTCTCTCTCTCTCTCTCTCTCTCTCTCTCTTGCTGCACGTGTCCAGTCTTTCCTCTCTTCCTCCCACTCCCTCTCCATCCTCTCCTCCCTCCACGCCCTGATGTCCTATTCGCTCTCTCATTCCCTCTGACCCACTTCTGTTGGCTAATATAACCCAGCAACCAGCAAGCACAAAAAAACAACAACATGTAATTCACTCGCTTCTCTCGGTTTTTCATCCCTCCCTCCACCCTTGTCTGGTTTAATGGACCAAATTAATTTGCAGATGAGGTGTCTGCATCCCAAATCCAACCCTGTTCCCTATTGCACTACTTTTGACCAGGGCCTATAGGGTTCCTATAGGACTTTGTTAGTAGTGAGCTATTTAGGGATTAGGGTTCCATTTGGGCCGATTGTGAGGTGTCAGGGCCAATGAGGGGAGGTCGTGGGAGCCATACTAATATGCTGATATTATTAACTCTGCCAGATTGAAGGGTTGATTGAAATTAATCAAAGATTCCAAGGACTCTCTCTCTGTCTGTCTCTCTCTCTCTCTGTCTCTCTTTCTCTCTCTCTGTGTGTCTCTCTCTCTCGCTCGCTTTCCCTCCCTCTCTCAGCGTAGCTGGCATAGTCGTCCCAGATACAGGATCAGATTCCTTCACCCTGAAATCCTAACCTAAACCACTAGGATGAAAAATGTTGACCTCAAAATTGCCCTTAGATCTCCCAGAGGGGCTGGAGGAAAGAACGCAGTCGGACAAAGTTGCCCATATCCACTAATCTAAGGTCAGTTTAGAGGTTTCCTCCCTAATGTTTGAGGTTAGGATTGAGGGAGGGTAAGCTGATCCTAGATCTGTGCCTACGGGTAACTTCCACTTCTGAGTCTGAGAAGCGAGGAAAGGGCAGATCTCTCAGAGCCTCTAAGCCAAGGCCTTATGGGAAATGCAGATCTATCCCATTTTCCTTGACGCCTATCAGAGGTGAGGAAAGGGCAGAACTCATCCTGCTAAGGCCTTATGGGAAGTGCAGTCTTGTTTCCATGATCCTCAACTCCTAATGCTTAACTTTGAAGTGTGTTTTGACAGTGAGGCAGCAGACAGGCAGCACTAGGTGTTAAAAGGATGGAGATGCCACTGTTTTCTTTACCTTTCTTCTCTCTGACCTACAAAACAGCCATCCACAGAATGGGCTCTGATGGAAAGGTCAAATGCAAGATCTCTATCTTACAGTAGATTTATGCTGAAAAGTGGAAGGTGTGTGTGTATAGCCCCCCTATGTATGACCAGGCATTTCATGCTAATATTTAATTAAGACTTTCAACGAATGCTAATGTCCATAAAAATACTTACACCGACCCACTCTGCCCCCCCCACTCTGTCTTACTCCCCCCTACTCTGTCTTACTCCCCCCCACTCTGTCTTACTCCCCCCTACTCTGTCTTACTCCTCAACAAATCAAATAGACTCCAGTCAACCACACGTCTGCATTACTCAACAGTCACCATCAATAAGACCTGAGTTGAGTTGTATCAATTTGAGCACACAGGGATGTCCCCGGGGCCCTATTTTGGACAGCCTCCGTTTTGATTAAAAGGCCTTTTGGGTCTCTTATTGTAGCCCCTGTTTAAAAACCACCGGTCAGTTTCCTCTGTGGAGGTTTCTGGTGAATTACTAATCAATTACATTTTGATGAGCGCTGGAGGCTAACGCTACACGATGGAACTGACAGAGTACCTTTGTAAATTAATGACTACATTACCTTTAACAAAAAGGAGAGGGAGAGGGAGAGAGGGAGGGAGGGGGAGAGAAAGAGGGAGAGAGAGAGAGAGAGAGGGAGGGTGGGTGGGAGGGAGGGGGAGAGAAAGAGTGAGAGGGAGAGGGAGAGAGAGAGAGAGGCAGGCACTTATCTCTTAGCCCTCAGGTCTCTATCCCTCTCTCTGGTCATCACTAATAATAACATTAACTCATGATAGATATTATTAATTTCAGCTCTTATTACTCTAAGGACGACTCTGTGGCCACTGCTGCCCATAATTCACATCTAAGTATATTACAAATTATATTACTAAATATATTAGTCATTTTAACTTTGTGGAGACTGTGAGGGCGTGTGTGTGTGTGCGCGCACGCGCAGGAGAGTGTATTTGCACACACACTACATTGTGTAGACTTCGAGGCTGTGCATAGACTTTTTATAATTCTGTAGGCTGTGGGGTATTGAACAAAGGCCGACATAAACCACTGAATGAATTGCTGATGTTAATATTTTCCATGTTGGAAGCTGTACATGGGTCCAATGGTGAAGATCAAACCTCCTCTTCCTGTTGACTGCTGAACTCCTCCATCTCTCCCCTCTCTCTCTCTCTCTCTCTCTGCTGAAGATGAATAGAGGGTGTATCATTCTGGTCTTCAAGGGCCACAGTGTACAGTGATGTTTGACTCAGGTCCTTCTGGACTAGAGACACATCGGTCGAGACAAGTGCTTTCCAAACCTTTCTTGTGCTGTAACTCACCAGAATCATTTTAGAGTGTACATTGTAACCCAAGTAAACAAACCAATGTATCTTGCCAATCCCCATCTGAAAAGAAATTAGCCACAACCCACCCCTGGGCCCGACCCCCCATTTGGGAGCCGCTGGTCTAGACTCTCCCTCCCGCCCTCTTTCCTTCCTTCCTTCCTTCCTTCCTTCCTTCCTTCCTTCCTTCCTTCCTTCCTTCCTTCCTTCCTTCCTTCCTTCCTTCCTTCCTTCCTTCCTTCCTTCCTTCCTTCCTTCCTTCCTTCCTTCCTCCCTCCTCCCCTCCTCCCCTCCTCCCTCCCTCCCCCTCCCCTCCTCCCCTCCTCCCCTCCTCCCCTCCCCCTCCCCTCCTCCCCTCCTCCTCTCCTTCCCTCCTCCAGAACTGAATCTTTAGGTTGTTGTAGCAGTGCTTTGCTTGGTCCTAAAGTGTTAGATAGACAGTAGGTTGTCAACAATGAGGCAGCAACACAACTTCTTTATGGACTTACAAGTTAGAAGGAGTCTTTTCTTTCCTTCCCCTGAAAGCGTACTTCATCAGAGTTTATTGCATTGTAGATTCTTCTTTATTGTTAGAGTTTGTTTTATTGTCCGGGGAGCTTCTGTATTGCTGCATGAATTTTTCATTCTTTTCATTTTCTCAACTTTTGAACAAAGCTATAGTCTGAGATCTGGGATTTCCTTTCTTGATATACAGGTACACCCCAATGATTCCTGAAGAGAATAAAACTTCACATCCCAGAGTGTAGATTTAAAGGTTATTGAAAACACAAATCAATAGTCGCATGACAAAATGGTGGAAAACCCCCTGATTGCTTCTCTGTGGATTTACAGTTGCTCTCAAACTGATGCTCATTCTGTGAAACTGGAGGCACAGAATGACTCCCGGGGAACCACCGTGGCAGCTCTTTGCTCTCATTTAATTAAACTTGGATCCATGCAGTTGAGATGTACAAAATGGTGGATGTTTACTGTGAATCTACTTAAACCACTCTATTTCTTTAAAGGGGCAGTTCAGTTAAATTACGTATTTATATGTTTCCTTGCCTTGAAAACAGTCTATAGATATATGTAAAAAATCTAATCTAGATGAACTATCCCTTTAACATCAATGCAGATTAAGGAAAGGAAACAAGGACACGAGGGAGGAGAGGAGGCAACCTTTTCTCATTTCCTAATTTCTATACGAGCCCACTGATAAAATGTGGTGTTTTTCAGCTTGAGTGACCAACACCGTCTGCTGTTGAGATTTAACTAGATGACTGATTTAGTCTCTATCCTCATGAGACACACACACACAATCTCACATACACACACACACGGTCGCACATTCACACATGGTCGTGCTTACACACACACACACACACAACCCCTGGGGGAGGTTATACCGGAGAGCAACTGTGACACACGACAAACAAACAATGTAGAGTAAAATGAATATATGTGTTTATATAGATTCTAGATACACAATGGACTTGACAAATGAGAATATGAAGACACAACCACACACACACACACAACCACACACACACACACACACACACACACACACACTTTTCCACACAGAACATGGACTCAGTATTTCTGTCTATACGTTTACATACACAAATGGTCTTAAAAAGTGTTAAACAAAAGATGAGAAAAACAAGTGAATACGGTGAAAAGGAATGGCACCAAACCTCTGTGAAATGTATTGACCTTATTTTACATGTTTTTATTTAATGTTTTACATGTTTTTATTTACATGTTTTTATTTAATGTTTTACATGTTTTTATTTAATGTTTGACATGTTTTTATTTAATGTTTGACATGTTTTTATTTAATGTTTTAACATGTTTTTATTTAATGTTTTACATGTTTTTATTTAATATTTGACATGTTTTTATTTAATGTTTGACATGTTTTTATTTAATGTTTTACATGTTTTTATTTAATGTTTGACATGTTTTTATTTAATGTTTGACATGTTTTTATTTAATGTTTGACATGTTTTTATTTAATGTTTTACATGTTTTTATTTAATGTTTGACATGTTTTTATTTAATTTGACATGTATTTATTTAATTTGACATGTATGTATCCCCGAACAACAGGGTGATTTTTGTATGGATGTATAATCATCATGTTGTGATTGTTGTGATCGTCAGAATAGAACAGCAGTGTTGAATACTGGAAGAGTCTTGCTTCATGCAGCTTTCTGATCAGCTTTATGAGCCACACAGCTTTCCACTGCCAGTCTCTATACCAAGACTTAAAGGGAAGGTTCACCACCAAATCAATGGTTATTAGAGTTTCTCACACCTACAGTCGGCACCATTTAATACAGTCAAATCAAATGGTCCCTTTAAGTCTGAGGATGTTTACACACAGTTGTATGGTTTAGACTGCCAGCTCAGTGGCTAGGGCATCCGTAAGGGCTTACACACACACACACACACACACACACACACACACACACACACACACACACACACACACACACACACACACACACACACTCACACACTCACACACTCACACACAGCCAATGTTGAAGAGCTGATAATATGCCTGTCAGACCTCTCTATTGTCAATGAGGCCCTTGTCAGAAATCGTGTTACATTGTGTGTGTGCATCCTATAAACTAGGGGTTTGAATAGCCAGCTTTGTGAAATTGAATTGCCCCATGGACAACAGGGATGGAATTCGTATTATGCAGGGTGTGTGTGTGTGTGTGTGTGTGTGTGTGTGTGTGTGTGTGTGTGTGCGTCTCTGTGTGTGTGTGCGTGCGCGTGAGTGTGTGCGTCTGTGTGTGTGTGTGTGTGTGTGGCTCAAAATAACCGCTGGTGTCGGTCAGATCAGTTCTGCTTGACTGAGCCTGGGACATGAAAAGACACAGTTAGTGTTGTGTGTGAGTGTGTGCGTCTCTGTGTGTGTGTGTGTGCGTGTGAGTGTGTGCGTCTCTGTGTGTGTGTGCGTGCGCGTGAGTGTGTGCGTCTGTGTGTGTGTGTGTGTGTGTGCGCACGGGTTGTGTGAGCTAGATGACATATTTGAAGAGCCTGCAGATATACAGAAGATTAATTAAAAATCTTCACAGACCAACCTGTCACACACACACACACAAACACACACACACACACACACACACACACACACACACACACACACACAGACGTCATCGCCTCATTAAAATGGAACCGACCCTTCTGAGTTATATAATGCAGTCCCCAATTCACCTCACACACGCATGTTAAACACTTATACAGAAACACACACACACACACACACACACACACACACACACACACACACACACACATAATTGTCCTTCTTTTACTTTTCTTGTGAGGACTTGTCATGTTGCTGCTTCTCTCCCACATTCCGACACACACTTCTTCCTCATCAGTTTGAGAATCCTACAGTCTGAGCACAGAAATGCTGGCAGAAACTTGTTTCTCCTAATAAAAATAGTAGTCGCAGTAAGAGGGATGAAAAGTGGTTGCATCCCAGCATCCCAAAGGGCACCCTATTCCCTATA
Source organism: Oncorhynchus nerka (assembly GCF_034236695.1). Taxonomy (NCBI): domain Eukaryota; kingdom Metazoa; phylum Chordata; class Actinopteri; order Salmoniformes; family Salmonidae; genus Oncorhynchus; species Oncorhynchus nerka. The sequence goes on along the minus strand of NC_088410.1, from coordinate 23,284,562 downwards.
TAGTGCACTACTTTTGACTGCATAGGGAATAGGGTGTGACACACAGTGTGCTGCAGCGTGTAGAGGCTGTGTTTAAGGAGAGAGGGGATCTGTCTCATTGTGCTCCTCCATTTTAACTAGATCACCCAGGGCTCAGGGCGGACATTTTGATTCACTTAGCTCCGGAGACCCTCTCCTCTCTGAGTAATGGAGAAGATGAGACTAGTGATATTACTAATACAATGGATGGAGAGGAAGCAGGAGGGAGGGAGGGATTGAGGGAGGGAAGCCTTGGGATTGTGACGTTGCTAACACAGTGGAGAGAGGGAACGAGGGGAGGAAGGAGAAGGGGAGAGGGAAGCCTTGGGGTTGTGATGTTGCTAACACAGTGGAGAGAGGGAACGAGGGGAGGAAGGAGAAGGAGAGAGGGAAGCCTTGGGGTTGTGATGTTGCTAACACAGTGGAGAGAGGGAACGAGGGGAGGAAGGAGAAGGGGAGAGGGAAGCCTTGGGGTTGTGATGTTGCTAACACAGTGGAGAGAGGGAACGAGGGGAGGAAGGAGAAGGAGAGAGGGAAGCCTTGGGGTTGTGATGTTGCTAACACAGTGGAGAGAGAGGGAACGAGGGGAGGAAGGAGAAGGAGAGAGGGAAGCCTTGGGGTTGTGATGTTGCTAACACAGTGGAGAGAGGGAACTTGGGGTTGTGATGTTGCTAACACAGTGAGAGAGGGAACGAGGGGAGGAAGGAGAAGGGGGGAGGAAGGAGAAGGGGGAGAGGGAAGCCTTGGGGTAGTGATGTTGCTAACACAGTGGAGAGAGGGAACGAGGGGAGGAAGGAGAAGGGGAGAGGGAAGCCTTGGGGTTGTGATGTTACTAACACAGTGGAGAGAGGGAACGAGGGGAGGAAGGAGAAGGGGAGAGGGAAGCCTTGGGTTTGTGATGTTGCTAACACAGTGGAGAGAGGGAAGCCTTGGGGTTGTGATGTTGCTAACACAGTGGAGAGAGGGAAGCCTTGGGGTTGTGATGTTGCTAACACAATAGAGAGAGGGAAAGAGGGGAGGAAGGAGAAGGGGAGAGGGAGAGTATAGCCTGAATCTTGAGACGTTTACAGTACAATGGAGAGATTGAAGAAAGGGAGGGAGGGAGGGATGGAGGGATGGCTGAGAGAGAGAGAGAGAGAGAGAGAGAGGAGAGAGAGAGAGAGAGAGAGAGAGAGAGAAGGGAAAGTTAAGCCTTGGACTTGTGACGTTTACAGTACAATGGAGAGATTGAAGAAGGGATAGAAAGGAAGAGAGAAAAGGTTGAGTAAAGGGAAAGAGAGCTAGAGAGAGGAAGATAGGAGAGTGAAGGGAGTGGGTGATGCTTATCTCAACATTAAGGCCAGGGCACTGTTCAGGTCATATGTGACATACATTGGCTTTTGCCATTAGAGCCTCTTACACAGTAGCTACCTATAGCTTATCAGCAGGCTACTGAAGGTATTTTCTATTGGTTACTGAGAACGCCATGGAAATAGAATGACTAAAACAGGGATCTCAATTCAAGTCGGTTTGCCATGATGGGGCTTTTCTCCCTTCTAGTATTTGTATTTCTATGGAGAAAGCCCATTCTTAGAGAGCATAGATAGAGTCTTTGGCGCGCCTAGATGTATCTCTGTCTTTGTGTGACTGGGTTCCAACCCCGGTCACAAGACTGTGTTAGCGTTCTGAGCTAAAGCCTCGGTTTTACTTCCGTTACATAGTTACATACACAGTTCAATATAAAAAGGAGGAAAGAGATCAATTACTAAAAAAAAAACAATATTAGTTTAATTCTCTCTCTCTCTTTCTGTCAAAATGCCCTGGGAGAATTAAAACACTAAAAACAATGTTGTTTTGTGACTCTGTGTCCCATTTAAATAACAATCAACATGCCGATTACTCACGCAGAAACACCATCTGAGGGAATGGCTTCAGCTGGTCCCCCAGGTGGCATTGCCACAGCACTGTTAATAACAGCCCTGGAACAGATTTAAAACAACAACAAGTATGTCTCCATGAAATCAAATAGGTTTTAGGGGGTTTTGTTTCACAGTGAGGGGGGGTCAGTGAAATGGTGTGTGTGTGTGTGTGTGTGTGTGTGTGTGCGTGCGTGCGTGCGTGCGTGCGTGCGTGCGTGCGTGTGCGTGCGTGTGTGTTGTCGAAGTGTTTCGTCTCGGAGCAAGTGAATGGGGGTTCAGTGTCTCAGAGTGATGTCACGCTGTAGTCTGGGTTGCCAAGCGATCGATCATGCAACACTCCCTTGTCGCCGGGGGCGACGGGCGGAACAGTGGAGGTTCTGGGGTTGGTAGGTAGTGGGTATAAAAACAACAAGATACTTTAATTGCCTGTATGTCATTGTGGGTGTGTGTGTGTGTGAGAGTGAAGAGAACCAGAACGACGTAACTATGGCCCTAGGTGGTTGTGTGGGCTTGGACTCTGCTCTCTCTTTTAATGACCTCTAGTGTATAGAGAGAGGGAGGGAGGGAAGGGAGGAGGGAGGGAGATAAAGAGGGAGAGAGAAGGAGAGAGGGCTGGAGGGAAGCAAGTGGAGAGAGCTCCGGTAGAAAGAGAGAGACATGGTGAGAGAGAAAGACAGCCAGTCAAACTCCCGCTTTGCCTCCTACATCCCCTTACAACAGACTAACATGAAATAAAAGCATTTGCAGACCTGACTGAACACAGCGAGCCCCATAGACTGATGTTCCTGCCTTCTAGAGACCAATAACAATGTTGTTGGCTTTTGTTCAGATAGCTGTGTATGGACAGACACACAGACACTCACACACACACAGACACTCACACACACACAGACACACTGTATATGGAGCTACACACAGACACACACGCACACAGACACACTGTATACTGAGCTATGCTTCACTGGTTCTCCGGTTATCTCTCCATCAGTCCCCCGGCTTCATTATAGCTTCTAGCCATGCAGTGTAACACACCAGCACCAGACAGCTACTGAGCTTGATGTTTACACCATGGAGAGAGAGAGAGGGAGGGACGAGGCAAGAAGGGGAGGGAGGGGAGGAGAGAAGTGTACACCAGCTAGCTACTGAAACCCAACATTTAGATGGAGACATGGGAGGAAGAGGGGAAAGGAGGAAGCTATACATCACCTTGCTGCTACTGTATGTGGCCGGAGGAAAACACAATGTATACAAGACCACGGAGAGAGAGGGAGGGGGTTGGAGGAGGGAGAGAGGGAGGGGGTTGGAGGAGGGAGAGGGTTGGAGGAGAGAGGGGAGAGGGGGGGGGGGTTGGAGGAGGGAAAGAGGGCGGGGGTTGGAGGAGGGGGGGGGTTGGAGGAGGGAGAGAGGGAGGGGTTGGAGGAGGGAGAGAGGGAGGGGGTTGGAGGAGGGGGGAGAGATGGAGGGGGTTGGAGGAGGGAGAGAGGGAGGGGGTTGGAGGAGGGAAAGAGGGAGGGGGTTGGAGGAGGGAGGGGGTTGGAGAGGGAGGGGGTTGGAGGAGGGAGAGAGGGAGGGGGGGTTGGAGGAGGGAGAGAGAGGGGGGGGTTGGAGGAGGGAAAGAGGGGGGGGGGTTGGAGGAGGGAGGGGTTGGAGGAGGGAGAGAGGGAGGGGGTTGGAGGAGGGAAAGAGGGAGGGGGTTGGAGGAGGGAGAGAGGGAGGGGGTTGGAGGAGGGAGAGAGGGAGGGGTTGGAGGAGGGAGAGAAGGAGGGGGTTGGAGGAGGGAGAGAGGGAGGGGGTTGGAGGAGGGAGAGAGGGAGAAGCTGAGCCTGGAGGACATTTAAAGAGAGGGATGGTGAAGGGAGAGACAGGGGAACAGACAGACAGACAGGAAGATGTATAGAGTGAAGGGAGAGACAGAAAGACAGAAAGACAGACAGGAAGATGTATAGAGTGAAGGGAGAGACAGAAAGACAGACAGGAAGATGTATAGAGTGAAGGGAGAGACAGAAAGACAGAAAGACAGACAGGAAGATGTATAGAATGAAGGGAGAGACAGGGGAAAGACAGACAGGAAGATGTATAGAGTGAAGGGAGAGACAGGGGAAAGACAGACAGACAGGAAGATGTATAGAGTGAAGGGAGAGACAGAAAGACAGAAAGACAGACAGGAAGATGTATAGAGTGAAGGGAGAGACAGAGGAAAGACAGACAGGAAGATGTATAGAGTGAAGGGAGATACAGAAAGACAGAAAGACAGACAGGAAGATGTATAGAGTGAAGGGAGAGACAGAAAGACAGACAGGAAGATGTATAGAGTGAAGGGAGAGACAGGGGAAAGACAGACAGGAAGATGTATAGAGTGAAGGGAAAGACAGAACGACAGAAAGACAGACATGAAGATGTATAGAGTGAAGGGAGAGACAGAAAGACAGACAGGAAGATGTATAGAGTGAAGGGAGAGACAGGGGAAAGACAGACAGGAGGATGTATAGAGTGAAGGGAGAGACAGAAAGACAGACAGGAAGATGTATAGAGTGAAGGGAGAGACAGAAAGACAGACAGGAAGATGTATAGAGTGAAGGGAGAGACAGGGGAAAGACAGACAGGAAGATGTATAGAGTGAAGGGAGAGACAGGGGAAAGACAGAAAGACAGACAGGAAGATGTATAGAGTGAAGGGAGAGACAGGGGAAAGACAGACAGGAAGATGTATAGAGTGAAGGGAGAGACAGAAAGACAGACAGGAAGATGTATAGAGTGAAGGGAGAGACAGAAAGACAGACAGGAAGATGTATAGAGTGAAGGGAGAGACAGGGGAAAGACAGACAGGAAGATGTATAGAGTGAAGGGAGAGACAGGGGAAAGACAGACAGGAAGATGTATAGAGTGAAGGGAGAGACAGGGGAAAGACAGACAGGAAGATGTATAGAGTGAAGGGAGAGACAGGGGAAAGACAGACAGGAAGATGTATAGAGTGAAGGGAGAGACAGGGGAAAGACAGACAGGAAGATGTATAGAGTGAAGGGAGAGACAGAAAGACAGACAGGAAGATGTATAGAGTGAAGGGAGAGACAGGGGAAAGACAGACAGGAAGATGTATAGAGTGAAGGGAGAGACAGAAAGACAGACAGGAAGATGTATAGAGTGAAGGGAGAGACAGAGGAAAGACAGACAGGAAGATGTATAGAGTGAAGGGAGAGACAGGGGAAAGACAGACAGGAAGATGTATAGAGTGAAGGGAGAGACAGGGGAAAGACAGACAGGAAGATGTATAGAGTGAAGGGAGAGACAGGGGAAAGACAGACAGGAAGATGTATAGAGTGAAGGGAGAGACATGGGGAAAGACAGACAGGAAGATGTATAGAGTGAAGGGAGAGACAGGGGAAAGACAGACAGGAAGATGTATAGAGTGAAGGGAGAGACAGAAAGACAGACAGGAAGATGTATAGAGTGAAGGGAGAGACAGGGGAAAGACAGACAGACAGGAAGATGTATAGAGTGAAGGGAGAGACAGGGGAAATACAGACAGGAAGATGTATAGAGTGAAGGGAGAGACAGGGGAAAGACAGACAGGAAGATGTATAGAGTGAAGGGAGAGACAGAAAGACAGACAGGAAGATGTATAGAGTGAAGGGAGAGACAGGGGAAAGACAGACAGGAAGATGTATAGAGTGAAGGGAGAGACAGGGGAAAGACAGACAGGAAGATGTATAGAGTGAAGGGAGAGACAGAAAGACAGACAGGAAGATGTATAGAGTGAAGGGAGAGACAGGGGAAAGACAGACAGGAAGATGTATAGAGTGAAGGGAGAGACAGGGGAAAGACAGACAGGAAGATGTATAGAGTGAAGGGAGAGACTTTTTCTAAAAGGGATGAAATACATTTTTTTCTAATTAATCTACACACAACATCCCATAATGACAATGCAAAAACCGTTTTTTTACTCAGTACTTTGTTGAAGCACCTTTGGCAGTGATTTCAGCCTCGGGGCTTCTTGGGTACGACGCTACAAGCTTGGCACACCTGTATTTGGGAAGTTTCTCCCGTTAGTCTCTGCCGATCATCTCAAGTTCTGTCAGGCTGGATGGGGAGCGTCGCTGCACAGCTATTTTTAGGTCTCTCCAGAGATGTTCGATTGGGTTCAAGTCCGGGCACTGGCCGGGCCACTCAAGAACATTCAGAGACTTGTCCCGAAGCCACTCCTGCGTTGTCTTGGCTGTGTGCTTAGAGGTCGCTGTCCTGTTGGAAGGTGAACCTTCACTCCAGTCTGAGGTCATGAGCACTCTGGAGCAGGTTTTCATCAAGGATCTCTCTGTACTTTGCTCTGTTCATCTTTCTCTCGATCCTGACTAGTCTCCCAGTCCCTGTCGCTGAAAAACATCCAGCCACCACCATGCTTCATCGTAGGGATGCTGCCACCACCATGCTTCATCGTGGGGATGCTGCGAGGTTTCCCCCAGACGTGACACTTGGCATTCAGGCCAAAGAAGTCAATCTTGGTTTCATCAGTCCTTTAGGTGCCTTTTGGCAAACTCCAAGTGGGCTGTCATGTGCCTTTTCCTGAGGAGTGGCTTCCATAAAGGCCTGATTGGTGGAGTGCTGTAGAAGTATCTCAGCTGAGCTCCATTTCGAGTCTCACAAGGTCTGAACACTTGTGTAAATAAGGTAATTCTGTTTTTTTAATTTGTAATAAATTTACACAAATTCTAAAAACCTGTTTTCACTTTGTCATTATGAGGTATTGTGTGTAGATTGAAGAAAAATAATGATTTAATACATTTTACAATAAGACCAACGTAAAAAACGTCGAGGGGTTTGAATACTTTTGAATGCACGAGAGAGCGAGATATGGAAAGGCTTGCTGCTCATCAAAAACATAGGAGATGATTACCATATTATGAAATATCTTTACGAAGAAAGCAGAAAGGGTTTTCTAGGGCTCAGAGGCATAATGTTATACTTATTAAGGCATACAAAGTGAACATGTTTCATGGTGAGGGAGAGACGGCGAGAGAAGAGAGAATTAAGAAGGGAGTGGAGAGGTGTTTAGAAACAGAAGGAATGTGATTTGCCTCAAGTCATTTTGAGCACTGCTTTGGTGAGCTGCAAGCCTCTCTCTCTGTCTCTTTCTCTCTCTCTTTCTCTCTCTCTGTCTTTTGGTGAGCCGTCACAGAGGGAGAACGTGTGTGTTTTCACTTGGGAGAAGTGTATATGCACAAGGGCATCATCCTTGCTTTGACGTGTGTTCTGCATAGACTTCTTTCTCTCTATTCTTTGTACTTATTTGTGTGTGTGTTTGGTGTGTGTGTGTGTGGTGTGTGTGTTCAATTCAATTGATCAATGATCCCTCCAGTCTGCTCTGAGGTGGTTTTGAAAGCCACTTAGCCAGATTGGCCTAAATGAACGACACACACACACACACACACACACACACACACACACACACACACACACACACACACACACACACACACACATCTCTAAATACCTGTCTATGGCTCTGCTAAAGACCAGACCCATATCTCTAAATACCTGTCTATGGCTCTGCTAAAGACCAGACCCATATTTCTAAATACCTGTCTATGGCTCTGCTAAAGTTCAGACCCATATCTCTAAATACCTGTCTATGGCTCTGCTAAAGACCAGACCCATATCTCTAAATACCTGTCTATGTTTCTGTTAAAGACCAGACCCATATCCCCAAATACCTGTCTATGGCTCTGCTAAAGACCAGACCCATATCTCCAAATACCTGTCTATGGCTCTGCTAAAGACCAGACCCATATCTCTAAATACCTGTCTATGGCTCTGCTAAAGACCAGACCCATATCTCTAAATACCTGTCTATGGCTCTGCTAAAGACCAGACCCAAATCTCCAAATACCTGTCTATGGCTCTGCTAAAGACCAGACCCATATCTCTAAATACCTGTCTATGGCTCTGCTAAAGACCCGACCCATATCTATAAATACCTGTCTATGGCTCTGCTAAAGTTCAGACCCATATCTCTAAATACCTGTCTATGGCTCTGCTAAAGACCAGACCCATATCTCTAAATACCTGTCTATGGCTCTGCTAAAGACCAATTTTACAGAATGAGGAGACAATGTATGAATGGACTCGGAGGAAAAACTCCTGGGCATTCTTATAGATCTGTATCTATAATATCCATATCGTTTTTCTCACATTTAAATACTGAATAGTGTCACATCTTTCGATCTTTCTCCCGCTCATGCTTTCATTCAGTCTCTTTGATCTGGTCTTCACTGCTGAGTATGGTTCCACTGATCAGCCCTCCCCTCCCCTTCCCTCTTCTCTCCTCCCCTCCTCTCCTCCCCTCCTTTCCCCTCGCTTCCTCTCCTCTACTCTCCGCTCCTCCCCTCCTCTCCCATCTCTCCTCCCCTCTTCTCTCCTCTCCTCCTCTCTCCTCCCCTATCCACTCCCCTCTCCTCCCCTTCTTTCCCCTCTCCTTCTCTCCTCTCCTCTCATCTCCTCCGATCTCCTCCACTCCCCTCTCCTCCACTCCCCTCCTCTCTCCTCTCCTCTCCCCTCCACTTCCCTCTTCTCTCCTCTTCTCTCCTCCCCTCCTCTCCCATCTCCTCTCCTCTCATCTTTTCCCCTCCCCTCTACTCTCCACTCCTTCTTCCTCCCTCCCCTGTGCATCACATTCCTCTCTTTCTGCTTCCCAACTGCCCTCCACCATTACCACCACATTCTTATCGTGCTCTGGCCCATTCCGGGTGTTCTGATTAGGGGCAGCATCTGCTGTGAGGCTGCCTGTTTGGAGCGAGAGAGAGAGAGAGAGCGAGAGCAAGAGAGAGAGAGATGCAGCAGTATCATCACTTCCCTGTCTGGCCATGCATATCAACTAATGAGCTTTCTTCTGTACCAACAACCAATGGGCGATGAGGGTGGAGTTGGAGGGGGAGGAAAGAGGAAGGAAGGGAGAGGAAAGGGGGAGACAGGGTGAATAACAGAGCAGGGAGAGTATGGAAAGGGGTTTTAATCACCTCCCTGATGATACCAGGTGTGTGTTTGGAATGACTTTTCTGTGACCCCAGGTTGCAGAAGTGAAGTTGCATTTAGTGACAGGCTCTTTCAGACCCCCCCCCACACACTCCCCCCCCCCACACACACACACACACACACTTTCACCCCCACACACATACACACTCTCACCCCCACACACATACACACGTACACCTAGACGTGTCGGGCCAGAGATTGAGAACACATAATTACCGTTACCGCGGCGTTGCTGTGGGAGTCTGATTAATTAATTACGAGTCATGGTGGTTGCTGGCCGGAGTGGCACTGAGATCGTCTGGCCACTGAGACTGGTGATGGACAGGAAATTAGACTGGCTGACACACACGCACACACACACACACACACACATGCACACACACACATATACACACACATGCACACACACACGCACACACACACACGCACACACATGCACACACACACGCACACACACACACACATGCACACACACAGACACGCGCACACACATGCACACACGCACGCATGCACACACACACACATACACACGCACATGCAAAAACATGCATCAGCACACACAAACACTGACACACATGCATTGGCAAACATACACTGACACACGTGAATGCACACACACAAGCTGATAGACAGACATGAATGTACACTCACTCACACTCATTATTAAATACATTTCCAGTAGTTGAACCCAGGTCACTTTGCCTTTCACCCTTTACACTCACTGTTTTATTCATGGTAGATGTTACATCATCGTGTGTGTTGTTTAACAGTGGTTAGCAAGGATGTGAATATGGAAAAGGTCATAGGGCAGTGATGAGGGCATTTACATTGGGGGGGCAGTGATGAGGGCATTTACATTGGGGGGCAGTGATGAGGGCATTTACATTGGGGGGCAGTGATGAGGGCATTTACATTGGGGGGGGCAGTGTATACGGGCAATTTACTACAAGGATGTGAATATGGAAAAGGTCATAGGGCAGTGATGAGGGCATTTACATTGGGGGGGCAGTGATGAGGGCATTTACATTGGGGGGGCAGTGATGGGGGCATTTACATTGGGTGGGGGGGGCAGTGTATACGGGCAATTTACTACAAGGATGTAAATATGGAAAAGGTCATAGGGCAGTGATGGGGGCATTTACATTGGGTGGGGGGGGCAGTGTATAAGTGCAATTTACGACAAGGATGTAAATATGGAAAAGGTCATAGGGCAGTGATGGGAGCATTTACTTTGGGTGGGGAGGGGGGCAGTGATGAGGGCATTTACACTGGGGGGGGGCAGTGTATAAGTGCAATTTACTACAAGGATGTGAATATGCTCTAATGGTCAGAGACTGGTCATGGAAAGCTGGTTCATGCCAGAACTATGTATTTAAAGAGTGTCTGCATTATGATGCATTTACACAGCACAACAACAGTCACTGGCAGCCATGTTGACATTACTTGAGGAATATCAGGCTCTCTAACTGTATGTCTACAACTAGAACAGTATTCAACATGTAACACGTTGGCCCAACGCTGTACATTTATGGCTCTGATTCATAGTCTCACTGATCAGAAGGGTGCTGTGATGGGCATAAATACATGTGATGTGTGCCAAGATATGACAACTTCTCTGAACCACAGGTCTAGAATCAGATTAACATACCTCCTTATCTTAACCATTAGAGGGGTGGATAAAAGATCTGATCCTGCATCAGTCCTTATCTTAACCATTAGGGGGGTGAGACAAAGATCTGATCCTGCATCAGTCCTTATCTTAACCATTAAGAGGGTGGAACAAAGGTCTGATTCTACATCAGTCCTTATCTTAACCATTAAGAGGGTGGAACAAAGATCTGATCCTGCATCAGTCCTTATCTTAACCATTAAGAGGGTGGAACAAAGATCTGATCCTGCATCAGTCCTTATCTTAACCATTAAGAGGGTGGAACAAAGATCTGATCCTGCATCAGTCCTTATCTTAACCATTAAGAGGGTGGAACAAAGGTCTGATTCTACATCAGTCCTTATCTTAACCATTAGGGGGGTGGATCAAAGATCTGATCCTGCATCAGTCCTTATCTTAACCATTAAGAGGGTGGAACAAAGGTCTGATCCTGCATCAGTCCTTATCTTAACCATTAATAGGGTGGAACAAAGATCTGATCCTGCATCAGTCCTTATCTTAACCATTAAGAGGGTGGAACAAAGATCTGAACCTGCATCAGTCCTTATCTTAACCATTAAGAGGGTGGAACAAAGATCTGATCCTACATCAGTCCTTATCTTAACCATTAAGAGGGTGGAACAAAGATCTGATCCTGCATCAGTCCTTATCTTAACCATTAAGAGGGTGGAACAAAGATCTGATCCTACATCAGTGGTTAGATGCAACTTCTTGCTGCTCCTAGTTGGTTGGAAGCTGCCTCTTGTAGGATCTGGCCAGAAAGGTGTAATGATACTGAAAAGGGGGAATGTGTCACAACACAACAACTCAGTTTGGTGAAGTTTATGATGAATGTACATCAGCAAATGTACCTCGTTTATTTATCTGTTCATTTATTTGTTCATTTATTTTGGTTTATTTAACCATCATTCTTCATGTGTCGTGATTTTCCGATGGTTTGGTTTCCTGTTCTAGAAAGGACTTTTAAAGAAGAGTTTAAAAATGAACAAAAATGGAATGATCTGTGAATTTTGTACAAATACAGAACCTATGACTGTTTTTCTACTAATGAAGCTTGTTCTGCATACACTATGTTTATTAGGGGTGGGGATGGAGGGATGATTATTTACACATAAAGGGCTGGAAGAGGGGAGGATTTCCAGAAGAGGTTGGGGATGTGCAATGAAGAGCTGTAGTTAGAAAACGACTGACAATAGAGAACTTATCAGAAGAAAAAATATTCATGAAAAATGAAAATAAAAGTGTTATATTTGCATGAAACCCTGTATTTTTATCAAGCAGAAATAACAGTTTATCGTTGTGTATATTGAGTGACTGTAAACAATAACAACTTACTATGGAAATGAAAAAACCTGGTCCCCCTTTTTGTGACGGAACTGTGCAGTTCTCCTTCCTACGTTTCATTGTTTACACTTGGCTGTTGTTTGTAATGGTATTTATTATCCGTTCGCATCCCATTGATAGTTTATTATTCTAATGTTTGTTTAAAAATATACATATTCTCATCATAATTACCGTCAATGGAATTTCATCGACGGCATCAATTGTCAATCAAAGATAGTTTTGACTTGGCTAAAGATCTTCCAATCCGTGTCACCTCGGGGCCCTGGGAGAGCGTTCCTTCCTGGATAAACACATCACCCCATATATCCTGTCAACGGTGACAGACGCACAGTCAGGAATCTCAATGACATTCCCCATTCAAAACCATTAGTCATGTGACACAACATATCTGAGGTCATATCCTGTGTACAGATCTGGGCCGTGGTTAAAAGTAGTGCGCTTTATAGGGAATAGTGTGTCATTTCGACACAGTCACTTTTCATTTCAAAGTCAACATTCACGTTCCACATTCCAAGCATCATCATCCACTGAAAAGGGATACGGAACATTACCATGGAGACAGAGGGGAACTGGAAACAATAAGAAACAATCTTCAATACACGTTATTTAATTAATTAATAGAACCTTGAATACGAATAAATGACAGATCAATAGAAGGTCGGTCCCTTCCGGAACTCTAATGACACCAGTGTAATGACAAATTAGCATATTAGCACACTGCCTTGTATAGGATGAGGAACATGAGCACACACACAAACACAAACGCAGACACACAGACAGAAAGAGAGAGGCACACACAGAGACCGAGATCCACACAGAGACATATGCCTTCATATTCCCACAGTGCAGGGAGAGAGGAGGGAGAGAGAAAGAGACGAGAGAGAGATGAAAGATGAGAGAGAGAGAGAAACTGAAAGGTCAGGTACAATGTATTCCCATTAAGAAAAAGGGCAGAGTCAAGTATCTGCTTTGACTATCACCTCTCCCTTAATGTAGCAGAGGACACGTGTCACCACAGAGCTGTCTTCTCAACACAACACACCTCTCCCTTAATGTAGCAGGGGACACGTGTCACCACAGAGCTGTCTTCTCAACACAACACACCTCTCCCTTAATGTAGCAGGGGACACGTGTCACCACAGAGCTGTCTTCTCAACACAACACACCTCTCCCTTAATGTAGCAGAGGACACGTGTCACCACAGAGCTGTCTTCTCAACACAACACACCTCTCCCTTAATGTAGCAGGGGACACGTGTCACCACAGAGCTGTCTTCTCAACACAACACACCTCTCCCTTAATGTAGCAGGGGACACGTGTCACCACAGAGCTGTCTTCTCAACACACACACCTCTCCCTTAATGTAGCAGGGGACACGTGTCACCACAGAGCTGTCTCCTCAACACAACACACCTCCCCCTTAATGTAGCAGGGGACACGTGACACCACAGAGCTGTCTTCTCAACACAACACACCTCACCCTTAATGTAGCAGGGGACACGTGTCACCACAGAGCTGTCTTCTCAACACAACACACCTCTCCCTTAATGTAGCAGGGGACACGTGACACCACAGATCTGTCTTCTCAACCTCTACCTTAATAACTACAACTGTGCACACACACACGCACACGCACACACACACACACACACACACACACACACACACACACACACACACACACACACACACACACACACACACACACACACACAGAGAGAGAGAGACAGGGAGCGTTCCGACCATGCCTTCATATCTCTCATCCCTATTCCCTTGGAAACTTTTTTTGTCCCTCCCTTCTCACTCCTTCCATCCCTCCACTGTAAATGAGAGATGAATCAGTATGCAGTATGGATCCTCTCTCTCCATGTTAAACTATCTGGGCCACAGAAACAATGGATGTAAAGGGGGAGTGGGATCAGGGATGGAACTGAATGGGGAAATCCACTGACACTTCATATCAGTTTCTCATAAGCTGAGAGAGAGAGAGAGAGAGAGAGAGAGAGAGAGAGAGAGGAGGTGGAGATGGAGGGAGGGAGAGAGAAAGAGAGAGGTGGTGGAGATGGAGGGAGGGAGGGAGGGAGGAGATGGAGGGAGGGAGGGAGGGAGGGAGAGAGAGAGGAGGTGGAGATGGAGGGAGGGGGAGAGAGAGAGAGAAAGAGAGAGGTGGTGGAGATGGAGGGAGGGAGAGAGAGAGGAGGTGGAGATGGGGGGGGAGAGAGAAAGAGAGAGGTGGTGGAGATGGAGGGAGGGAGGGAGAGAGGGAGAGAGAGAGGAGGTGGAGATGGAGGGAGGGGGGAGAGAGAGAGAGAGGAGGTGGAGATGGAGGGAGGGAGAGAGAGGAGGTGGAGATGGAGGGAGGGAGAGAGAGAGAGAGAAGGTGGAGATGGAGGGAGGGAGGGATGGAGAGAGAGAGAGGAGGTGGAGATGGAGGGAGGGAGGGGAGAGAGAGAGAGGAGGTGGAGATGGATGGAGGGGGAGGGAGGGAGGGAGGGAGGGAGGGGGTGGAGATGGAGGGAGGGAGAGAGAGAGGAGGTGGAGATGGAGGGAGGGAGAGAGAGAGAGAGGAGGTGGAGATGGAGGGAGGGAGGGAGAGAGAGAGAGGAGGTGGAGATGGAGGGAGGGAGGGAGAGAGAGAGAGGAGGTGGAGTTGGAGGGAGTGAGAGAGAGAGAGAAAGATTGACGAGAATTGAATGAGAGGGTGTGAATCAAAGGGGAGGGAGAGTGAGTGAAAGTACTGGCCACTGATACTGATGTCTACACTCACCCACATCTCTCTATCTCCTCGTCATCATCCTCCCCCCTCCCTCCCTGCCACTGATGCTATGAGACTGTGAGTATTTTAGACCCACAGAGTTGACCTGAGATGACCTGAGTGCTTAGCTCGACATCCCCTGGTTACGCATCAGGGAGTGTTAAGAACTGCACTGAAAAAGCACAGCCCCAGGAAGATGGCTGCAACATAAAGCTTCACAAAGATCTCTGAAGATGCATCAGGGCTGGGAATAGCAGTAGAAAGCAGGTAGAGTCAAGCACTACACTCTATAGAGGAAAGAACTACAAATCCCAGTTATATGGCTTCCACTGAGAGCTGTAAAGACACAGTTCTCAATTGGCTTGGACACACACCAACTCTAGCCAACTGGACTATCTAGTCTGTCTTCATCCCCTAGTTAAACTGTCTCCATTGATCTAACTCTGTCTCTTTCCCCTCCTGGGACAAAACAAGTAGTCCTTCTAATGGGCACCTTCAGGGCCTAACAACACCCCTAAGAGCCACGGGCAGCCCAATCACTCCCATCGGGGTATGTAATCCCGACAATGTCACGGTCTTGTTACCTGCAGAGAAAATATAGTCCCTCATCACTATCGTTTTCTCTTCTTCCTGGCAGGAGGAGACACGCAATGGATCCATTGGCGGATGTTTGTAAAGAGAGGTTGTTTACTTTCCATTATGTCCTGGGGTTGTCATGGAGGAAACTATTTGTTGTTGAGGGAAACATAGGCGAATGGTTTTCCTGTTGTGCTTGTACAGTTGAAGTCGGAAGTTTACATACACTTAGGTTGGAGTTATTAAAACTCGTTTTTCAACCACTCCACAAAATTCTTGTTAACAAACTGTAGTTATGGTAAGTCGGTTAGGACATTTACTTTGTGCATGTGTCATGACGTTGGCCTGGGGGTAGGTTTATGACAGTCATAAATAGCTCTCCCCCCATTTTTCCTCTCTCTACCCTACTGATGTGAAATTTGAAAACCCCTTGGTTAACATAGAGATTCTGGGAACATCAGAAGGTGGGGGGAAATGAACTATATTCTGGTAATCCGACCAATTGAACATATGCAGTGGTACTTAATGAATGTGATGTCAGTTCGGTTGCCATCTGAGAAATTCTCATCAATGATAAGATGACATAAACTCTACAGTGGAAAGTCTGCACATTGTAGTTATCGGATTCACATGGAATTGTTGTTCAATTTAAACGTTTGAATATAACATTATTGGTGAAGAGTTTAAATGTAATTTTAGCTTCCAAATGAGAGATTAGGGTTTTCATAAGGTTAGGCCTCTGCTCAATCAGTGGTCCGCCCCTGTGAAGGGACATGGGTTATAAAACTTTTCAAACACACCCTCCTCTCCCTTCCTATATAAAGCCTTGACGACAAAATAACCTCCTGTTCCAAGTACGTGAGGTCTGCAGCCTCTGCGTTAAAAGGACTAACATGTCAACTACAGAACTAAGCCAACCTCAGCGTGAGCTTTGGTTGCGAATGGTATGAACTTTGAACTCTTATCTTGCCTATGCTGCTCTGTGCCATCACTCATTCATATATCCTTATGTACATATTCTTTATCCCCTTACACTGTGTATAAGACAGTAGTTTTGGAATTGTTAGTTAGATTACTTGTTGGTTATTACTGCATTGTCGGAACTAGAAGCACAAGCATTTCGCTACACTCGCATTAACATCTGCTAACCATGTGTATGTGACAAATAAAATTTGATTTGATTTGATTTGGATTTTATTCAGTTCAGATACCTCCTAGCCATTGAGTTAGCAACAGCAGCTGCAAACGTGGGCTAGGAAAGAACAGACAGAGTATCCCCTCTACCACACAACGACGTTACTTCAACCTATCCAATTGACCACCAGAGACATTCTTCAAAGGACTCGGTTTGGCAACACGGCCTAACATCTACCACCAACCTACCGAAGCGCAGCTCAGAGTAAATATTTATTGCATTTTCCTTTTCCAAATGGGCGGTAATTTAGAATGCATAAGATACTATATTTATGATAGCACAGCTTCTCCCTTTGTCCCTCAGTCTTCCCGCTCTTTCACTCAACCCAGCCCCTTTTCCTTTGTGTAACAAGCTGTCATATCTGTTCCGCCCGTAAGGGACGTTTTGCTTTATGACGTAATTAGTAATCAAGGTATGATTAATTTTGTGTGTATGTAATTCTATGTGATTAGTTAGGTATTTAGTAAATAAATAATTAAACCCAATGTTGTATTGCTATTCAACTTGTTAGCCAGAGTTTGTGAAGATAACCAAGAATTTACAACTTTCAGATGAGACTGAATTAAGGTGACGATTAATATTGACTGCTATTGATGTAAAATATTACTAGGTCTTTAAGAGTTTATTCGGAAGATAACCGCTCTATAAATATTATTTTGTGGTGCCTCGACTCTATAGTTAATTACATATACATGATTATCTCAATCAGGTAATATTAATGACGGAGAAAGGATTTTATAGAATAGCATGTCATATCACTTAATCCGGTATAGCCAAAGACACGACACATGACACAAGTAATATTTCCAACAATTGTTTACAGACAGATTATTTCACTTTTAATTCACTGTATCACAATTCTAGTGGGTCAGAAGTTTACATACACTAAGTTGACTGTGCCTTCAAACAGCTTGGAAAATTCCAGAAAATTATGTCATGGCTTTAGAAGCTTCTGGTAGGCTAATTGACATAATTTGAGTCAATTGGAGGTGTACCTGTGGATGTATTTCAAGGCCTACCTTCAAACTCAGCGCCTCTTTGCTTGACATCATGGGAAAATCAAAAGAAATCAGCCAAGACCTCAGACAAAAATGTGTAGACCTCCACAAGTCTGGTTCATCCTTGGGAGCAATTTCCAAATGCCTGAAGGTACCACGTTAATCTGTACAAACAATAGTACGCACGTATAAACACCATGGGACCACGCAGCCGTCATACCGCTCAGGAAGGAGACACGTCCTGTCTCCTAGAGATGAACGTACTTTGGTGCGAAAAGTGCAATTCAATCCCAGAACAAGAGCAAAGGACCTTGTGAAGATGCTGGAGGAAACAGGTACAAAAATATCTATATCCTCAGTAAAACGAGTCCTATATCGACATAACCTGAAAGGCCACTCAGAAAAGAAGAAGCCACTGCTCCAAATCCGCCATAAAAAAGCCAGACTACAGTTTGTAACTGCACATGGGGACAAAGATAGTACTTTTTTTGAGAAATGTCCTCTGGTCTGTTGAAAAAAAATAGAATTGTTTGGCCATAATGACCATCGTTATGTTTGGAGGAAAAAGGGGGAGGCTTGCAAGCCGAAGAACACCATCCCAACCGTGAAGCACGGGGGTGGCAGCATCATGTTGTAGTTGTGCTTTGCTGCAGGAAGGACTGGTGCACAGTGGATATATTGTGTATATATTGAGGCAACTTCTCAAGACATCAGTCAGGAATTTAAAGCTTGGTCGCAAATGGATCTTCCAAATGGACAATGACCCCAAGCATACTTCCAAAATTGTGGACAACAACGTCAAGGTATTGGAGTGGCCATCACAAATCCTATCGAAAATTTGTGAAAAGAACTGAAAAGCTTGTGTGAGCAAGGAACCTGACTCAGTTACACCAGCTCTGTCAGGAGGAATGGGACAAAACCTATTGTGGGAAGCTTGTGGAAGGCTTCCCGAAACATTTGACCCATGTTAAACAATTTAAAGGCAATATTACCAAATACTATTTGAGTGTATGTAAACTTCTTACCCAATGGCAATGTGATGAAATAAATAAAAGCTGAAATAAATCATTCTCTTGTAATGGGTGCGTGTCGGCTTCAGCACCGCTTCAGGACAGACCTCAGGGACGACCCGGAGGGTGAGGCGCAGGGCGATCCGGATGGAAATATCGCAGCATAGAAGGATCCTCCGGACCATACCCCTCCCAGTCCACGAGGTCCACGAGGTACTGAAGGCCCCTCGCCCGACGTCTCGAATCCAGTTTGGAACAAACAGAGTACGCAGGGGCCCCCTTGATGTCCAGAGGGGGAGGAGGAACCTTCCGCACCTCAGACTCCTGGAGCCGGACAGCCACCACCGGCCTGAGGAGAGACACATGGAACGAGGGGTTAATACGGTAATCGGGGGGAAGCTGTAACCTGTAACAAACCTCTTTCAGTCTCCTCTGGACTTTAAATGGCCCCACAAACTGCGGACCCAGCTTCTGACAGGGCAGGCGGAGGGGCAGGTTTCGGGTCGAGAGCCAGACCCGGTCCCCCAGTGCGAACACCGGGGCCTCACTAAGGTGACGGTCTGCTCCAACTTTCTGTCGCAGTACGGCAAACTGAAGATGGACATGAGCAGCCTCCCATGTTTCCTCCGCACGCCGGAACCAGACTCTGATGCCAAGGAGCCAGAACCCGGCTGATACCCCAATACACACTGGAAGGGCGAAAGGTTAGTGGAGGGGTGGCGGAGCGAGTTCTGGGCCATCTCTGCCCACGGCACGAAAGCTGCCCACTCCCCAAACCAGTCCTGGCAATAGGACCTCAGAAACCTACCCACATCAGGGTTAACTCTCTCCACCTGCCCGTTACTCTCGGGGTGAAAGCCTGAGGTAAGGCTGACCAAGACCCCCAGACGTTCCATGAACGCCCTCCAGACCTTCGACGTGAACTGGGGACCCCGATCAGACACTATATCCTCAGGAACCCGGTAGTGCTGGAAATAGAGCCCCCACAGACTGTAGGGCCGTAGGGAGACCGGGCAAAGGGAAGAGACAACAGGACTTAGAGAAACAATCCACAACGACCAGAATCGTGGTGTTACCCTGTGAAGGAGGAAGATCAGTCAGGAAATCCACCGACAGGTGCGACCATGGCCGTTGTGGAACGGGTAAGGGTTGTAACTTAACTCTGGACAGGTGTCTAGGAGCCTTGCACTGGGCGCACACAGAGCAAGAGGTAACATAAACCTTCACGTCCTTACAGTGGGGCAAAAAAGTCAAAGTCAGCCACCAATTGTGCATGTTCTCCCACTTAAAAAGATGAGAGAGGCCTGTAATTTACATCATAGGTGCACTTCAACTATGACAGACAAAATTAGAAGAAAAAAAATCCAGAAAATCACATTGTAGGATTTTTTATGAATTTATTTGCAAATTATGGTGGAAAAAACCCCCGGCGCACACCGACACATGACTTGCACATACAATAAAACAATCTCCGACAAGGATATTAGGGGAAACAGAGGGTTAAATACACAACATGTAATTGATGGGATTGTAACCAGGTGTGAAGGAAGACAAGACAAAACCAATGGAAAATGAAAAATGGATCAGTGATGGCTAGAAGGTCGGTAACGTCGACCGCCGAACTCCGCCCGAACAAGGAGAGGGACCGACTTCGGCGGAAGTCGTGACATCTCTCTACTATAATTCTGACATTTCACATTCTTAAAATAAAGTGGTGATCCTATGTAGTGAGCCTTTGGCTAAGGTGTATGTAATCTTCTGACTTCAACTGTATATTCGCTTTGGTGACTCCCTTGACCTGGATGTAATTCATCAAGGAGTTACCGCGCTTCTAGGTTTCCTGAGACTTTCTCTGTCTGTGGCTCTCTGTTTCAATATCCACACTAGTATACTACCACAATGGAAAATGAAAAACTCCTAGCCATATAACAGTATCTTTGTTTCCAGACAAATGTACCCAATAACATTACAGTTATTCTGTTTTTCTTTCTCTTGTTTGTTTGGTGATTTCACCCAAAACAAATGATGAGCGTTCTAACCCATCTTCAATCTCAGTTGTTAGGAAGTAAATTAGCTGCCGTTTTTAAGTCCTAATGTTTCCATTCCCCTTTAATTCGTAGAATGCCATGTAATCTTTCTATTTCAATTTCTGTACAAAAAATAGACATGTATTTATTTGCAAGACAATTTTATTGAGAAAATACCGTTTACCTTCTATTCTTTCCACACAAAAATATAAAATGTTGTTTTATTAAAACTATAAACCTTTTTATTGTACCACAGTAAAAAGTAATGGATTGTCCTACTGCACTCAGACGATACTGACATTCTCCTGCAGTTTAATTCATGTTGATTCATTAATGAATGATGGTAGGAGTACATGTGCAGACACACAAACACAGATTCAGTCAGGCATGCACCATCACATGCTCGTCTCTCTCTCTCTCTCTCTCTCTCTCTCTCTCTCTCTCTCTCTCTCACACAGATACAGTCAGTTTACCAACCTACATTAACCCATCTCATTTAATCTAAGGGAAGTACCGTCCCCTTTATACTATCTACTCAGCACAATAAGCCTATAAAACTATAATGTGTACGGGTTAATAACGCCCTCACACACAGATGATCATAACGACGTCCATAACCACATGTACATAATTAAGGGTTTATGATCTTCACCACGCCTACACGCCTAGGCATCATAACGTCATACTTGCACGTGTGTGTGTGCATGCGTGTGAATTTAGTGTGTGTGTGTTTTTCGTACTTGTTTGTATGTGTCACTGTGTGTGTGCACGTCATAAATGTCTGTCTATTTTTCTATCGCTCCATCCATCTTTCTGTCTTCCTCTCTCCTGTGTGTGTGTGTGTGTGTGTGTGTGTGTGTGTGTGTGTGTGTGTGTGTGCGCGCCATGGCCAATACCTGGTATGTCTGTCACACCCTGATCTGTTTCACCTGTATCTATGTTTGTTTCCACCCCCACCAGGTGTCGCCCACCTTCTCCATAATCCCCTGTGTATTTATACCTGTGATCTCGGTTTGTCTGTTGCCAGTTCGTCTTGTCTTGTCAGGTCTTACCAGCGTTCTTTCCCACCTGCCATAGTTCTGTTTCCTAGTTTTTCCCAGTTCTGACCATTCTGCCTGCCTTGACCCCGAGCCTGCCTGCTGTCCTGTACCTGCCTGACTCTGACCTGATCACAAACCTCTGCCTGCCCTGACCCCGAGCCTGCCTGCCGTCCTGTACCTGTCTGACTCTGACCTGATCACAAACCTCTGCCTGTCCTCAACCTGTCCTCAACCTGCCCTCTGCCTGCCGTCCTGTACCTGCCTGACTCTGACCTGATCACAAACCTCTGCCTGTCCTCAACCTGTCCTCAACCTGCCCTCTGCCTGCCGTCCTGTACCTGCCTGACTCTGACCTGATCACAAACCTCAACCTGCCCTCAACCTGTTCTCAACCTGGCCTCTGCCTACCGTCCTGTACCTGCCTGACTCTGACCTGATTACAAACCTCTGCCTGCCCTGACCCCGAGCCTGCCTGCCGTCCTGTACCTGCCTGACTCTGACCTGATCACAAACCTCTGCCTGTCCTGACCCCGAGCCTGCCTGCCGTCCTGTACCTGTCTGACTCTGACCTGATTACAAACCTCTGCCTGCCCTGACCCCGAGCCTGCCTGCCATACTGTACCTGCCTGACTCTGACCTGATCACAAACCTCTGCCTGCCCAGTGTTTGTAATAAATGATCTGAGAACTGTACTGTCCGCCTCCTGTGTCTGTATCTGGGTCAAACCCTGAGTCGTGATAACGACAGTGTTGATGTACGTCAGTGAGACGACTGGTCTATATCACTGCTATTTACTGGCACCGGTAATTACCTGTATGCTTAGATCAATGGGACAGCACACACACACTGGAAAGAGTGGGACTGCACTGTTGTTCATCTGAATTGCTTTTACTGTTTGGAATGATAGAAAATTACACTTTGGTTCATTCAAGCTATTCTATTCAATTTGTCTGAAATCAAATAATGACTTTGACCGATCATTGGGAATTTTTTTTATTGAATGAAAGCTTCTAAATTGCTTTAATCATAGCGTTGGATGCTATGTAGCGGCAGCAACCTATCAGCAAAGTTGGAGGTGTGGCTTATTGGGGGCATGTTATTCCAATTGATTTATTCTGTTGTAATTGTTTTTCAGGGTTTAACTTGTACACTGCCAGCACTGAATTTGTGACGATACTTGTATAAGTGCATAATGGTCTATTGTGCCTTCAATATTGCACAGGAGTTTGTCATATTGTGGCCATACTTGAATAATTTCTTACTGCCTCCCAGTCTGTTATCTCAATCACCCCTCTGTCCAAACCATAGGATGTAATGGTGCTTTGGAGGCGTGGAGAGTTTACTGTTGTGATAAAGCTGTCAAACCTCTCTGTTCACCTCCACACACTCACACTGTGTCAGCATTCATTACTCATGACCATCGAACCATCTGAGAGATCTATACTGCACATACTGTACACACAGACACACAGACGCACACACACGTATTGTATTCATACGGTTTAATCAGAACTTTCCCCCAACACTAATTGAAAACCCAGCAGTATTTCCTGCTGATTAGTTATTTCTATTGTATAGATGAGAGAGAGAGAGAAAGAGAGAGCGAGAGGAGGGGATATAGACATCAGAAATCAGCTCAATGTAATTGAGGAATACATATAATCAAACCACTTCTGAGAATATTGGACCACACTGAACAAAGCACAACATGAAGAGCTATCTATCCAAAATGGAGATGTTTGGATAAACCACTTCTCCAACCTCTTTGGCCATATAACAAACAACAACATGAAGAGCTATCTATCCAAAATGGAGATGTTTGGATAAACCACTTCTCCAACCTCTTTGGCCATTTAACAAACAACAACATGAAGAGCTATCTATCCAAAATGGAGATGTTTGGATAAACCACTTCTCCAACCTCTTTGACCATTTAACAAAGCACAACATGAAGAGCTATCTATCCAAAATGGAGATGTTTGGATAAACCACTTCTCCAACCTCCTCTAATTACATTGAATGAACTGCAGGACAAAATACAAACCCACCAACCCAAAAAGGCCTGATGGTATCCTAAATTAAATGATAAAATATACAGACCACAAATTCAAGTTGGCTATACTCAAACTCTTCAATATGATCCTCAGCTCTGGCATCTTCCCCAATATTATCCTCAGCTCTGGCATCTTCCCCAATATTATCCTTAGCTCTGGCATCTTCCCCAATATTATCCTTAGCTCTGGCATCTTCCCCAATATGATCCTCAGCTCTGGCATCTTCCCCAATATGATCCTCAGCTCTGGCATCTTCCCCAATATTATCCTCAGCTCTGGCATCTTCCCCAATATGATCCTCAGCTCTGGCATCTTCCCCAATATTATCCTCAGCTCTGGCATCTTCCCCAATATGATCCTCAGCTCTGGCATCTTCCCCAATATTATCCTCAGCTCTGGCATCTTCCCCAATATGACCCTCAGCTCTGGCATCTTCCCCAATATGATCCTCAGCTCTGGCATCTTCCCCAATATTATCCTCAGCTCTGGCATCTTCCCCAATATGATCCTCAGCTCTGGCATCTTCCCCAATATGATCCTCAGCTCTGGCATCTTCCCCAATATTATCCTCAGCTCTGGCATCTTCCCCAATATTATCCTTAGCTTTGGCATCTTCCCCAATATGATCCTTATCTCTGGCATCTTCCCCAATATGATCCGTATCTCTGGCATCTTCCCCAATATTTAGAACCAAGGCTTGATCAGCCCAATCCACAAAAAGTTTGACAGATTTGACCCCAATAACTCGTGTGGGATATGTGTCAACAGAAACCTCAGGAAAATACTCTGCATCATCATTAAAAAACAAGAGCAAATGTCAAATTGTCTTTTTCCAAAATGACAGTAGGACAGACTATGTATACACACTGCACACCCTGAAGGACAAACAAACAAATGAAAACAAACAGCAAAGTCTTCTTGTACTTTGTTGATTTCAAAAAAGCTTTTAAATCAATTTGGCATGATTACCAGCTACATAAATGTATGGAAAGTGGTGTTGGGGGAAAAACATAGGACATTGTAAAATCACTGTACACAAACAACAAGTGTTTGGTTAAAATTGGCACAAAACACACCGATTTCTTTCCTCCTGGTAGGGAGGTCAGACAGGGCTACAGATTGAGCCCCATCCTCTTCAACATATGTTGTGTAAATTGGTGACTAGAACCAACTAGCTCTCACAGTCACACCACAATTAGACGTTTCCCAAACGTCCAATTTCAAAGTTGTTGCAAACGTCACATTTCAACATGTCTATGGATAAGTTTAGACCTTAACTCAGAATTCTTAAGGTTGGCGTTAAGGTTTGTGACTTAAAACAAAGATCTCAAAAACAACTTTCTATTTCTGCATTTGAACTTGCAACCTATGGAATCAGACGCAGAAGCTTACACCCATCCACCATCCCCGTCCCCTTACACCCATCCACCATCCCCGTCCACAACGCCCATCCACCATCCCCGTCCACAACGCCCATCCACCATCCCCGTCCCCTTACACCCATCCACCATCCCCCTCCCCTTACACCCATCCACCATCCCCGTCCCCTTACACCCATCCACCATCCCCTCCCCTTACACCCATCCACCATCCCCCTCCCCTTACACCCATCCACCATCCCCGTCCCCTTACACCCATCCACCATCCCCGTCCACAACGCCCATCCACCATCCCCGTCCCCTTACACCCATCCACCATCCCCATCCACAACGCCCATCCACCATCCCCGTCCACAACGCCCATGCACCATCCCCGTCCCCTTACACCCATCCACCATCCCTGTCCCCTTACACCCATCCACCATCCCCGTCCCCTTACACCCATCCACCATCCCCGTCCCCTTACACCCATCCACCATCCCCGTCCACAACGCCCATCCACCATCCCCGTCCACAACGCCCATCCACCATCCCCGTCCCCTTACACCCATCCACCATCCCCGTCCCCTTACACCCATCCACCATCCCCGTCCCCTTACACCCATCCACCATCCCCGTCCACAACGCCCCAGCAGAACAGAAATCTACTTGAAGGTAACATTGCTCACTGTTGCCCCTAGTGGCCGGTCTCCACTTCATCTCCCGACGTCCCCAGACATGGATGGACGTTGAATACTGACTTGTATCCCTGCTAGAACAGTGAGCAGCACCTGGCCTCACCCTGCTAGAACAGTGTGCAGCACCCGGCCTCACCCTGCTAGAACAGTGTGCAGCACCCGGCCTCACCCTGCTAGAACAGTGTGCAGCACCCGGCCACACCCTGCTAGAACAGTGTGCAGCACCTGGCCTCACCCTGCTAGAACAGTGTGCAGCACCCGGGCCTCACCCTGCTAGAACAGTGTGCAGCACCCGGCCTCACCCTGCTAGAACAGTGTGCAGCACCCGGCCTCACCCTGCTAGAACAGTGTGCAGCACCCGGCCTCACCCTGCTAGAACAGTGTGCAGCACCCGGCCTCACCCTGCTAGAACAGTGTGCAGCACCCGGCCTCACCCTACTAGAACAGTGTGCCTCTCCCGGCCTCACCCTGCTAGAATAGTGTGCAGCACCCGGCCTCACCCTGCTAGAATCTGAAGTCAAATGTCTGTTTGCTGATGATCTGGTGCTTCTGTCCCTAACCAAGGTGGGCCTACAGCAGCACCTAGACCTGGGCCCTGACAGTAAATCTCAGTAATGTGATTCAAGAAAGGTCCAGTTGCCAGGACCACAAATACAAATTCCATCTAGACACCACAGGTAAGAAGAACTACACCACAGGTAAGAGTAGGAGACAGTGTTTTGTTGCTCTGCTTATGACTGCTCTCGTATCACTTAGCCTCCACTCGCCACAATCTCCTCTCCTGCAGACTGGCACTCTATGTTAACAAACAGAATCAAGTGTCATTTCAATTAGCAGGAAAACCCTGTAGCGGTGAGTGGAGTGGCAGTTTGCGTGTCCATGTGTGTGTGTGTGTGTGTGTGTGTGTGTGTGTGTGTGTGTGTGTGTGTGTGTGTGTGTGTGTGTGTGTGTGTGTGTGTGTGTGTGTGTGTGTGTGTTGGATTGGGATTGGATTGGAAGTGAAGGGATCAGTGGTCTGTGGCTTGTTGTGAGGTATTCGGTTTCACAAGTCAAAACTCCATCCTTGTTGTGGAGTTTTTAAGATTACAGACAGTTTTTGAGTTGATACGGAATTGAAACAGTTTATTTTTCAGCAAAGCCTAACAAGCTTTGAACAATGTTTTTCTCTTGTGCGTTGAGCTCACACACAACCTATGTTTGTTGCACAGAACACAGAGAAGAGGATGAGATCAGGCAGAATTGAAACGGGACAAGATTTAATTTCTTGGCTTTGTCTCAGGAAGACAGGATGAAATCAAATTATTTCCTATGCATGAAGCAATATCAAACGACAAATACAATCATTGCCTTATTCAGAGCAAACTATTCTAGTTAAGAAAACATTACCCCTCCCACACACACACAAGTTACCCCCCAAACACACACAAACACTTTTCCCCCCACACATACACACGCGTACGAGCGCACATACTGTACCACCCACACACGCGTACGCACACACACACACACACACAAACACACACACACACACACACACACAGAACCCCCTCACACACGCGTAAGCGCGCACACACACACACACACACACACACAGTACCCCCCACACACGCGTATGCGCACACACACACACACACACACACACACACACAGTACCCCCCACACACGCATACGCACACACACACACACAAACACACACACACACACACACACACACACAGTACCCCCCCACACACGCGTAAGCGCGAGCACACACACACACAAACACACACAAATTTGTGTTAATTGTTCATGTTGTATTAACTGTAGCAACACACACAGACAGAAGAGGTTGTGTCCCAAATTGGCCATTTAAACACATTGCTCACGACAACTCCTGGTAAAGTTGGCTCGCTGATATTCAGAGCTTAAATAGCCAAATTGATTAGTCACAAGAATCAGGATTATTAAAGCCAATGCAACATCCTGCTTTATGGTGGGCCACAACCACATGGATGGGCATCAATAGAGGAGGACGTCTATAGGGGAGGACGTCTATAGGGGAGGACGTCTATAGGGGAGGACGTCTATAGGGGAGGGCGTCTTTAGGGGAGGACGTCTATAGGGGAGGATGTCTATAGGGGAGGACGTCTATAGGGGAGGACGTCTATAGGGGAGGACGTCTATAGGGGAGGACGTCTATAGGGGAGGACGTCTATAGGGCAGGACGTCTATAGGGGAGGACGTCTATAGGGTAGGACGTCTATAGGGGAGGACGTCTATAGGGGAGGACGTCTATAGGGTAGGACTTCTATAGGGGAGGACGTCTATAGGGGAGGACGTCTATAGGGGAGGACGTCTATAGGGTAGGACGTCTATAGGGGAGGACGTCTATAGGGGAGGACGTCTATAGGGGAGGACGTCTATAGGGGAGGACGTCTATAGGGTAGGACGTCTATAGGGGAGGACGTCTATAGGGTAGGACGTCTATAGGGGAGGACGTCTATAGGGGAGGACGTCTATAGGGCAGGACGTCTATAGGGGAAGACGTCTATAGGGGAGGACGTCTATAGGGGAGGATGGCTCATAATAATGGGAGGAACAGAGCAAATGGAATGGCATGAAAGACATGGACACCATGTGTTTGATGTACGGTATTTGCTACCATTCCACCTATTCCACTCCAGCCATTACCAAGAGCCCGTCCTCCCCAAATAAGGCGCCACCAACCTCCTGTGATGGGCATTCATAAAATTCTACTGTGGGCCGACATTGTAGGCTACACCCCAGTGAGCACGAGCCATCGTCTTTTTTATTGTGTTTTACAAACAAGAGTCCTATGGGCCCTGGGCAAAAGTACACTACATGACCAAAAGTATGTGGACACATGCTTGTCAAACATCTCACCCCAAAATCATGAGCATTAATACGGAGTTGGTCCCCCCTTTGCTGCTATAACAGCCTTCACCCTCCTGGGAAGGCTTTCCACTAGATATTTGAACATTGCTGCAGGGACCTGCTTCCATTTAGCCACAAGAGCATTAGTGATGTCGGGCAATGATGTTGGACGATTAGGATTGGCTCGCAGTCAGCGTTTCAATTCATCCCAAAGGTGTTCGACGGGGTTGAGGTCAGGTCTCTGTGGAGGCCAATTAAGTTATTCCACGATCTGAACAAACCATTTCTGTATGGACCTCGCTTGTGCACAGGGGAATTGTCATGCTGAAACTGGAAAGGGCCTTCCCCAAACTGTTGCCACAAAGTTGGAAGCACAGAATCTTCTAGAATATCATTGTATGCTGTGGGGTTAAGATTTCCCTTCACTGGAACTAAGGGGCCTACACCAAATCGTGAAAAACAACCACAGAACATTATTCCTCCTCCACCAAACTTTACAGTTGACACTATGCATTGGGGCATGTAGCATTCTCCTGCTGTCAGACTGCCAGATGGTGAAGCGTGATTCATCACTCCAGAGAACGCGTTTCCACAGCTCCAGAGTCCAATGGCGGCAAGCGTAACACCATACCACCCGACTCTTGGCATTGCACATGGTGATCCTAGGCTTATCTGCGGCTGCTTGACCATGGAAACCCACTTCATAAGGCTCCCGGCTACCAGTTCTTGTGCTGATGTTGTTTCCGGAGGCAGTTTGGAAGTGTTAGTGAGTGTGGCAACCAAAGACAGACCATTTTTACTTAAGCACTAGACGGTCCGTTCTGTGAGCTTGTGTGGCCTACCACTTCGCCGCTGAGCCGTTGATGCTTCTAGACGTTTCCACTTCACAATAACAGCACTTACAGTTGACCGGGACAGCTCTAGCAGGGCAGAAATCTGACGAACTGACTTGTTGGACAGATGGCATCCTATGACGGTGGCGCATTGAAAGTCACTGAGCTCTTCAGTAAGGTCAATCTACAGTCAATGTTTGTCTATGGAGATTGCACAGCTGTTTGCTCAATCCACTCATTTGAAGGGGTGTCCACATACTTTTGCGTACATAGTGTAGTTCACAACATAGGGAATAGAGCTCCATTTGTGGTGCAGAGGTTGTCATGGTGGTGGTTCTGTAGTCTCCCGTCTCTCTATTCTCTCTGTTCGGTTCTCTCTCTGAAACACTAACACTAATAACACTTTAGACCTATCAGCACCTCCACACATAGCCAGCCTGTCATACACACTTCTACAGCAGTATAAAGTAAGCTAGCCATACATAGTCATACAGTACCCAGCCTCCCCAGTCCCACAGGATGTGCAGGCCAATTACCACCTTATTAAGACAATGAGATAACTCTGATTTGGAAGGGTGTGTGTGCAGGTGGTAGGGAAGGGGAAGGGGTAGCCTTCATGTTCATGCCTTTTCTGTTAACTTTAATAGTCTCTTTTTCCTTAGCTATCCAGTTCCTTTGCCTTTAACTGACACTCTCTTTCTCACTTTCTTTCTACCACATTCTCTTCTGCCTTCCTCTTCCGTGCCTTCCCCCCTCCCATCTATCTATCTATCTATCTATCTATCTATCTATCTATCTATCTATCTATCTATCTATCTATCTATCTATCTATCTATCTATCTATCTAACATGTCTGCAGCATTGAAGGTCCCCAAGAACACAGTGGCCTCCATCATTCTTAAATGGAAGAAGTTTGGAACCACCGATACTCGTCCTAGAGCTGGCCGCACGGCCAAACTGAGCAATTGGGGAAGAAGGGCCTTGGTCAGGGAGGTGACGTGACCAAGAACCTGATGGTCACTCTGATAGAGCTCTAGAGTTCCTCTGTGGAGATGGGACAACTTTACAGAAGGGCAACCATCTCTGCAGCACTCCAACAATCAGGCCTTAATGGTAGGATGGCCAGACGGAAGCCACTCCTCAGTAAAAGGCACATGACAGCCGGCGTGGAGTTTGCCAAAAGGCACCTAAAGACTCTCAGACCATGAGAAACAAGATTCTCTGGTCTGATGAAACCACGATTGAACTCTTTGGCCTGAATGCCAAGCGTCACATCTGGAGGAATCCTGGATCCACAGCGTCATGCTGTGGGGATGTTTTTCAGCAGCAGGGACTGGGAGACTAGCCAGGATCGAGGGAAAGATGAACGGAGCAAAGTATAGAGAGATCATTGATGAAAACCTGCTCAAGAGAGCTCAGGACCTCAGACTGAGGCGAAGGTTCACTCTAAGCACACAGCCAAGACAATGCAGGAGTGGCTTCAGGACACGTCTCTGAATGTCCTTGAGTGGCCCAGCCAGAGCCCAGACTTAGAACCAATCAAACATCTCTGGA
The DNA here is from genome assembly GCF_034236695.1 of Oncorhynchus nerka. Lineage (NCBI taxonomy): Eukaryota > Metazoa > Chordata > Actinopteri > Salmoniformes > Salmonidae > Oncorhynchus > Oncorhynchus nerka. Next base: position 23,253,639 of record NC_088410.1, on the reverse strand, counting down.
GAGACCTGAAAATAGCTGTGCAGTGACACTCCCCATCCAACCTGACAGAGCTTAAGAGGATCTGCAGAGAAGAATGTGAGAAACTCCCAAATTAAAGTGTTATAAAAAAAAACGTTTTTGCTTTGTCATTATGGGGTATTGTGTGTAGATTGAAGAGGGAAAAAATGACCCGACTGTCTGTCTGTCTGTCTGTCTGTCTGTCTGTCTGTCTGTCTGTCTGTCTGTCTGTCTGTCTGTCTGTCTGTCTGTCTGTCTGTCTGTCTGTCTGTCTGTCTGTCTGTCTGTCTGTCTGCCAGTCTGTCTGTCTGCCAGTCTGTCTGTCTCAACAAGCTCTCACAGTATTACTGCAGCATTGGACATTCATCCACGTTCTTCAAATGTCATTTCAACGTGTTGCTCCTGCTGCTCTGTATCGTTCCAATACAAATGTCAAAGTAAGGTTTAAGCACAGCTCAGATTTGTTAAGGTTTGGTATAGGGTTCAAACAACACATTTAAACCAGTGTCCACGGCTGGGATCGAACATGCAACCTTATGATCCACAGTCTCTCTCTCTCTCTCATAATATGGTAATCATCTCTCTCGTTCTCTGCCCTCGCTTCCTCTCTCCATCCTCTCTAACATTCTCTCTGGACTCTGTCTCTCCATCAGTTAATTCCCTGCCTTAAGCCTGCCCTCTCTTCCTCTTCCCCTCCTCTTCCTTTCTTCTTCTCTTTCGTCTGACCATCAGATTAATTTATCTATCAAATCAACATGACAGTTGTCATGACGCTAGCCCTTTCAGTGAATTGGCTAGCAGAGATGCGAACAACCAGTTTTTCAACTTAACCCCCACATCATAAATTCCACAAAGAGACTCTCCCTGGTCATGAGGTATGGAAAGAGAGTTTAACAGTAAGACAAAGGGATCCTCCCACCTAATTATACTCCATCGCAGAATTTGAGAACTGAACAATATTCCTATTTTGGAGAATGTGTAAACGGTCGGTGGAGAAGGCAGCTACGACCCGGTCCGTTTTGTTTCATGTTTGTGACCTCATGAAAGACAATACAGCCACATGACCCTGACTATGTTTATACAGGTGCCTCAGTTATGAGGTTTGCATTGAATTATTGTATAAAATTAATGAGTAAAGATGAAACTATTTGCCAAATGATGTAATGTGAACTTTAAAAATGAGAAAATCATCTTCCCCAGTAGCCACGCCCAAGTGAATAGGCATTGGTTGGAAATGATGAACCAACCCCTTTTCTACATTTCTATAAAATCCCCCGGGACCCAAAGTCACCTAAGTTCCAAATAACGGGAGGACTTGTCCTCACGTTTAAAAGGGCTAATTCTAATGTAAACCATACAGGCCAGGAAACCTCTACATGTGAAATGGTATGAACTCTTAAAACTATTGATCACTCAAGAAGAAGTGAGTCCTAGATGACAGCCTAACAGACTGCAGCTGGAAAGGTAGCAAATCTAGTACGAGAACACTGACCAACGTGGACCAATCCACAGTGAGATGAACCTCTTAGACCACCTCTCAGACCACCTCTCAGACCATCTCTCAGACCACGGGACCACACAACGAAGATTCCACAAAGGACGGGGCAAACCAGGGCCTCACATAACCAGCTTCACGTAAATACAATGCATTGCTTTCCAAATGAGCGATCGTTAGCGGCATATTTACATTTACATTTAAGTCATTTAGCAGACGCTCTTATCCAGAGCGACTTACAAATTGGAATATGTATTTATGTGAGAATAGCTTCCCAGGTCCCGTAAAGACCAATGTTCCTTAGTCTACTTCCAAAATCCCTTTCTCTTCCCTCTGAATCTATTGTCTCATAACCCAAATGTTTTTGTTTAGTCCACTAGGGACAGTATAATGTTATTATGTATTGTATATTCTGTAATTGTTAGTTAGTAAATCAATAATTGAGCCAATTGGTTTATGGATGATTTACAGTAAGGTGAGTTTACTAGGAGTGGTGGGTTGGAGTCAGGCGCAGAGAGCAGAGGGTTCGGTAAATCAGAATTTATTCTCCGACACAAAACGGTCACGCCAAAATACAGGACGCACAAAACAGACCAGCCCAAACACAGGACCAAACAGTCCAGAGACAACAAACACAAAACAGACCAGCCCAAACACAGGACCAAACAGTCTGGAGAAAACAAACACAAAACAGACCAGCCCAAACACAGGACCAAACAGTCTGGAGAAAACAAACACAAAACAGACCAGCCCAAACACAGGACCAAACAGTCTGGAGAAAACAAACACAAAACAGAACAGCTCAAACACAGGACCAAACAGTCTGGAGAAAACAAACACAAAACAGACCAGCCCAAACACAGGACCAAACCGTCCAGAGACAAAAGACACAAAACAGACCAGCCCAAACACAGGACCAAACAGTCCAGAGAAAACAAACACAAAACAGACCAGCCCAAACACAGGACCAAACAGTCTGGAGAAAACAAACACAAAACAGACCAGCCCAAACACAGGACCAAACAGTCTGGAGAAAACAAACACAAAACAGACCAGCCCAAACACAGGACCAAACCGTCCAGAGACAACAGACACAAAACAGACCAGCCCAAACACAGGACCAAACAGTCCAAAGACAACAGACACAAAACAGACCAAGCCCAAACACAGGACCAAACAGTCTGGAGAAAACAAACACAAAAAACAGACCAGCCCAAACACAGGACCAAACCAGTCGTAGAGACAAAAGACACAAAACAGACCAGCCCAAACACAGGACCAAACAGTCTGGAGAAAACAAACACAAAACAGACCAGCCCAAACACAGGACCAAACAGTCTGGAGAAAACAAACACAAAACAGACCAGCCCAAACACAGACAAAAGTCAGACACAAAACAGACCAGCCCAAACACAGGACCAAACAGTCCAGAGAAAACAAACACAAAACAGACCAGCCCAAACACAGGACCAAACAGTCTGGAGAAAACAAACACAAAACAGACCAGCCCAAACACAGGACCAAACCGTCCAGAGACAAAAGACACAAAACAGACCAGCCCAAACACAGGACCAAACAGTCCAGAGACAACAGACACAAAACAGACCAGCCCAAACACAGGACCAAACAGTCTGGAGAAAACAAACACAAAACAGACCAGCCCAAACACAGGACCAAACAGTCTGGAGAAAACAAACACAAAACAGACCAGCCCAAACACAGGACCAAACAGTCTGGAGAAAACAAACACAAAACAGAACAGCCCAAACACAGGACCAAACAGTCTGGAGAAAACAAACACAAAACAGACCAGCCCAAACACAGGACCAAACCGTCCAGAGACAAAAGACACAAAACAGACCAGCCCAAACACAGGACCAAACAGTCCAGAGAAAACAAACACAAAACAGACCAGCCCAAACACAGGACCAAACAGTCCTCCCTTTCTGCATCCTTTGACTCTCTATGTCCCCTATCCTCCAGGCTGGCTCGGTCCTCCTCCCGCTCCGTGGCTCGACGACTCATTGCGAGCTCACAGAACAGGACCAAACAGTCCAGAGTCAAAACAAACCAGTACAAAACAGACCAGCCCAAACACAGGACCAAACAGTCTGGAGAAAACAAACACAAAACAGACCAGCCCAAACACAGGACCAAACCGTCCAGAGACAACAGACACAAAACAGACCAGCCCAAACACAGGACCAAACAGTCCAGAGACAACAGACACAAAACAGACCAGCCCAAACACAGGACCAAACAGTCTGGAGAAAACAAACACAAAACAGACCAGCCCAAACACAGGACCAAACCGTCTAGAGACAACAAAAGACACAAAACAGACCAGCCTTGTCAAACACAGGACCAAACGTCTGGTGTTCAACCTTCCAGAGCTCTCTCCACAACAGACACAAAACAGACCAGCCCAAACACAGGACCAAACAGTCTGGAGAAAACAAACACAAAACAGACCAGCCCAAACACAGGACCAAACAGTCTGGAGAAAACAAACACTTAAAAACAGACCAGCCCAAACACAGGACCAAACAGTCTGGAGACTTAAAAACAAACACAAAACAGAAAACAAACACAAAACAGAACACAAACACAGGACCAAACCGTCCAGAGACAAAAGACACAAAACAGACCAGCCCAAACACAGGACCAAACAGTCCAGAGACAACAGACACAAAACAGACCAGCCCAAACACAGGACCAAACAGTCTGGAGAAAACAAACACAAAACAGACCAGCCCAAACACAGGACCAAACCGTCCAGAGACAAAAGACACAAAACAGACCAGCCCAAACACAGGACCAAACAGTCTGGAGAAAACAAACACAAAACAGACCAGCCCAAACACAGGACCAAACCGTCCAGAGACAACAGACACAAAACAGACCAGCCCAAACACAGGACCAAACCGTCCAGAGACAACAAACACAAAACAGAACAGCCCAAACACAGGACCAAACCGTCCAGAGACAACAAACACAAAACAGAACAGCCCAAACACAGGACCAAACCGTCCAGAGACAACAAACACGAAAACACATCCACAACCAACAGAGTAATAATCCCGCACAAACCTAGGCGGACCTAACAGGCTTAAATAGACATAAATCAAGAAAGGAAACAGGGAACAGGTGCAACAAATAAGACAAAACGAAACGAAAAGGAAAAAGGGATCGGTGGCGGCTAGTAGACCGGCGACGACGACCGCCGAGCGCCGCCCGAACAGGCAGGGGAGCAACCTTCTGTGGGAGTCATGACAAAAGGCTGGGTTCGTGTAATCTGAACATTTTCCGTGGTGCCCCGACTTCCTAGTTAATAAATGTACATGATTAGTTTAATCACGTAATAATAATTACAGAGACTTGATTTGATAAAATAACAGTCTTCACCTAGCCTTAAGGACGCCTAGCCTTAAGAAGTTAATTAATGATACTAAAGACACGACACAGTTTAGTTTCCTGATGGCCATCTCTTGCTTTCACAAATCCCTTTCTCCTTTTCGTACTGCTACCCATTGCCATCTCCCTGTCTCCATCTTCTGTGTTTTCTAAATTCACACTCTTATGGTTACTAGGCTTCTTGAAACAGGAATTACAGCCATAATAATAGAAATGGTGAATATTAGTCCACATGGCTTCTTTTCCATTACCTCCATCACATTAGTAAGAACGGTGACTAAAATGTCCATTACTCTTTGTTATATTGCAGTATGAATTAGAAGTCAGGGTACCTGAAATCTACTGAGAGAGGTTCACTAGTTTTAGTAAATCTACTGAGAAAGGTTCACTAGTTTTAGTAAATCTACTGAGAAAGGTTCACTAGTTTTAGTAAATCTACTGGGAGAGGTTCACTAGTTTTAGTAAATCTACTGAGAAAGGTTCACTAGTTTTAGTAAATCTACTGAGAGAGGTTCACTAGTTTTAGTAAATCTACTGGGAGAGGTTCACTAGTTTTAGTAAATCTACTGGGAGAGGTTCACTAGTTTTAGTAAATCTACTGGGAGAGGTTCACTAGTTTTAGTAAATCTACTGAGAAAGGTTCACTAGTTTTAGTAAATCTACTGGGAGAGGTTCACTAGTTTTAGTAAATCTACTGGGAGAGGTTCACTAGTTTTAGTAAATCTACTGAGAGAGGTTCACTAGTTGTAGTAAATCTACTGAGAGAGGTTCACTAGTTTTAGTAAATCTACTGAGAGAGGTTCACTAGTTTTAGTAAATCTACTGGGAGAGGTTCACTAGTTTTAGTAAATCTACTGGGAGAGGTTCACTAGTTTTAGTAAATCTACTGGGAGAGGTTCACTAGTTTTAGTAAATCTACTGGGAGAGGTTCACTAGTTTTAGTAAATCTACTGGGAGAGGTTCACTAGTTTTAGTAAATCTACTGGGAGAGGTTCACTAGTTTTAGTAAATCTACTGGGAGAGGTTCACTAGTTTTAGTAAATCTACTGGGAGAGGTTCACTAGTTTTAGTAAATCTACTGGGAGAGGTTCACTAGTTTTAGTAAATCTACTGGGAGAGGTTCACTAGTTTTAGTAAATCTACTGGGAGAGGTTCACTAGTTTTAGTAAATCTACTGGGAGAGGTTCACTAGTTTTAGTAAATCTACTGGGAGAGGTTCACTAGTTTTAGTAAATCTACTGGGAAGGTTCACTAGTTTTAGTAAATCTACTGGGAGAGGTTCACTAGTTTTAGTAAATCTACTGGGAGAGGTTCACTAGTTTTAGTAAATCTACTGGGAGAGGTTCACTAGTTTTAGTAAATCTACTGGAGAGAGGTTCACTAGTTTTAGTAAATCTACTGAGAAAGGTTCACTAGTTTTAGTAAATCTACTGAGAAAGGTTCACTAGTTTTAGTAAATCTACTGAGAGAGGTTCACTAGTTTTAGTAAATCTACTGAGAGAGGTTCACTAGTTTTAGTAAATCTACTGGGAGAGGTTCACTAGTTTTAGTAAATCTACTGAGAGAGGTTCACTAGTTTTAGTAAATCTACTGAGAAAGGTTCACTAGTTTTAGTAAATCTACTGAGAGTAACACTAAACATGTCATCATGGTTCAGCCATTCATTTAAGGTAATATTGAGGCGTAACATAATAAACACTACACATGTCATCATGGTTCAGCCATTCATTTAAGGTAATATTATGTCATCATGGTAAATCTACACATGTCATCATGGTTCAGCCATTCATTTAAGGTAATATTGAGGCGTAACATAATAAACACTAAACATGTCATCATGGTTCAGCCATTCATTTAAGGTAATATTGAGGCGTAACATAATAAACACTACACATGTCATCATGGTTCAGCCATTCATTTAAGGTTATATTGAGGCGTAACATAATAAACACTACACATGTCATCATGGTTCAGCCATTCATGTGAGCAGAGTAAGGTCTAAACACAGGGTGAGAGGGTTTCAAACCTATGAATGAGTTGTCTCTTCTCTGCTGAATGAATGCAGTCACTTCTCTTCTCCAGTAAAGTCTCTCCCTCTCCCTCTAAGCATGACTCCCCTCCCTCTAACCATGACTCCTCTCCCTCTAACCATGACTCCTCTCCCTCTAACCATGACTCCTCTCCCTCATGACTCCTCTCCCTCTAACCATGACTCCTCTCCCTCTAACCATGACTCCTCTCCCTCTAACCAGGACTCATCTCCCTCTAACCATGACTCCTCTCCCTCTAACCATGACTCCTCTCCCTCTAACCATGACTCCTCACCCTCTAACCATGACTCCTCACCCTCTAACCATGACTCCCCTCCCTCTAACCATGACTCCTCTCCCTCTAACCATGACACCTCTCCCTCTAACCATGACTCCCCTCCCTCTAACCATGAGTCCTCTCCCTCTAACCATGACTTCTCTCCCTCTAACCATGACTCCTCACCCTCTAAGCATGACTCCTCTCCTTTTAACCATGACTCCTCTCCCTCTAACCATGACTCCTCTCCCTCTAACCATGACTCCTCACCCTCTAACCATGACTCCTCTCCCTCTAACCATGACTCCTCGCCCTCTAACCATGACTCCTCTCCCTCTAACCATGACTCCTCACCCTCTAACCATGACTCCTCTCCCTCTAACCATGACTCATCACCCTCTAAGCATGACTCCTCTCCCTCTAACCATGACTCATCTCCCTCTAACCATGACTCCTCACCCTCTAACCATGACTCCTCTCCCTCTAACCATGACTCCTCTCCCTCTAACCATGACTCCTCACCCTCTAAGCATGACTCCTCTCCATCTCCCTCTAACCATGACTCCTCTCGCTCTCCCTCTAACCATGACTCCTCTCCCTCTAACCATGACTCCTCTCCCTCTAACCATGACTCCTCTCCCTCTCCTTCTAACCATGACTCCTCTCCCTCTCCCTCTAACCATGACTCCTCTCCCTCTCCTTCTAACCATGACTCCTCTCCCTCTCCCTCTAACCATGACTCCTCTCTGTCTCCCTTTAACCATGACTCCTCTCCCTCTCCCTCTAACCATGACTCCTCTCCCTCTCCTTCTAACCACGACTCCTATCCCTCTCCTTCTAACCATGACTCCTATCCCTCTCCCTCTAACCATGACTCCTGTCCCTCTCCTTCTAAGCATGACTCCTATCCCTCTCCCTCTAACCATGACTCCTCTCCCTCTCCTTCTAACCATGACTCCTATCCCTCTCCCTCTAACCATGACGCCTCTCCCTCTCCTTCTAACCACGACTCCTATCCCTCTCCTTCTAAACATGACTACTCTCCCTCTAACCATGACTCCTATCCCTCTCCCTCTAACCATGACTCCTCTCCCTCTCCTTCTAACCATGACTCCTATCCCTCTCCCTCTAACCATGACTCCTCTCCCTCTCCCTCTAACCATGACTCCTATCCCTCTCCTTCTAACCATGACTATTCTCCCTCTAACCATGACTCCTATCCCTCTCCCTCTAACCATGACTCCTCTCCCTCTCCTTCTAACCATGACTCCTCTCCCTCTCCCTCTAACCATGACTCCTCCCTGTCTCCCTTTAACCATGACTCCTCTTCCTCTGCCTCTAACCATGACCCCTCTCCCTCTCCTTCTAACCATGACTCCTATCCCTCTCCTTCTAACCATGACTACTCTCCCTCTAACCATGACTCCTATCCCTCTCCCTCTAACCATGACTCCTCTCCCTCTCCTTCTAACCATGACTCCTATCCCTCTCCCTCTAACCATGACTCCTCTCCCTCTCCTTCTAAACACGACTCCTATCACTCTCCTTCTAACCATGACTACTCTCCCTCTAACCATGACTCCTATCCCTCTCCCTCTAACCATGACTCCTCTCCCTCTCCTTCTAACCATGACTCCTATCCCTCTCCCTCTAACCATGACTCCTATCCCTCTCCTTCTAACCATGACTCCTATCCCTCTCCCTCTAACCATGACTCCTCTCCCTCTCCCTCTAACCATGACTCCTCTCCCTCTCCCTCTAACCATGACTCCTATCCCTCTCCTTCTAACCATGACTACTCTCCCTCTAACCATGACTCCTATCCCTCTCCCTCTAACCATGACTCCTCTCCCTCTCCTTCTAACCATGACTCCTCTCCCTCTCCCTCTAACCATGACTCCTCTCTGTCTCCCTTTAACCATGACTCCTCTCCCTCTGCCTCTAACCATGACTCCTATCCCTCTCCTTCTAACCATGACTACTCTCCCTCTAACCATGACTCCTCTCCCTCTGCCTCTAACCATGACTCCTATCCCTCTCCTTCTAACCATGACTCCTATCCCTCTCCCTCTAACCATGACTCCTATCCCTCTCCCTCTCCCTCTAACCATGACTCCTCTCCCTCTCCCTCTAACCATGACTCCTATCCCTCTCCCTCTAACCATGACTCCTCTCCCTTTCCTTCTAACCATGACTCCTATCCCTCTCTCTCTAACCATGACTCCTCTCCCTCTCCCTCTAACCATGACTCCTCTCCCTCTCCCTCTTAACCACTCAGCAGTAAGAAAAGTGGATATTGGATAAAGACGCCTTCTCAAAGCTAATAATGAATGTGTCCATTAGTGGCCATATTGATTGGTGGCTCAGGGAGAGAGGGTGAAATTAAAATTGATATGTTGAAATGAGCACAGGGAGGACTTAAAAGAGCAAAACACACATTCGTGGGGACACACAAACACACACACTCACACTGGCTCATACGCAAAGCTCATGTACAACACACACATACGCGCACACACGCACAGACACACAAATCAAATCGAACAATACTTATTTAAAAGGGCAACAGCACTGAGCTCAGTGTCTACTGTTCAATAACGTTGGCATTACAGTGGACCGTTTGAGCTCAGTGTCTACTGTTTAATAACGTTGGCATTGCAGTGGACTGTTTGAGCTCAGTGTCTACTGTTCAATAACGTTGGCATTACAGTGGACCGTTTGAGCTCAGTGTCTACTGTTTAATAACGTTGGCATTACAGTGGACCGTTTGAGCTCAGTGTCTACTGTTTAATAACGTTGGCATTACAGTGGACCGTTTGAGCTCAGTGTCTACTGTTCAATAACGTTGGCATTGCAGTGAACCGTTTGAGCTCAGTGTCTACTGTTCAATAACGTTGGCATTGCAGTGGACCGTTTGAGCTCAGTGTCTACTGTTCAATAACGTTGGCATTGCAGTGGACCGTTTGAGCTCAGTGTCTACTGTTCAATAACGTTGGCATTGCAGTGGACCGTTTGAGCTCAGTGTCTACTGTTCAATAACGTTGGCATTACAGTGGACCGTTTGAGCTCAGTGTCTACTGTTTAATAACGTTGGCATTGCAGTGGACCGGTTGAGCTCAGTGTCTACTGTTTAATAACGTTGACATTACAGTGGACTGTTTGAGCTCAGTGTCTACTGTTCAATAACGTTGGCATTACAGTGGACCGTTTGAGCTCAGTGTCTACTGTTCAATAACGTTGGCATTACAGTGGACCGTTTGAGCTCAGTGTCTACTGTTTAATAACGTTGGCATTACAGTGGACCGTTTGAGCTCAGTGTCTACTGTTTATTAACGTTGGCATTGCAGTGGACCGTTTGAGCTCAGTGTCTACTGTTTAATAACGTTGGCATGGCAGTGGACCGTTTGAGCTCAGTGTCTACTGTTCAATAACGTTGACATTGCAGTGGACCGTTTGGCCTTCTGCTTCTTAGACAAGTAACATGCAGAGAAAGGTTGCGTCCGGAATGGAACACTATTCCCTATGTAGTGCACTACTTTCGAACAGAGCCCTATGGTTAAAAAAAGTAGCGCACTGCATAGTGAATAGGGTGCCATTCAGACACAACCATAGTTTAAATATCAAAAGGTTGCCGAATGCAAATGAATATGGGATGGGTGTAATTTAGCATATAGATGTAAAATCTCCCTGGTTTAAATACACTTCATTTCGAGAAAGGGAGAGAGCAAACAAACACATTGTATAGTACAGTTAGATAGCAATAAAAACTGTACCATAGAGGCATGGAATAAGTTAGAGGAAAAACAAAAATAAATGGAGGACCTTATTCAAGAAAGATCCAGTGTAATACACTGCTCAAAAAAATAAAGGGAACACTTAAACAACACAATGTAACTCCAAGTCAATCACACTTCTGTGAAATCAAACTGCAACACTGATTGACAATACATTTCACATGCTGTTGTGCAAATGGAATAGACAACAGGTGGAAATTATAGGCAATTAGCAAGACACCCCCAATAAAGGAGTGGTTCTGCAGGTGGTGACAACAGACCACTTCTCAGTTCCTATGCTTCCTGGCTGATGTTTTGGTCCCTTTTGAATGCTGGCGGTGCTTTCACTCTAGTGGTAGCATGAGACGGAGTCTACAACCTACACAAGTGGCTCAGGTAGTGCAGCTCATCCAGGATGGGACATCAATGCGAGCTTTGTCAAGAAGGTTTGCTGTGTCTGTCAGCGTAGTGTCCAGAGCATGGAGGCGCTACCAGGAGACAGGCCAGTACATTAGGAGACGTGAAGGAGGCCGTAGGAGGGCAACAACCCAGCAGCAGGACCGCTACCTCCGCCTTTGTGCAAGGAGGAACAGGAGGAGCACTGCCAGAGCCCTGCAACATGACCTCCAGCAGGCCACAAATGTACATGTGTCTGCTCAAACGGTCAGAAACAGACTCCATGAGGGTGGTTTGAGGGCCCGACGTCCACAGGTGGGGGTTGTGCTTACAGCCCAACACCGTGCAGGACGTTTGGCATTTGCCAGAGAACACCAAGATTGGCAAATTCGCCGCTGGCGCCCTGTGCTCTTCACAGATGAAAGCAGGTTCACACTGAGCACATGTGACAGACATGACAGTCTGGAGACGCCGTGGAGAACGTTCTGCTGCCTGCAACATCCTCCAGCATGACCGGTTTGGCGGTGGGTCAGTCATGGTGTGGGGTGGCATTTCTTTGGGGGGCCGCACAGCCCTCCATGTGCTCGCCAGAGGTAGCCTGACTGTCATTAGGTACCGAGATGAGATCCTCAGACCCCTTGTGAGACCATATGCTGGTGCGGTTGACCCTGGGTTCCTCCTAATGCAAGACAATGCTAGACCTCATGTGGCTGGAGTGTGTTTATATTTTATTTTTATTTCACCTTTATTCAACCAGGTAGGCTAGTTGAGAACAAGTTCTCATTTGCAACTGCGACCTGGCCAAGATAAAGCATAGCAGTGTGAACAGAAAACACAGAGTTACACATGGAGTAAACAATTAACAAGTCAATAACACAGTAGAAAAAAAAGAGAGTCTATATACATTGTATGCAAAAGGCATGAGGAGGTAGGCGAATAATTACGATTTTGCAGATTAACACTAAATGATAAATGATCAGATGGTCATGTACATTTAACATTTACATTTAAGTCATTTAGCAGACGCTCTTATCCAGAGCGACTTACAAATTGGTGCTTTCACCTTATGACATCCAGTGGAACAGCCACTTTACAATAGTGCATCTAGGTCTTTTAAGGGGGGGGAGAAGGATTACTTTATCCTATCCTAGGTATTCCTTAAAGAGGTGGGGTTTCAGGTGTCTCCGGAAGGTGGTGATTGACTCCGCTGTCCTGGCGTCGTGAGGGAGTTTGTTCCACCATTGGGGGGCCAGAGCAGCGAACAGTTTTGACTGGGCTGAGCGGGAACTGTACTTCCTCAGTGGTAGGGAGGCGAGCAGGCCAGAGGTGGATGAACGCAGTGCCCTTGTTTGGGTGTAGGGCCTGATCAGAGCCTGGAGGTAGTGAGGTGCCGTTCCCCTCACAGCTCCGTAGGCAAGCACCATGGTCTTGTAGCGGATGCGAGCTTCAACTGGAAGCCAGTGGAGAGAGCGGAGGAGCGGGGTGACGTGAGAGAATTTGGGAAGGTTGAACACCAGACGGGCTGCGGCGTTCTGGATGAGTTGTAGGGGTTTAATGGCACAGGCAGGGAGCCCAGCCAACAGCGAGTTGCAGTAATCCAGACGGGAGATGACAAGTGCCTGGATTAGGACCTGCGCCGCTTCCTGTGTGAGGCAGGGTCGTACTCTGCGGATGTTGTAGAGCATGAACCTACAGGAACGGGCCACCGCCTTGATGTTATTTGAGAACGACAGGGTGTTGTCCAGGATCACGCCAAGGTTCTTAGCGCTCTGGGACGAAGACACAATGGAGTTGTCAACCGTGATGGCGAGATCATGGAACGGGCAGTCCTTCCCCGGGAGGAAGAGCAGCTCCGTCTTGCCGAGGTTCAGCTTGAGGTGATGATCCGTCATCCACACTGATATGTCTGCCAGACATGCAGAGATGCGATTCGCCACCTGGTCGTCAGAAGGGGGAAAGGAGAAGATTAATTGTGTGTCGTCTGCATAGCAATGATAGGAGAGACCATGTGAGGTTATGACAGAGCCAAGTGACTTGGTGTATAGCGAGAATAGGAGAGGGCCTAGAACAGAGCCCTGGGGGACACCAGTGGTGAGAGCACGTGGTGAGGAGACGGATTCTCGCCACGCCACCTGGTAGGAGCGACCTGTCAGGTAGGACGCAATCCAAGCGTGGGCCGCGCCGGAGATGCCCAACTCGGAGAGGGTGGAGAGGAGGATCTGATGGTTCACAGTATCGAAGGCAGCCGATAGGTCTAGAAGGATGAGAGCAGAGGAGAGAGAGTTAGCTTTAGCAGTGCGGAGCGCCTCCGTGATACAGAGAAGAGCAGTCTCAGTTGAATGACTAGTCTTGAAACCTGACTGATTTGGATCAAGAAGGTCATTCTGAGAGAGATAGCGGGAGAGCTGGCCAAGGACGGCACGTTCAAGAGTTTTGGAGAGAAAAGAAAGAAGGGATACTGGTCTGTAGTTGTTGACATCGGAGGGATCGAGTGTAGGTTTTTTCAGAAGGGGTGCAACTCTCGCTCTCTTGAAGACGGGAGGTACAGGTAGTACAGGTAGAGATATTGGTGTGCAAAAGAGCAAAAAAGTAAATAAATATAAACAGTATGGGGATGAGGTAGGTAAAATTGGGTGGGCTATTTACCGATAGACTATGTACAGCTGCAGCGATTGGTTAGCTGCTCAGATAGCAGATGTTTGAAGTTGGTGAGGGAGATAAAAGTCTCCAACTTCAGCGATTTTTGCAATTCGTTCCAGTCACAGGCAGCAGCGAACTGGAACGAAAGGCGGCCAAATGAGGTGTTGGCTTTAGGGATGATCAGTGAGATACACCTGCTGGAGCGCGTGCTACGGGTGGGTGTTGCCATCGTGACCAGTGAACTGAGATAAGGTGGAGCTTTACCTAGCATGGACTTGTAGATGACCTGGAGCCAGTGGGTCTGGCAACGAATATGTAGCGAGGGCCAGCCGACTAGAGCATACAGGTCGCAGTGGTGGGTGGTATTAAGGTGCTTTAGTAACAAAAGGGATGGCACTGTGATAAACTGCATCCAGTTTGCTGAGTAGAGTATTGGAAGCTATTTTGTAGATGACATCGCCAAAGTCGAGCATCGGTAGGATAGTCAGTTTTACTAGGGTAAGTTTGGCGGCGTGAGTGAAGGAGGATTTGTTGCGGAATAGAAAGCCAATTCTAGATTTGATTTTAGATTGGAGATGTTTGATATGAGTCTGGAAGGAGAGTTTACAGTCTAGCCAGACACCTAGGTACTTAAAGATGTCCACATATTCTAGGTCGGAACCATCCAGGGTGGTGATGCTAATCGGGCGTGCGGGTACAGGCAGCGAACGGTTGAAAAGCATGCATTTGGTTTTACTAGCGTTTAAGAGTAGTTGGAGGCCACGGAAGGAGTGTTGTATGGCATTGAAGCTCGTTTGGAGGTTAGATAGCACAGTGTCCAAGGACGGGCCGGAAGTATACAGAATGGTGTCGTCTGCGTAGAGGTGGATCAGGGAATCGTCCGCAGCAAGAGCAACATCATTGATATATACAGAGAAAAGAGTCAGCCCGAAAATTGAACCCTGTGGCACCCCCATAGACCGAACAGCATGCCCTCCGATTTGACACACTGAACTCTGCAAAGTAGTTGGTGAACCAGGCAAGGCAGTCATCAGAAAAACCGAGGCTACTGAGTCTGCCGATAAGAATATGGTGATTGACAGAGTCGAAAGCCTTGGCAAGGTTGATGAAGACGGCTGCACAGTACTGTCTTTTATCGATGGCGGTTATGATATCGTTTAGTACCTTGAGCGTGGCTGAGGTGCACCCGTGACCGGCTCGGAAACCAGATTGCACAGCGGAGAAGGTACGGTGGGATTCGAAATGGTCAGTGACCTGTTTGTTGACTTGGCTTTCAAAGACCTTAGATAGGCAGGGCAGGATGGATATAGGTCTGTAACAGTTTGGGTCCAGGGTGTCTCCCCCTTTGAAGAGGGGGATGACTGCGGCAGCTTTCCAATCCTTGTGGATCTCAGACGATATGAAAGAGAGGTTGAACAGGCTGGTAATAGGGGTTGCGACAATGGCGGCGGATAGTTTCAGAAATAGAGGGTCCAGATTGTCAAGCCCAGCTTATTTGTACGAGTCCAGGTTTTGCAGCTCTTTCAGAACATCTGCTATCTGGATTTGGGTAAAGGAGAACCTGGAGAGGCTTGGGCGAGTAGCTGCGGGGGGTGCAGAGCTGTTGGCAGAGGTTGGAGTAGCCAGGAGGAAGGCATGGCCAGCCGTTGAGAAATGCTTGTTGATGTTTTCGATAATCATGGATTTATCGGTGGTGACCATGTTACCTAGCCCCAGTGCAGTGGGCAGCTGGGAGGAGGTGCTCTTGTTCTCCATGGACTTCACAGTGTCCCAGAACTTTTTGGAGCCCAGGCGTTGTAGGGAGGTCATACAGGCACGTGGAGGCCACACACACTACTGAGCCTCATTTTGACTTGTTTTAAGGACATTACATCAAAGTTGGATCAGCCTGTAGTGTGGTTTTCCACTTTAATTTTGAGTGTGACTCCAAATCCAGACCTCCATGGGTTGATAAATTTGATTTCCATTGATAATTTTTGTGTGATTTTGTTGTCAGCACATTCAACTATGTAAAGAAAAAAGTATTTAACCTCTTAAGTCGACCCTCTACTTTTTTGAACATTCTGTTAAAAATCGCGCAACATTTCAGCGCCCTGCTACTCATGCCAGGAATATAGTATATGCATTTGCTTAGTCTGTGTGGATAGAAAACACTCAGACGTTTAAAAAACTGGTTAAATCACTGCTGTGGCTTTACCAGAACGGCATTTACATCGAAAAGCACAGGAAAAACTGATCACTGAAAATGGGAAAATATATCCATGCGCTACTTGAACCCATTGATAAAGGTGAACCACAATTAATTGACTGAGGTTGCAGTACCTACAGCTTCCACACGGTGTCTAGAGTCTTGTCATTTCCCTTCAAGTTTTTTCTTGGTCTAACACATGCAGGGCACCGTATTTCCTTAGGTCTAGGACCGGATATTTTCGTTGAGTTTCTAGCCGGACATTTTTCCAGACGGACAGCTAATGATCTTTACATCGCCTCCTGATGAATTTTATCGCTTATTAACGTTTACTAATACCTAAGTTGCATTACAAACGTATTTCGAAGTGTTTTGTGAAAGTTTATCGTCGACTTTTTGAATTTAAAAAAATGACGTTACGTTTTGAAACGATGTTTTTTTCGTTTATCACACAGTCTACATATAACGATATCTAGGCTTTATATGGACCGATTTAATCGAAATAAAGACCCAAATAGTGTTTATGGGACATCTAGGAGTGCCAACAAAGAAGATGGTGAAAGGTAATGAATGTTTTCTATTTTATTGTGCGGTTTGTGTAACGCCGAAATTTACATTTACATTTAAGTCACTTAGCAGACGCTCTTATCCAGAGCGACTTACAAATTGGTGCATTCACCTTATGACATCCAGTGGAACAGTAGTGCATCTAAATCTTTTAAGGGGGAGGGGGGGTGAGAGGGATTACTTTATCCTATCCTAGGTATTCCTTAAAGAGGTGGGGTTTCAGGTGTCTCCGGAAGGTGGTGATTGACTCTGCTGTCCTGGCGTCGTGAGGGAGTTTGTTAATTATTGCTAATGCTAATTATTTTGTTTACGTCCCCTGTGGGTCTTTTGGGGTGTTGCATGCTATCAGATAATAGCTTCTCATGCTTTCGCCGAAAAGCATTTTAAAAATCTGACTTGTTGCCTGGATTCACAACGAGTGTAGCTTTAATTCGATACCCTGCATGTGTATTTTAATGAACTTTTGAGTTTTAACTAATACTATTAGCATTTAGCGTAGCGCATTTGCATTTCCAGAGCTCTAGTTGGGACGCAAGCGTCCCGAGTAGAAGCAACAGGTTAATAAGAATATTTCATTCATTCAGATCTAGGATGTGTTATTTTAGTGTTCCCTTTATTTTTTTGAGCAGTGTATATTACAAAAATATAGCAGACTGGGTGGAATATCGGGAAAACTGCACCAAACTCTTTTTCAATCTTCAACATAGAAATGCTACCCAAACATTTTTATTGAAACTTGTTACAAATGATGGAGTCATGCATGATTCACCGAATTATATTTTGAAAGAGGAAGTAATGTACTTGAAGAATGTTTTTGTTTCAGCCTCCTCCATCTCCACTAACCGAAGCTAATTGGATAATTTTTTTCCTATTAATTAATAATGTAACATCTGTACAGAAAGACTCATGTGAAGCCAAATTACAGATGAGGAACTTCTTGATGCAGTTAAAGCCTTTAAGGATGGGAAAACTCCAGGGCTGAATGACATACCAAACTTACCAAACTACCAAACATTTTCTACTCAGAGGACCATTATTAGCATGTTTTAACCACTCCTGTATAAACGGTAGATTATCAGACACGCAACAAGAAGGTCTGATTTCATTATTACTGAAACAGGATCCAAGTGGTCTATATAAAGATCCAGTCCATTTAAACATTTGAGGCCTCTTACACTTCAGTGTTGTGCTGCAAAAATTCTAGCTAAATGCTTGGTGAATTTAATTTAAAAGGAATTGTCAGATATTATTCATCCTAATCAGACAGTTTTTTTTACATGGATGATACATTGGAGATAAGACAAGTACTGGAAACAATAGAATAGTATGAAATATCAGAGAAACCAGGCCTGGTATTCCTAGCTGATTTTGAAAAGGTTTTTAATAAAGTTTTTTATAATGCCTAGAATATTTTGATTTTGGAGAATCTCTTATAAAATGGCTTAAAGTTATGTATAGTAACCCTAGGTGTAAAATAGTAAATAATGGCTATATCTCAGAATGTTTTAAACTGTCAAGAGGAGTAAAACAAGGTTGTCCACTATCGGCATATCTATTTATTATTGCCATCGAAATGTTAAAATTAGAACCAACAATAATATTAAGGGATTAGAAATCCGTAACTTAAAAGCTAAGGTGTCATTGTACACTGATGATTCATGTTTTCTTTTAAAACCACAATTAGAATCACTCCACAGCCTTATAGAGGAGCTACATACTTTTTCTAACCTCTCTGAAATAAAACCAAATTATGATAAGTGTACTATATTACGTATTGGATCACTAAAAATGCAACTTTTACATTACCGTGTAGTTTACCAATTAAATGGTCTGATGGAGATGTGGACATACTCGGTTTACAAATCCCAAAAGAAAGAAATGATCGTGCTTCTACACCTGCATTGCTTGCTGTTTGGGGTTTTAGGCTGGGTTTTTGTACAGCACTTTGAGATATCAGCTGATGTACGAAGGGCTATATAAATACATTTGATTTGATTTGATTTGATCTCACTCCAATACATTTTAATAGAAAGTTAGCAAAAATAGATATGATCTTGCTACCATGGAAAGGAAAATACCTGTCTATTTGTGGAAAAATCACCCTGATGAACTCTTTAGTGATATCACAGTTTACTTATTTGCTTATGGTTTTGCCTACACCTAGTGACCTGCTTTTAACCTTATGTGAACAAAAAAATTATATTTATTTGGAATGGCAAGCTAGACAAAATTAAAAGGGCCTATTTATATAACAAATATGAATTCGGATGGGCAGAAATGATTAAATATTAAAGCATTAGACCTCTCACTAAAGGCATCAGTCATACAAAAGTTATAATTAAATCCAAAATGGTTCTCTAGTAAATTAGTAAGAATGTCTCACCCATGTTCAAGAATGGCCTTTTTCCTTTATTCAGATTACCTGCTCACTTTCAGTTATTTGAAAATGAAATAATCTCCAAAATATTGTTATTTTTTAACTTTTTACGGCTGCGGTCCCTGTACAGGGACCAAAATCAGCGGAAATTTCAGAGCGCCAACTGTAGTACTCGATAAAACTCTAAC
Source organism: Oncorhynchus nerka (assembly GCF_034236695.1). Taxonomy (NCBI): domain Eukaryota; kingdom Metazoa; phylum Chordata; class Actinopteri; order Salmoniformes; family Salmonidae; genus Oncorhynchus; species Oncorhynchus nerka. Next base: position 23,234,297 of record NC_088410.1, on the reverse strand, counting down.
TTTCATTAAAACACACATGCAAGGTACTCAATTAAAGCTACACTCGTTGTGAATCTAGCCAACATGTCAGATTTGTAAAATGCTTTTCGGCGAAAGCATGAGAAGCTATTATCTGATAGCATGCACCCCCCGAAATACCTGAACGAGACGTAAACAAAAGAATTAGCGGTAGCCGGCGCTACACAAAACACAGAAATAAAATGTAAAACATTCATTACCTTTGACGAGCTTCTTTGTTGGCACTCCTATATGTCCCATAAACATCACAATTCGGTCTTTTTCCCGATTAAATCCGTCATTGTATACCCAAAATGTCCATTTATGAAGCCTGTCTGATCCAGGAAAAATCACCTTTACAAGACCTTTACAAGGAAGTGCCTAATTGTCATCACACCAAGGATAAACTAGTAATGAAATGCCAGTACTGGCGACATCGTGTGGAAGCTGTAGGCATTGTAAACGGGACTCTATCATGTATCATGTATAGTTGCTAGCTACAGGCTAGTGTAGTGAGAGGGCATATAGGACATGTACCATGTATAGTGGCTAGCTGCAGGCTAGTGTAGTGGGAGGGGCTGCAGGACATGTATCATATATAGTGGCTAGCTACAGGCTAGTGTAGTGGGAGGGGCTATAGGACATGTATCATGTATAGTGGCTAGCTACAGGCTAGTGTAGTGGGAGGGGCTATAGGACATGTATCATGTATAGTGGCTAGCAACAGGCTAGTGTAGTGGGAGGGGCTGCAGGACATGTATCATATATAGTGGCTAGCTACAGGCTAGTGTAATGGGATGGGCTATTGGACAGTTAGAATGTGTAGTGGCTAGCTACAGGCTAGTGTAGTGGGAGGGGCTATAGAACATGTATCATGTATAGTAGCTAGCTACAGGCTAGTTTAATGGGAGGGGCTGCATGACATGTATCATATATAGTGGCTAGCTACAGGCTAGTGTAATGGGATGGGCTATTGGACAGTTAGAATGTGTAGTGGCTGGCTACAGGCTAGTGTAATGGGAGGGGCTATTGAACAGTTAGAATGTGTAGTGGCTAGCTCCAGGCTAGTCTAATGGGAGGGGCTATTGGACAGTTAGAATGTGTGGTGGCTAGCTCCAGGCTAGTGTAATGGGAGGGGCTATTGGACAGTTAGAATGTGTAGTGGCTAGCTACAGGCTAGTGTAATGGGAGGGGCTATTGGACAGTTAGAATGTGTAGTGGTTAGCTACAGGCTAGTGTAACGGGAGGGGCTATTGGACAGTTAGAATGTGTAGTGGCTAGCTCCAGGCTAGTGTAATGGGAGGGGCTATTGGACAGTTAGAATGTGTAGTGGCTGGCTCCAGGCTAGTGTAATGGGAGGGGCTATTGGACAGTTAGAATGTGTAGTGGCTAGCTCCAGGCTAGTGTAATGGGAGGGGCTTTTGGACAGTTAGAATGTGTAGTGGCTAGCTCCAGGCTAGTGTAATGGGAGGGGCTATTGGACAGTTAGAATGTTTAGTGGCTAGCTACAGTGTGTGTGTGTGTGTGTGTGTGTGTGTGTGTGTGTGTGTGTGTGTGTGTGTGTGTGTGTGTGTGTGTGTGTGTGTGTGTGTGTGTGTGTGTGTGTGTGTGTGTGTGTGTGTGTGTGTGTGTGTGTGTGTGTGTGTGTGTGTGTGTGTGTGTGTGTGTGTGTGTGTGTGTGTGTGTGTGTGTGTGTGTGTGTGTGTGTGTGTGTGTGTGTGTGTGTGTGTGTGTGTGTGTGTGTGTGTGTGTGTGTGTGTGTGTTGAACCAGTACGACTCCTCCATGAATAATAACTCTATTCTCACAGTGGACGTCACAGCCCAATACCCCCAGCGTAGAATGACAGACTGAATGTTTTTGTTCAAGAGGGGACAGAGGGAAAGACAAAGGCAGATAGAAGGATGGACAGAAACATCTGCATTATGTAGAGGTGTGTGTGTATTTGAGAGGGAAACAGAGAGAGAGAATCAGAGATAGCGAAAGTGCCCCAATGAGACCCATTTCAATGTTTACCTTTCATCACAGTGATTTTACCCCGGAGTGAGGTTTCATTAAGCTATGGCTTTAATCACTCTGTTACCAATAGTGTCCGTCGTGGTGTGTGATTGTGTGTGATTGTGTGTGTGTGTGTGTGTGTGTGTGTGTGTGTGTGTGTCTGCATGCTCACACGTGTTTGTTTGTACCTGCACGTGTATGAGTGTGTGTGTGTGTCTGCTCCTTACTCCTTAATCTATAACATTACTAACGGACCATGTTATTCTTCCAGACACAGAATCAGAATAAGAGAACAACAACAGCCGTGATTTCAGCTACACTGTAGCCATGGCGATTATATTTGAATTTGTGTCAAGAAGATGGATTTCACAACATAAAATAATGTTCTTCCTCCATTTGAATCCATTTCGTCTCTCACAGGAAATGTACAAGCTGGAGTACACCAGCCTTCTCCGCTATGGAGGTTAATAAACCATACAAACATTTATATTTTCAGCTGAGGCACTGGATTTAGAGTCAAGTGACTGAAGACTCTCTCATGCTCTCTTTATGTCTTTATCATCACACTGGGCACAAACTGATTGAATCAGTGTTGTTTCCACGTCAAAACTAGACGTTAAACTCATATATGTGTCCAGTGGGCTTCCTATGTGTCTCCTTTCTTTCATGGCCCTTTCTCTCTCCCTTGTTCACCTTCACCCTCCCAATTGGCCTTGCTCAAGGGCACATCATCTGACCTTCCACCTAGTTGGCTTGGGGATTCGAACCAGCTTCCTTTTGGTTACTGACCCAACGCTCTTAACCGCTCGGCTACCTGCCGCCCCCACTAACAACATGACTCATGACGTTTTTATGCCAGCTCTCTTGCCTTCTCCTTCTCTAACACCCTCTCTGTTTATTACAGAGTGTATGCACCTTGAATATGATATTTAGTCTTACAGAAGAGAGTTGATTGGATGTATTATGTATGACACAGGAGGCTGCTGAGGGGAGAACGGCTCATAATAAAGGCCAGAACGGAGCCAATGGAATGGCATCAGACACCTGGAAATCATGTATTCGATGTATTTGATACCATTCTGCTGATTCCACTCCAGCCATCACCACGAGCCCGTTCTTCCCAATTAAGGTGCCAACAACTTCCAGTGATGTATGATCATGAGAGAGACATATCTGAAGTCAGAGAGAGAGAGAGAGAGAAAGAGAACAAGAGAGAGTGATTGAGGGAGAATAAAGATGACAAGAAATGAGAGAAAGAACAAGAGAGAATGAGAGAAAGTTTCTCTCCCAGTGTTGTTGTTGTATGTTGGGTACTCTGCTTATCCTGCCCTCCTCTCCTCTATCTTCCTCCTCTTCTCCTGCCCTCCTCTCCTCTATCTTCCTCCTCTTCTCCTGCCCTCCTCTCCTCTATCTTCCTCCTCTTCTCCTGCCCCCCTCTCCTCTATCTTTCTCCTCTTCTCCTGCCCTCCTCTCTCTCCTCACCTCCTCTTCTCCTGCCCTCCTCTCTCTCCTCACCTCCTCTTCTCCTGCCCTCCTCTCCTCTATCTTCCTCCTCTTCTCCTGCCATCCTCTCTCTCCTCACCTCTATCCTCCCCCTCCTCTCCTCTATCTTCCTCCTCTTCTCCTGCCCTCCTCTCTCTCCTCACCTCCTCTTCTCCTGTCCTCCTCTACTCTATCCTCTCCTCTATCCTCCCCCTCCTCTCCTCTATCTTCCTCCTCTTCTCCTGCCCTCCTCTACTCTATCTTCCTCCTATTCTCCTGACCTCCTCTACTCTATCCTCTCCTCTATCCTCCTCCTCTTATCCTGCCCTCCTCTCTCTCCTCACCTCTTCTCCTGCCCTCCTCTACTCTATCCTCTCCTCTTCTCCTCCCCCTACTCTATCTTCCTCCTCTTCTCCTGCACTCCTCTCTAGCCTCACCTTCTCTTCTCCTGCCCTGCCCTCCTCTACTCTATCCTCTCCTCTATCCTCCCCCTCCTCTATCTTCCTCCTTATCTCCTGCCCTCCTCTCTAACCTCACCTTCTCTTCTCCTGCCCTGCCCTGCCCTCCTCTACTCTATCTTCCTCCTCTTCTCCTGCCCTCCTCTCTAACCTCACCTTCTCTTCTCCTGCCCTCCTCTACTCTATCCTCTCCTCTATCCTCCCCCTCCTCTATCTTCCTCCTCTTCTCCTGCACTCCTCTCTAGCCTCACCTTCTCTTCTCCTGCCCTGCCCTCCTCTACTCTATCCTCTCCTCTATCCTCCCCCTCCTCTATCTTCCTCCTCTTCTCCTGCCCTCCTCTACTCTATCCTCTCCTCTATCCTCCCCCTCCTCTCCTCCCCTCATTTGTTGTTCTGCCTCTTCATGTCTTCCACCAACATGTTTACTCACGTCTCTTCTCCTTCCCAACGTCTGGAACCGTCATTAGGTTAGCCATGAACAACATCTGTTCTCTCCCACACACTATGTCTCTGTCCCTTCGGGCTCTGGTCAGAAGTAGTGCTCAACATAGGGAATGGGGCGCCATTTGGGACGCACGTTTATCTTTCTCCAACATTTCCGTACAGAATCCAACAGACAGCTAAAACAGGTACAGTATGTACCTCAAAGAAGAGTTGAATAAAGTGACTACAGGAGTACTCCTTGTTTCCACTGTAGTGGGAAGACATTATCTACGTCCCATACTACACCCTTTTCCCAATATAGATGTCTACTTTTGATTTCGAGACGAGTGCAATACTGGTCAAAAGGTGATCTATAAAGGTAATAGGGTCCCACTTGGGTCCCAGCCATAGTATTTACTATTTAGCTCAAGTCTACTTGTTTTACCTCAAAGCTCTGTGGGAAGTTGATAGAGGATCAGAAAAGTTTGTACTTGTGAGTCCATGGAGTATTCTGACAGCTTTGGCCTCCTCTTCCTCATCCTCTTCACCTCTCTCTCTCTCCCACCCCTCTCTCTCCTCCGTTCACTCTCTCCTTCTCTCCTCACCCTCTTTCCTTCTCTCTCCGTCCATGTTCCCCTCTCTCTCGCTCGCTCTCTCCATGTTATGAACTTGATTTCATATGGTGTATTGGTGAGAAGCACCACACAGACCCACGCTCCCCTCTCCTCTCCTCTCTTGTCCTCTGACACGGTGACTAAAGACAGAGAGCCTTGTGTTTAGGAAACACCCCAGATGACGTATCATTCAAATGCATAACTTAATTACTGTAAATAGCCTTTCTAACACCGCCCCCGCAGACTAGGCACACACACACACACACCGACACCGACACACACACACACCGACAAACACACACACACACACACACTGACACCGACACACACCGACACCGACACACACACCGACACCGACACTGACACCGACACACACACACCGACACACACACCGACACCGACACACACACACACACACACCGACACCGACACACACTGACACCGACACACACACACCGACACACACACTGACACCGACACACACACACACACACACACACACACACACACACACACACACACACACACACACACACACACACACACACACACACACACACACACACACACACACACACACACACACACACACAGTGCTGCAGTGGGGAAGGCTAATAGACTAAAGATAAACCCCATGCTGATTGGAAGGGTAATGGAGCTGCTAAGCTAAGAAGCTAATTTTGGCTGTAAGTGGGTAGAGTCGACAAGTTGGAATAACCAAGAGAATCATCCAGAAGAGTTATTTGAATAATTATTTGAATAAACAACGACAGTCTGACTAAACCAACATGCCTGGAGCTACGGCTGTGCTGGGTAGTCTCAACACAAACCTCCTTTCAACAAGGCCTAATGGAGTTTAAAATATTCAGGAACGAATCAGTTCCGTTATTAATGCATTTCAGCTGTGTGTTTAGATATAAGACTCCCCACAGTAAAGCCACTCCAAAAACACAGCCTTTTAGCTATGCCTTGAAATGAGTGCATTGGTTGCTCCACAAGTACTCACTCTGTAAATGTAACCAAACACTCTCTGATCATAATAGTCATCATGTCCCAACACATACAGCATCTTTAATCACGACGGTACGAAATTAAATACTTGTATATTGTGGTGGTGTGTGTGTGTGTGTGTGTGTGTGTGTGTGTCGGTGTGTGTCGGTGTGTGTGTGTGTCGGTGTGTGTGTGTGTGTTGGTGTCGGTGTGTGTGTCGGTGTGTGTGTGTTTAAGGACCTCAGCCATCCGAGCCACGTTCTGTTCACTCTGCTACCATCAACAAGGCGGAGACAGTACACGTGCATCAAAGCTGGGACCGAGAGACTGAAAAACTGCTTCTATAACCAGGTTGAACAGCCATCACTGCCCGGTACTTAGGCCTGCACCTGTTCTTATACAGAGGTATGGTCAGATGATGTAGTCTTATCTAGGACTACAGTATAGCTGCCTTCTATAGAGGTATGGTCAGATGATGTAGTCTTACCTAGGACTACAGTATAGCTGCCTTATACAGAGATATGGTCAGATGATGTAGTCTTATCTAGGACTACAGTATAGCTGCCTTATACAGAGGTATGGTCAGATGATGTAGTCTTATCTAGGACTACAGTATAGCTGCCTTCTACAGAGGTATGGTCAGATGATGTAGTCTTATCTAGGACTACAGTATAGCTGCCTTCTACAGAGGTATGGTCAGATGATGTAGTCTTATCTAGGACTACAGTATAGCTGCCTTCTACAGAGGTATGGTCAGATGATGTAGTCTTATCTAGGACTACAGTATAGCTGCCTTATACAGAGATATGGTCAGATGATGTAGTCTTATCTAGGACTACAGTATAGCTGCCTTCTACAGAGGTATGGTCAGATGATGTAGTCTTATCTAGGACTATAGTATAGCTGCCTTCTACAGAGGTATGGTCAGATGATGTAGTATTATCTAGGACTACAGTATAGCTGCCTTCTACAGAGGCATGGTCAGATGATGTAGTCTTATCTAGGACTATAGTATAGCTGCCTTCTACAGAGGTATGGTCAGATGATGTAGTATTATCTAGGACTACAGTATAGCTGCCTTCTACAGAGGTATGGTCAGATGATGTAGTATTATCTAGGACTACAGTATAGCTGCCTTCTACAGAGGTATGGTCAGATGATGTAGTCTTACCTAGGACTACAGTATAGCTGCCTTCTACAGAGGTATGGTCAGATGATGTAGTCTTATCTAGGACTACAGTATAGCTGCCTTATACAGAGATATGGTCAGATGATGTAGTCTTATCTAGGACTACAGTATAGCTGCCCTCTACAGAGGTATGGTCAGATGATGTAGTCTTATCTAGGACTACAGTATAGCTGCCTTCTACAGAGGTATGGTCAGATGATGTAGTCTTATCTAGGACTACAGTATAGCTGCCTTATACAGAGATATGGTCAGATGATGTAGTCTTATCTAGGACTACAGTATAGCTGCCTTCTACAGAGGTATGGTCAGATGATGTAGTCTTATCTAGGACTATAGTATAGCTGCCTTCTACAGAGGTATGGTCAGATGATGTAGTATTATCTAGGACTACAGTATAGCTGCCTTCTACAGAGGCATGGTCAGATGATGTAGTCTTATCTAGGACTATAGTATAGCTGCCTTCTACAGAGGTATGGTCAGATGATGTAGTATTATCTAGGACTACAGTATAGCTGCCTTCTACAGAGGTATGGTCAGATGATGTAGTATTATCTAGGACTACAGTATAGCTGCCTCTTATAAGTGACTCTTATATAGAGTCATTGATCGCTGGTCATCTCATATTCTGTTTCTATACAGTTGTTTATACTGTATTCTAAACATAGCTCATCCTAATATACCTACTACTGAACATGCCATTAGATTTTTCAGATGATATACTGTATTTTCTATTTTTTGTAAAATGTGTATTGTGTTTGAGAGACATTCTACAGCACGGTTAGAGCTAGAAACATAAGCTTTTCGATGCACCTGCTATAACATCGGTAAATCTGTGTACGCAACCAATAATGTTTGATTTGATTTAGAACATGTGCTTTCTAACATGCTCTTAAGGATGGTTATGGATAGATATACCTGGCATCACCATGTCAGGACATTGCTAATTGGATTTCCACAGCAGACACAGAGAAAGAGACATAACCTTCACTCCAAATCAAAACTCCAAACCTACATCCTGATTTTGGACAAAATTCCCTGGAACGATTCACACTGCCAAAGATGATTATTTCCAAGCTATACAGCAAATGCTTTGGCAAACAAACAACAGAAACCTGAAAACCCCATCCCACCTGGAACTGAGTGAGTAATGTTGAGTCTGAAGCTATTTTTTGTAAGCCAAGAAGAAAAATACATTACAAAGATATAGGTATATTTACTTTCTAAGGACTGAAGGCTAAGTTAAAGGCTACCAGGCTTTCTAGGACAGAACAGATACAACTTCAAATAGCACTGACATGTGAAGTGAGAGGTGTCAAAGCCCTTGAGCCCAACAATGGCAGGAGAGAATCACAGCCTACCCACCCAAATGCAGAGGCCTTTGAAGCCCCCTCCGGCTGTTCAGAGGTAATTACTATACAGTAACCTCTGGAGGTAAAAAATGATAAGGCAAGAACAGAGTACAAAAAGAAGCTCCTAATGGAAAATCAAGAGACACTTTTTGCTGACTATAATAAAAATGGGAACATAAGCAACTTAATCTTCCATGCAGACCATCCCCTGGTAATTATTATTTATTTTTATTTAGCTAGGCAAGTCAGTTAAGAACACATTCTTATTTTCAATGACGGCCTAGGAACAGTGGGTTAAGTGCCTTGTTCAGAGGTAGAATGACAGATTTTTACCCTTTCAGCTCAGGGATTCAATATTGCAACCTTTCGGTTACTAGTCCAACTTTCTAACCACTAGGCTACCTGCCACCCCATGGTACAGTGCTATATTAACACACTACCCCTCAGTTAGCAATGGGTGGAACCTCAGGACAATAGACAATGAGAACTCTGTGTCAGCCAATGTGAACCTGTACAAATCTGGAACAGTACTGGTACAGGGCAACCCCAAACAGTTTGAACTGGACTTCACATTATCAAACAATTAACTCATCAGGAGAATCTCTCCCTTGAGAAAGATACCCCCACCCCGAGCGTGTCAGACCAGACCTCTTCATTATATAACCCCACAGAGCAACCCCAAGTGGAATGTCAACCTCCCAGCACAGAGTACTACTCCCTCATTGAAATGAAGGATACATTCACCCAGCTGGAGGTAAGGCAGGTGGAGCTGGAACAGCAGGTGAACACACTACAGTCAGCACAGACCCAGACAACAGTCCAGCACAACAACACCCCTTAACCAGACCCAGAGAGCTGGAGGTGGTGAGAGACATATCTGCACTCTGGACTGTGGTGAGACAACTTCAACAGGAGAAAAAGCAGGAAGAGGAGAAGAACAGAGCACTAGAGGAGAGGATCAGACTGCTGGAGGAGATGGTGAGGGGGATGGCATGTGACAGAGAACAATCCACTAGAGAGGTGGCCTCCCCCGCAGAGAAGTCAGCAGAACAGCCCACCTCAGCTCCTGACCAAAGTCTTGACACCACAGCAGAACAGTCCCAGACCCTGACCATAGTCTCAATAAAACTGAAGGACAGACAAATGAAGAACCCCAAGCCCAGGGGATCTCACCTCCTTTGAGCACCTCCCTGTCAGCCACCCTGGTAGCCCTCCTGATACCCCACTGAGGACATACACAAGACACAGATTGTACTCATAATGGACTCAAATATGAAATATATACATGAAAATACACTTTTTCCAAAACAGTGTCTAAACTCTGGTGTCCAAACACCCAGCGCGCCCTAGAACTTCTGTCTGAGGACCAACTAGGGTCACCCAGCCACATAATAATACACACAGGCACAACGACCTGAGAGCACAGCAGGAAAGTGTGACCACAGCACTCACAGCACTCACAGCACTACCACGAAAGACTTCCACCCTGCTTCCATACAGCGGGTAAATGCAAGTATTTCCCATGACTGTGCCTCAAAACCAAATGTTTACCTGGCCCACCACTCCACCCTGGATGTTACGACCAGGTCCACCTATACAAGGCAGCAGTGCCCATCTTCGCCTTGCCACTCAAGGACATCACCCTCAACCGCAGCCACAACAGATCAATAAACACCCGCCAAGACCAATAGACCCCCCCCCCCCCCCCGGACCCCTACACATAGAGGACCCAGGCCGGGAGAACCTACATCCAGACCACAACACCACCAGCCACGTCCACAACCCCACACCAACCAATCAACACCCCCCTAGTCGACCATGCCCACACCCCATTTAGCCCCCTGAGATCAGACCTATGCCCCTCTTTTCCACCCCATGCACCCCACTACCACAGAGAGGGGATCAACATGGAAGTCACACATACGCCCAGGCCGCGAGCAGGAAAACAGGCCCAATCCCTACTCTTACACTAGCCCAAGCCAATGGTATGTACCAGATGCTCCGAAGGCTCTGCTCACACTTACTAGTCTGAAGCCAAACCACATGACTAACCACATTGGACACTTTATGGAACACAGCCTTCACTATCTCATCCTGGAATATCCAAGGCCTGAGGTCATCTGCCTTTTGCCTAAAGAGCAGGAACCTGAATTTCACCAAAAAATCTGAAAAACAGATGTTGTCATCCTACAAGAAACACGGTATAGAGGAAATGGACTCACTGGTTGCCCTCTAGGTTACAGAGAGCTTGTAGTCACTCAATTCATCAAAACAATTCATCAAAACAGGAACATTTTACATTTGGCCGGAAATTCAAAACAAAACTTTCATAACAGAGAAAATGTCCTCCTGTGTGTCTCTCTATCCCCCCACTAGAATCCCCTTATTCTAATGAGGACAGCTTCTCCATCCCCCCACTAGAATCCCCTTACTCTAATGAGGACAGCTTCTCTATCCCCCCACTAGAATCCCCTTATTCTAATGAGGACAGCTTCTCCATCCCCCCACTAGAATCCCCTTATTCTAATGAGGACAGCTTCTCCATCCCCCCACTAGAATCCCCTTATTCTAATGAGGACAGCTTCTCCATCCCCCCACTAGAATCCCCTTATTCTAATGAGGACAGCTTCTCCATCCCCCCACTAGAATCCCCTTATTCTAATGAGGACAGCTTCTCCATCCCCCACTAGAATCCCCTTACTCTAATGAGGACAGCTTCTCCATCCCCCACTAGAATCCCCTTACTCTAATGAGGACAGCTTCTCCATCCCCCACTAGAATCCCCTTATTCTAATGAGGACAGCTTCTCCATCCCCCACTAGAATCCCTTACTCTAATGAGGACAGCTTCTCCATCCCCCCACTAGAATCCCCTTATTCTAATGAGGACAGCTTCTCTATCCCCCACTAGAATCCCCTTATTCTAATGAGGACAGCTTCTCCATCCCCCACTAGAATCCCCTTATTCTAATGAGGACAGCTTCTCCATCCCCCACTAGAATCCCCTTATTCTAATGAGGACAGCTTCTCCATCCCCCACTAGAATCCCCTTATTCTAATGAGGACAGCTTCTCCATCCCCCACTAGAATCCCCTTATTCTAATGAGGACAGCTTCTCCATCCCCCCACTAGAATCCCCTTATTCTAATGAGGACAGCTTCTCCATCCCCCACTAGAATCCCCTTACTCTAATGAGGACAGCTTCTCCATCCCCCCACTAGAATCCCCTTACTCTAATGAGGACAGCTTCTCCATCCCCCACTAGAATCCCCTTATTCTAATGAGGACAGCTTCTCCATCCCCCACTAGAATCCCCTTACTCTAATGAGGACAGCTTCTCCATCCCCCCACTAGAATCCCCTTATTCTAATGAGGACAGCTTCTCTATCCCCCACTAGAATCCCCTTATTCTAATGAGGACAGCTTCTCCATCCCCCACTAGAATCCCCTTATTCTAATGAGGACAGCTTCTCCATCCCCCACTAGAATCCCCTTATTCTAATGAGGACAGCTTCTCCATCCCCCCACTAGAATCCCCTTATTCTAATGAGGACAGCTTCTCCATCCCCCCCACTAGAATCCCCTTATTCTAATGAGGACAGCTTCTCTATCCCCCACTAGAATCCCCTTATTCTAATGAGGACAGCTTCTCCATCCCCCCACTAGAATCCCCTTATTCTAATGAGGACAGCTTCTCTATCCCCCCACTAGAATCCCCTTATTCTAATGAGGACAGCTTCTCCATCCCCCACTAGAATCCCCTTATTCTAATGAGGACAGCTTCTCCATCCCCCACTAGAATCCCCTTATTCTAATGAGGACAGCTTCTCCATCCCCCACTAGAATCCCCTTATTCTAATGAGGACAGCTTCTCCATCCCCCACTAGAATCCCCTTATTCTAATGAGGACAGCTTCTCCATCCCCCCACTAGAATCCCCTTATTCTAATGAGGACAGCTTCTCTATCCCCCCACTAGAATCCCCTTATTCTAATGAGGACAGCTTCTCCATCCCCCACTAGAATCCCCTTATTCTAATGAGGACAGCTTCTCCATCCCCCACTAGAATCCCCTTATTCTAATGAGGACAGCTTCTCCATCCCCCCCCACTAGAATCCCCTTATTCTAATGAGGACAGCTTCTCCATCCCCCACTAGAATCCCCTTATTCTAATGAGGACAGCTTCTCTATCCCCCCACTAGAATCCCCTTATTCTAATGAGGACAGCTTCTCCATCCCCCACTAGAATCCCCTTATTCTAATGAGGACAGCTTCTCTATCCCCCCCACTAGAATCCCTTATTCTAATGAGGACAGCTTCTCCATCCCCCACTAGAATCCCCTTATTCTAATGAGGACAGCTTCTCTATCCCCCACTAGAATCCCCTTATTCTAATGAGGACAGCTTCTCTATCCCCCCCACTAGAATCCCCTTATTCTAATGAGGACAGCTTCTCCATCCCCCACTAGAATCCCCTTACTCTAATGAGGACAGCTTCTCCATCCCCCACTAGAATCCCCTTATTCTAATGAGGACAGCTTCTCTATCCCCCCACTAGAATCCCCTTATTCTAATGAGGACAGCTTCTCCATCCCCCACTAGAATCCCCTTATTCTAATGAGGACAGCTTCTCCATCCCCCACTAGAATCCCCTTACTCTAATGAGGACAGCTTCTCCATCCCCCCACTAGAATCCCCTTATTCTAATGAGGACAGCTTCTCTATCCCCCCACTAGAATCCCCTTATTCTAATGAGGACAGCTTCTCCATCCCCCACTAGAATCCCCTAACTCTAATGAGGACAGCTTCTCCATCCCCCCACTAGAATCCCCTTATTCTAATGAGGACAGCTTCTCTATCCCCCCACTAGAATCCCCTTATTCTAATGAGGACAGCTTCTCCATCCCCCACTAGAATCCCCTTATTCTAATGAGGACAGCTTCTCTATCCCCCACTAGAATCCCCTTATTCTAATGAGGACAGCTTCTCTATCCCCCACTAGAATCCCCTTATTCTAATGAGGACAGCTTCTCTATCCCCCACTAGAATCCCTTATTCTAATGAGGACAGCTTCTCCATCCCCCCACTAGAATCCCCTTATTCTAATGAGGACAGCTTCTCCATCCCCCCACTAGAATCCCCTTATTCTAATGAGGACAGCTCTCCATCCCCCACTAGAATCCCCCTTATTCTAATGAGGACAGCTTCTCTATCCCCCACTAGAATCCCGTTACTCTAATGAGGACAGCTTCTCTATCCCCCACTAGAATCCCGTTACTCTAATGAGGACAGCTTCTCCATCCCCCCACTAGAATCCCCTTATTCTAATGAGGACAGCTTCTCTATCCCCACTAGAATCCCCTTATTCTAATGAGGACAGCTTCTCTATCCCCCACTAGAATCCCATTACTCTAATGAGGACAGATTCTCCATCCCCCCACTAGAATCCCCTTACTCTAATGAGGACAGCTTCTCCATCCCCCACTAGAATCCCGTTATTCAAATGAGGACAGCTTCTCCATCCCCCACTAGAATCCCCTTACTCTAATGAGGACAGCTTCTCCATCCCCCACTAGAATCCCCTTATTCTAATGAGGACAGCTTCTCTATCCCCCCACTAGAATCCCCTTATTCTAATGAGGACAGCTTCTCCATCCCCCACTAGAATCCCCTTATTCTAATGAGGACAGCTTCTCCATCCCCCTACTAGAATCCCCTTACTCTAATGAGGACAGCTTCTCCATCCCCCACTAGAATCCCCTTATTCTAATGAGGACAGCTTCTCCATCCCCCACTAGAATCCCCTTACTCTAATGAGGACAGCTTCTCCATCCCCCCCACTAGAATCCCCTTATTCTAATGAGGACAGCTTCTCCATCCCCCACTAGAATCCCCTTATTCTAATGAGGACAGCTTCTCCATCCCCCCACTAGAATCCCCTTACTCTAATGAGGACAGCTTCTCCATCCCCCACTAGAATCCCCCCCTCTAATGAGGACAGCTTCTCCATCCCCCACTAGAATCCCCTCTAATGAGGACAGCTTCTCCATCCCCCACTAGAATCCCCTTATTCTAATGAGGACAGCTTCTCCATCCCCCACTAGAATCCCCTTATTCTAATGAGGACAGCTTCTCTATCCCCCCACTAGAATCCCCTTATTCTAATGAGGACAGCTTCTCCATCCCCCACTAGAATCCCCTTATTCTAATGAGGACAGCTTCTCTATCCCCCCCCACTAGAATCCCCTTATTCTAATGAGGACAGCTTCTCCATCCCCCACTAGAATCCCTTATTCTAATGAGGACAGCTTCTCTATCCCCCACTAGAATCCCCTTATTCTAATGAGGACAGCTTCTCTATCCCCCACTAGAATCCCCTTATTCTAATGAGGACAGCTTCTCCATCCCCCCACTAGAATCCCTTACTCTAATGAGGACAGCTTCTCCATCCCCCACTAGAATCCCTTATTCTAATGAGGACAGCTTCTCATCCCCCCACTAGAATCCCCTTATTCTAATGAGGACAGCTTCTCTATCCCCCCACTAGAATCCCCTTATTCTAATGAGGACAGCTTCTCCATCCCCCACTAGAATCCCCTTACTCTAATGAGGACAGCTTCTCCATCCCCCACTAGAATCCCCTTATTCTAATGAGGACAGCTTCTCCATCCCCCACTAGAATCCCCTTATTCTAATGAGGACAGCTCTCTCCATCCCCCACTAGAATCCCCTAACTCTAATGAGGACAGCTTCTCCATCCCCCCACTAGAATCCCCTTTATTCTAATGAGGACAGCTTCTCTATCCCCCACTAGAATCCCCTTATTCTAATGAGGACAGCTTCTCCATCCCCCACTAGAATCCCCTTATTCTAATGAGGACAGCTTCTCTATCCCCCACTAGAATCCCCTTATTCTAATGAGGACAGCTTCTCATCCCCCACTAGAATCCCCTTATTCTAATGAGGACAGCTTCTCTATCCCCCACTAGAATCCCCTAATGAGGACAGCTTCTCCATCCCCCCACTAGAATCCCCTTATTCTAATGAGGACAGCTTCTCTATCCCCCACCCCCTTATTCTAATGAGGACAATCCCCCCACTAGAATCCCCTTATTCTAATGAGGACAGCTTCTCTATCCCCCACTAGAATCCCTTATTCTAATGAGGACAGCTTCTCTATCCCCCACTAGAATCCCGTTACTCTAATGAGGACAGCTTCTCCATCCCCCACTAGAATCCCCTTATTCTAATGAGGACAGCTTCTCCATCCCCCCACTAGAATCCCCTTATTCTAATGAGGACAGCTTCTCTATCCCCCACTAGAATCCCTTATTCTAATGAGGACAGCTTCTCTATCCCCCCCACTAGAATCCCCCTAATGAGGACAGATTCTCCATCCCCCACTAGAATCCCCTTACTCTAATGAGGACATCTTCTCCATCCCCCACTAGAATCCCGTTACTCAAATGAGGACAGCTTCTCCATCCCCCACTAGAATCCCCTTACTCTAATGAGGACAGCTTCTCCATCCCCCACTAGAATCCCCTTACTCTAATGAGGACAGCTTCTCTATCCCCCCCACTAGAATCCCCTTACTCTAATGAGGACAGCTTCTCCATCCCCCACTAGAATCCCCTTACTCTAATGAGGACAGCTTCTCCATCCCCCTACTAGAATCCCCTTACTCTAATGAGGACAGCTTCTCCATCCCCTCACTAGAATCCCCTTACTCTAATGAGGACAGCTTCTCCATCCCCCACTAGAATCCCCTTACTCTAATGAGGACAGCTTCTCCATCCCCCACTAGAATCCCCTTATTCTAATGAGGACAGCTTCTCCATCCCCCACTAGAATCCCCTTACTCTAATGAGGACAGCTTCTCCATCCCCCCACTAGAATCCCCTTATTCTAATGAGGACAGCTTCTCCATCCCCCACTAGAATCTCCTTACTTATTCTAATGAGGACAGCTTCTCCATCCCCCACTAGAATCCCCTTACTCTAATGAGGACAGCTTCTCCATCCCCCCACTAGAATCCCCTTACTCTAATGAGGACAGCTTCTCCATCCCCCCACTAGAATCCCCTTACTCTAATGAGGACAGCTTCTCCATCCCCCACTAGAATCCCCTAACTCTAATGAGGACAGCTTCTCCATCCCCCACTAGAATCCCCTTATTCTAATGAGGACAGCTTCTCTATCCCCCCACTAGAATCCCCTTATTCTAATGAGGACAGCTTCTCCATCCCCCACTAGAATCCCCTTATTCTAATGAGGACAGCTTCTCTATCCCCCACTAGAATCCCCTTATTCTAATGAGGACAGCTTCTCTATCCCCCACTAGAATCCCCTTATTCTAATGAGGACAGCTTCTCTATCCCCCACTAGAATCCCGTTACTCTAATGAGGACAGCTTCTCCATCCCCCACTAGAATCCCCTTATTCTAATGAGGACAGCTTCTCTATCCCCCACTAGAATCCCCTTATTCTAATGAGGACAGCTTCTCTATCCCCCACTAGAATCCCCTTATTCTAATGAGGACAGCTTCTCTATCCCCCACTAGAATCCCGTTACTCTAATGAGGACAGCTTCTCCATCCCCCACTAGAATCCCTTACTCTAATGAGGACAGCTTCTCCATCCCCCCACTAGAATCCCCTTATTCTAATGAGGACAGCTTCTCTATCCCCCACTAGAATCCCCTTATTCTAATGAGGACAGCTTCTCTATCCCCCACTAGAATCCCATTACTCTAATGAGGACAGATTCTCCATCCCCCCACTAGAATCCCCTTACTCTAATGAGGACATCTTCTCCATCCCCCACTAGAATCCCGTTACTCTAATGAGGACAGCTTCTCCATCCCCCACTAGAATCCCCTTACTCTAATGAGGACAGCTTCTCCATCCCCCACTAGAATCCCCTTACTCTAATGAGGACAGCTTCTCTATCCCCCACTAGAATCCCCTTACTCTAATGAGGACAGCTTCTCCATCCCCCCACTAGAATCCCCTTACTCTAATGAGGACAGCTTCTCCATCCCCTCACTAGAATCCCCTTACTCTAATGAGGACAGCTTCTCCATCCCCCCACTAGAATCCCCTTACTCTAATGAGGACAGCTTCTCCATCCCCCACTAGAATCCCCTTACTCTAATGAGGACAGCTTCTCCATCCCCCCACTAGAATCCCCTTACTCTAATGAGGACAGCTTCTCCATCCCCCCCACTAGAATCCCCTTACTCTAATGAGGACAGCTTCTCCATCCCCCACTAGAATCTCCTTACTCTAATGAGGACAGCTTCTCCATCCCCCCACTAGAATCCCCTTACTCTAATGAGGACAGCTTCTCCATCCCCCACTAGAATCCTTACTCTAATGAGGACAGCTTCTCCATCCCCCCACTAGAATCCCCTTACTCTAATGAGGACAGCTTCTCCATCCCCCCACTAGAATCCCCTTACTCTAATGAGGACAGCTTCTCCATCCCCCACTAGAATCCCCTTACTCTAATGAGGACAGCTTCTCCATCCCCTCACTAGAATCCCCTTACTCTAATGAGGACAGCTTCTCCATCCCCACACTAGAATCCCCTTACTCTAATGAGGTCAGCTTCTCCATCCCCCCACTAGAATCCCCTTACTCTAATGAGGACAGCTTCTCCGTCCCCCCACTAGAATCCCCTTACTATAATGAGGACAGCTTCTCCATCCCCCCACTAGAATCCCCTTACTCTAATGAGGACAGCTTCTCCATCCCCCCACTAGAATCCCCTTACGCTAATGAGGACAGCTTCTCCATCCTGGAGGGGGAAATCAATCATTTCCAGGCCCAGGGACATGTACTAGTCAGTGGAGACCAAATGCCAGAACAGGACAAGAACCTGACACCCTCAGTATACAGGGGGATAAACACCTACTTGGAGGTGACAGCATTCCCTCTCACATATGCCCCCCTAGGCACAGCTATGACAACATAAACAACTAAATGCTCTGTCACATGCTGGGTATGTACATAGTCAATGGTAGGTTTCGAGGGGACTCTTGGCAGTAGTACTGTAGACTACCCAGAGTCTCTCAAAGTGTTCACAGTCAGCCCACTGACACCCTTATCAGATCACAGCAAAATCACAGTCTTCTTGAATAGAGCAATACTCAATCATGAGGAATCAAAGCCAAAGGAACTGAGTAACATTAAGAAATGCTATAGATGAAAGGAAAGTAGTGTGGAAACCTACAGAAAAAATAATTAGGTAACAACAAATTCAATCCCTTTTAGACACCTTCCTGGACAAAACGTTCCACTGTAATAGTGAAGCTGTAAACTTGGCAGTAGAAAACCTAAACAGTATATTTGACCTGTCAGCTTCCCTAGTCAAATCTAAACATTTCCAACAGAAAACCTAAGAAAATGAACAACAATGACAAATGGTTTGATGAAGAATGCAAAAACCTAAGAAAGAAATTGAAAAATCTATCCAACCAAAAACATAGAGACCCAAAAAACCTGAGTCTATGCCTTCAAACAAAGGAACAGCATGTCAGAAATCCATAGAGTCTATGCACTTTTTGGAAAATAGGAACACACTAAACAAACAACAAGAGTAACCACAATCCACAAAAGTGGAGACAAATTTGACCACAATAACTACTGTGGGATATGTGTCAACAGCAACCTTGGGAAAATCCTCTGCATTATCATGAACAGGGGGCTTTTTACAAAAATACCGTACGACAGACCACGTATTCACCCTGCACAATCCAAACACCATTGTAAATACAACCTATGTTTATTTTCATTTATTTTGCCTTTTGTACTTGAACTATTTGCACATCGTTACAACACTGTGTATAGACATAATATGACATTTGAAATGTCTCTATTATTTTGGAACTTGTGTGAGTGTAATGTTTACTGTTGACTTTTATTCTTTATTTCACTTTTGTTTATCCACTTCACTTGCTTTGGCAATGTAAACATATGTTTCCCATGACAATAAAGCCCCTTGAATTGAATAGAGAGAGAGAGAGAGAGCGAGAGAGAGAGAGAGAGAAAATGTCATTCTTCATTTAAATCTGTTTTTATTCTTCACAGACAAAAGGAGAGAGAGAGGGAAGGACAGAACATGATTAATGAGTGTGAATGGATGAACTTTTACCCTCTCTTCTCCCTCCCTCCCTTCATCCAACCCTCCAACCATCCCTCTCCTCTCCCTCCCTCCCTTCATCCAACCCTCCATCCATCCCTCTCCTCTCCCTCCCTCCCTTCATCCAACCCTCCATCCATCCACCCCTCTTCTCTCGTTCAGTCATTTGAATATAAATGAAGTATTAAGGAAAGGAAAAATATTTCTTAAAATCTTAGAATCGCACACACACGTACACAAACACACACACACACACACATACAGTACACACACACACACACACACACACACACACACACACACACACACACACACACACACACACACACACACACACACACACACACACACACATACAGTACACACACACACACACACACACACACACACACACACACACACACACACACACACACACACACACACACACACACACACACACACACACACACACACACACACACACACACACACAAACACACACACACACACACACATACATTACCATTCAAAAGTTTGGGGTCACTTAGAAATGTCCTTGTTTTTGAAAGAAAAGCAAATGTTTTGTTCATTACAATAACTCTAAATTGATCATAAATACAGTGTAGACATTGTTGATGTTGTAAATGACTATTGTAGCTGGAAACGGCTAATTTTTTATGAAATATCTACATAGACGTACAGAGGCCCATTATCAGCAACCATCACTCCTGTGTTCCAATGGCACGTTGCTTTCTTCTGAAACTCGTTAGTCTATTCTTGTTCTGAGAAGTGAAGGCTATTTAATGTGAGAAATTGCCAAGAAACTGAAGATCTCGAACAACTCTATGAACTTCTCCCTTCACAGAACAGAGCGAACTGGCTCCAGCTACAATAGTCATTTACAGCATTAATAACGTTAACACTATTTCTAATCAATTTGATATTATTTTAATGGACAAAGAATGTTTGTTTTTTTCAAAAACAAGGACATTTCTGAGTGACCCCAAACCTTTGTACAGTAGTGTACATGTGGCAGTGATGATAAGGCCAGGGCCAGACAATCGCTGTTCATTTACAGATGGAGAAAGAGGGAGGGACGGAGAGAGAGAGGAAGAGAAAGAGAGAGATGGGTGAACTTAGAGCATTCATTAGGAATGGATGGACGGAGGAAGGGATAGAAAAAGAGGGATGGACGGAGGAAGGGATAGAAACAGAGGGATGGAGGGAGGAAGGGATAGAAACAGAGGGATGGAGGGAGGAAGGGATAGAAACAGAGGGATGGAGGGAGGAAGGGATAGAAACAGAGGGATGGACGGAGGAAGGGATACAAACAGAGGGATGGAGGGAGGAAGGGATAGAAACAGAGGGATGGACGGAGGAAGGGATAGAAACAGAGGGATGGACGGAGGAAGGGATAGAAACAGAGGGATGGAGGGAGGAAGGGATAGAAACAGAGGGATGGAGGGAGGAAGGGATAGAAACAGAGGGATGGAGGGAGGAAGGGATAGAAACAGAGGGATGGAGGGAGGAAGGGATAGAAACAGAGGGATGGAGGGAGGAAGGGATAGAAACAGAGGGGGTGGAGGGAGGAAGGGATAGAAACAGAGGGATGGAGGGAGGAAGGGATAGAAACAGAGGGATGGACGGAGGAAGGGATAGAAACAGAGGGATGGACGGAGGAAGGGATAGAAACAGAGGGATGGAGGGAGGAAGGGATAGAAACAGAGGGATGGAGGGAGGAAGGGATAGAAACAGAGGGATGGAGGGAGGAAGGGATAGAAACAAAGGGATGGAGGGAGGAAGGGATAGAAACAGAGGGATGGAGGGAGGAAGGGATAGAAACAGAGGGATGGAGGGAGGAAGGGATAGAAACAGAGAGATGGAGGGAGGAAGGGATAGAAACAGAGGGATGGAGGGAGGAAGGGATAGAAACAGAGGGATGGAGGGAGGAAGGGATAGAAACAGAGGGATGGACGGAGGAAGGGATAGAAACAGAGGGATGGAGGGAGGAAGGGATAGAAACAGAGGGATGGAGGGAGGAAGGGATAGAAACAGAGGGATGGAGGGAGGAAGGGATAGAAACAGAGGGATGGAGGGAGGAAGGGATAGAAACAGAGGGATGGAGGGAGGAAGGGATAGAAACAGAGGGATGGAGGGAGGAAGGGATAGAAACAGAGGGATGGACGGAGGAAGGGATAGAAACAGAGGGATGGACGGAGGAAGGGATAGAAACAGAGGGATGGACAGAGGAGGGGCAATTTGTCCCTGGTCGACCAGAGGACAAAACAAACAAACAATGAAAGATAAAGAGAGGTAATTGTAGAGTAAATGAGCTCCTGGGGGTAGTAGTGGTATTTGGCTAAAGAGACATCATGTATGCAGGGGCAGTCAATTGTGGTGTTATTACGACAGGAGAGAGCAGCTGGTTCATTTCCTCTTCCTCAACGTTGTTTTTTCCCACTTGGGTGAGACAGACCAGACTATGACTGCAGGGGGAGTCTTGGACTCCCTCTCTCTCCCTTTGTCTCCCTTCCTCTCTCTCTGTCTCTCTCTTTCTCTCTCTCTCCCTTTGTCTCCCTTCCTCTCTCTCTCTCTCTCTCTCTTTCTCTCTCTCTCCCTCTTTCTTTTTCTCGCTCTCTCTCTTCCTTAGGGGTCTTCTCTCTCTCTCTATCCCTCCCTTTCTTTTTAATTTCCTATTTTGTTAAACCACGTACTTCAGTCTGATCACTAATTGCTCAGAGCAGAATGGAAAGTGTGTGTGTGTGTGTGTGTGTGTGTGTTCATGTGTGTGTGTGTGTGTGTTTCTCCATGACATTATGACTGTTGTTTTCATCTGTCATTGTGCATCTATCTACCTCAGGGATACAGCTGGGTAAAGTATTAGAAGTAGTCTGAAGCAGGAGCATTTACTTCCTCTATCACCATTAAGGTCATTTTACACCTGAGGAGAAAATCGGATCTTTCTAAGAGCAATTCCCATTTCAACGTTGGTCCAAGGGACCTTGTACCTTTTTCATTTTATTTTAAATTATTCCATATTGTAAGTGAGTTGACATGTGTTTTTTGAGGTTTGTCATTTTCCATGGAAACTGGGATAAGCACTTTATAATGATCCTATTGTTATGACATGTGAGCACTCTGGGTACCAAGAATGCATGTATATATGGCAAGTCTGTGTTCGTCTCTCACACACACACACACACACACACACACACACACACACACACACACACACACACACACACACACACACACACACACACACACACACACACACACACACACACACACACACACATACACACACACACACACACACACACAATCACTTCTTCTCCAGCAGCCTATCAAGTCAATTGATATTCATACTTATAGCAATCAAGGCCATAACGAGATATAGCAGTGTTAGGAACCAACTGAGCTTAACTGATGGAATAGGGATGGACTCTCGACTTGGTAAACACTGTAGTTCCAAGCACCCACTCAGTTATTCAAATCACAGGCTAGTGATGATCAAAACTGTAGTAACATTAATATAACAAATTACCTATCAGACATTTATTGATTCAGCCGTGTGTGGTGAATGAGTTTATGTAAAAAAACATAATGAAAACATGATAATCCCACTTGAATTGATTTCTGGTTTTCTTTTCTATTCTTCTTTTTGTTGATCATTTGTATGTAGACACGACATGACCAAAAGTATGTGGACATCTGCTTGTCGAACATCTCATTCCAAAATCATGGCATTAATATGGAGTTGGTCCCCCTTTGCTACTATAACAGCCTCCACTCTTCTGGGAAGGCTTTCCTCTAGATGTTGGAACATTGCTGTGGGGACTTGCTTCCATTCAGCCACAAGAGCATTAGTGAGGTCAGGCACTGATGTTGGGCGATTAGACCTGGCCCACAGTCTGCGTTCCAATTCATCCCACAGGTGTTCGATGTGGTTGAGGTCAGGGCTCTGCATAGACCAGTCAAGTTCTTCCACACCAACCTCGACAGACCATTTCTGTTTGGACCTCTCTTTGTGCACATGGGGCATTGGCATGCTGAAATAGGAAAGGGCCTTCCCCAAACTGTTGCCACAAAATTGGAAGTACAGAATCATCTAGAATGTCATTGTATGCTGTACCAGATGGTGAAGCGTGATTCATCACTCCAGCGAACGCGTTTCCACTGCTCCAGAGTCTAATGGCGCAGAGCTTTACATCACTCCAGTCGAGGCTTGGCAGTGTGCATGGTGATGTTAGGCTTGTGTGCGTTTTTTCGTCCATGGAAACCCATTTCGTGAAGCTCCCGACGAACAGTTCTTGTGCTGACGTTGCTTCCAGAGGCAGTTTGGAACTTGGTGATGAGTGTTGCAACCGAGGATCAGTGGAGACCTGTCATTCAGGACAGACGATTGTTACGTGCTATGCACTTCAGCACTCAGCGGTCCCGTTTTAGGAGCTTGTGTGGCCTACCACTTTGCAGCTGAGCCGTTGTTGCTCCTAGACGTTTCCACTTCACAATAACAGTACTTATAATTAACCAGGGCAGCTCTAGCATGTCAGAAATTTAACAAACTGACTTGTTGGACAGGTGGCATCCTATGACGGTGCCACACTGAAATTTACTGAGCTCTTCAGTACGGGCCATTCTACTGCCAACGTGTGTCTATGGAGATTGCATGGCTGTATGCTCGATTTTATACCTGTCAGCAATGGGTGTGGCTGAGATCGTCGAATCCACTAATTTGAAGGGGTGTGGCTGGGTGTGACTGAGATGGCCGAATCCACTAATTTGAAGGGGTGTGGTTGAGATGGCCAAATCCACTAATTTGAAGGGGTGTGGTTGAGATGGCCAAATCCACTAATTTGAAGGGGTGTGGTTGAGATGGCCAAATCCACTAATTTGAAGGGGTGTGGCTGAGATGGCCGAATTCACTAATTTGAAGGGGTGTGGTTGAGATGGCCAAATCCACTAATTTGAAGGGGTGTGGCTGAGATGGCCAAATCCACTAATTTGAAGGGGTGTGGTTGAGATGGCCAAATCCACTAATTTGAAGGGGTGTGGTTGAGATGGCCAAATCCACAAATTTGAAGGGGTGTGGTTGAGATGGCCAAATCCACTAATTTGAAGGGGTGTGGCTGAGATGGCCGAATCCACTAATTTGAAGGGGTGTGGCTGATATTGCCGAATCCACTAATTTGAAGGGGTGTGGCTGAGATGGCCGAATTCACTAATTTGAAGGGGTGTGGTTGAGATGGCCAAATCCACTAATTTGAAGGGGTGTGGCTGAGATGGCCAAATCCACTAATTTGAAGGGGTGTGGTTGAGATGGCCAAATCCACTAATTTGAAGGGGTGTGGTTGAGATGGCCAAATCCACTAATTTGAAGGGGTGTGGCTGAGATGGCCGAATCCACTAATTTGAAGGGGTGTGGCTGAGATGGCCGAATCCACTAATTTGAAGGGGTGTGGCTGAGATGGCCGAATCCACTAATTTGAAGGGGTGTGGCTGAGATCTCACCACTGGTGTCCCCCAGGGCTCTGTTCTAGGCCCTCTCCTATTCTCGCTATACACCAAGTCACTTGGCTCTGTCATAACCTCACATGGTCTCTCCTATCATTGCTATGCAGACGACACACAATTAATCTTCTCCTTTCCCCCTTCTGATGACCAGGTGGCGAATCGCATCTCTGCATGTCTGGCAGACATATCAGTGTGGATGACGGATCACCACCTCAAGCTGAACCTCGGCAAGACGGAGCTGCTCTTCCTCCCGGGGAAGGACTGCCCGTTCCATGATCTCGCCATCACGGTTGACAACTCCATTGTGTCCTCCTCCCAGAGCGCTAAGAACCTTGGCGTGATCCTGGACAACACCCTGTCGTTCTCAACTAACATCAAGGCGGTGGCCCGTTCCTGTAGGTTCATGCTCTACAACATCCGCAGAGTACGACCCTGCCTCACACAGGAAGCGGCGCAGGTCCTAATCCAGGCACTTGTCATCTCCTGTCTGGATTACTGCAACTCGCTGTTGGCTGGGCTCCCTGCCTGTGCCATTAAACCCCTACAGCTCATCCAGAACGCCGCAGCCCGTCTGGTGTTCAACCTTCCCAAGTTCTCTCACGTCACCCCACTCCTCCGCTCTCTCCACTGGCTTCCAGTTGAAGCTCGCATCCGCTACAAGACCATGGTGCTTGCCTACGGAGCTGCGAGGGGAACGGCACCTCAGTACCTCCAGGCTCTGATCAGGCCCTACACCCAAACAAGGGCACTGCGTTCATCCACCTCTGGCCTGCTCGCCTCCCTACCACTGAGGAAGTACAGTTCCCGCTCAGCCCAGTCAAAACTGTTCGCTGCTCTGGCCCCCCAATGGTGGAACAAACTCCCTCACGACGCCAGGACAGCGGAGTCAATCACCACCTTCCGGAGACACCTGAAACCCCACCTCTTTAAGGAATACCTAGGATAGGATAAAGTAATCCCTCTCACCCCCCTTAAAAGATTTAGATGCACTACTGTTCCACTGGATGTCATAAGGTGAATGCACCAATTTGTAAGTCGCTCTGGATAAGAGCGTCTGCTAAATGACTTAAATGTAAATGTAAATGTAATGAGATGGCCGATTCCACTAATTTTAAGGGGTGTGGCTGAGATGGCTGAATCCACTAATTTGAAGGGGTGTGGCTGAGATGGCCGAATCCACTAATTTGAAGGGGTGTGGCTGAGATGGCCGAATCCACATACTTTAATTACAGGGTTAATGGCAGTATTAGCTATGCTCAGTAAATGAATTATGCGCCAGTAAGCCAATGTCCATAA
Source organism: Oncorhynchus nerka (assembly GCF_034236695.1). Lineage (NCBI taxonomy): Eukaryota > Metazoa > Chordata > Actinopteri > Salmoniformes > Salmonidae > Oncorhynchus > Oncorhynchus nerka. The sequence continues at coordinate 23,207,861 of NC_088410.1, read as the reverse complement.
ATACACACTGATGCTGATGAGTAAACAATAGATTGACAGATACACAGGGACGGATGTAGGCATATACAGTACACTCCTTATTACCAGATAGTCTTTATATAGCTAATTAATACACTCCTTATTACCAGATAGTCTTTATATAGCTAATTAATACACTCCTTATTACCAGCTAGTCTTTATACAGCTAATTAATACACTCCTTATTACCAGCTAGTCTTTATACAGTTAATTACTACACTCCTTATTACCAGCTAGTCTTTATACAGTTAATTAATACACTCCTTATTACCAGCTAGTCTTTATACAGTTAATTACTACACTCCTTATTACCAGCTAGTCTTTATATAGCTAATTAATACACTCCTTATTACCAGCTAGTCTTTATACAGCTAATTAATACACTCCTCATTACCAGCTAGTCTTTATACAGCTAATTAATACACTCCTCATTACCAGCTAGTCCTTATACAGCTAATGAATACACTCCTCATTACCAGCTAGTCCTTATACAGCTAATGAATACAGTCCTTTTTACCAGATAGTCTTTATACAGCTAATTCATACA
>NC_088410.1:23192296-23199796 GCF_034236695.1 Oncorhynchus nerka | reverse complement strand
GTAGGTAGGTGTGTGTGTGTGTGTGTGTATGTCCACATGCCTCAGTAGGTAGGTGTGTGTGTTCACATGCCTCAGTAGGTAGGTGTGTGTGTATGTCCACATGCCTCAGTAGGTAGTGTGTGTGTGTGTGTATGTTCACATGCCTCAGTAGGTAGGTGTGTGTGTGTGTGTATGTCCACATGCCTCAGTAGGTAGGTGTGTGTGTGTGTGTATGTCCACATGCCTCAGTAGGTAGGTGTGTGTGTGTGTATGTCCACATGCCTCAGTAGGTAGGTGTGTGTGTGTGTATGTCCACATGCCTCAGTAGGTAGGTGTGTGTGTATGCTAGTGGTGCGCGGGTTTGTTCACCCATCCGCAACTGCGTGACGATGTATTATGTGGTAGAGGGACCCTAACCTATATAGAACTATAGAACCACATAGATGTGCTGTAGGCTACCATCAAAGACAGCAGAACCCTTCTTTGACAGGGGGTGCAGGATTTTTTTGTTGTTGTTGCCTGATTTAGGTATGGTTCTGCTTATAATGTCTGACATTTCCGTAGGCTATTTGTTAGTCAGCGTGTCTATAATTAGATACATACAGTTTCTCTTCTGTCATTATATGTTGCCCTAGAAGACTAAATAAACCCTCACTCAGCAGAATGATGTCATATATTGATAGAAAGGATGCTTCATTCTAGTTGACATTGGTGAGGTTTTCTCTGTCATCTTTCGAGGAGCAAAGATGTTTATGGACAGGGGACAAAATACAATAAAGCAACAGAAAGATTTCCTGTAAAATGTCCAAATGACATCAGTTTGACCGTTTGTAAGGAAATAGAAAGCTGTGAAAAGGTTTGATAAGGTTTCAGTTCAGCTTCAATGCATATTTTATGTGGTTGAAATACTAACATTGCAGGAGTATCTAACAATAACACTACAATACACAAATCTAAAAGTAAAAGAATGGAATTAATAAATATATCAATATTAGGACAAGCAATATTGGAGGGGCATTGACTAAAATACAGTAGAATAGAATACAGTAAATACATATGAGATGAGTAAAGCAGAATGTAAACATTATTAAAGTGACCAGTGTTCTATTATTAAAGTGACCAGTGTTCTATTATTAAAGTGACCAGTGTTCTATTATTAAAGTGACCAGTGTTCCATTATTAAAGTGACCAGTGTTCTATTATTAAAGTGACCAGTGTTCTATTATTAAAGTGGCCAGTGTTCTATTATTAAAGTGACCAGTGTTCTATTATTAAAGTGACCAGTGTTCTATTATTAAAGTGACCAGTGTTCTATTATTAAAGTGGCCAGTGTTCTAGTGTGCCTATTATTAAAGTGGCCAGTGTTCTATTATTAAAGTGGCCAGTGTTCTATTATTAAAGTGACCAGTGTTCATTATTAAAGTGACCAGTGTTCTATTATTAACCAGTGCCTCAGTAGGCCAGTGTTCTATTATTAAAGTGACCAGTGTTCTATGGCCAGTGTTTAAAGTGACCAGTGTTCTGTTATTAAATGTGGCCAGTGTTCTATTATTAAAGTGACCAGTGTTCATTATTGGGTGCAGTGGCCAGTGTGTTCACCAGTGTTCTATTATTAAAGTGTGCCAGTGTTCTATTATTAAGTGGCCAGTGTTCTATTATTAAAGGCCAGTGTTCTATTATTAAAGTGACCAGTGTAGGTGATGTGTTGGCCAGGTTCTATGTAAAGTGGCCAGTGTTCTATTATTAAAGTGACCAGTGTTCTATTATTAAAGTGACCAGTGTTCTATTCATTAAAGTGCCAGTGTTCTATTATTAAAGTGCCAGTGTTCTATTATTAAAGTGACCAGTGTTCTATTATTAAAGTGACCAGTGTTCTATTATTAAAGTGACCAGTGTTCTATTATTAAAGTGACCAGTGTTCTATTATTAAAGTGACCAGTGTTCTATTATTAAAGTGACCAGTGTTCTATTATTAAAGTGGCCAGTGTTCTATTATTAAAGTGACCAGTGTTCTATTATTAAAGTGACCAGTGTTCTATTAGTGTGACCAGTGTTCTATTATTAAAGTGGCCAGTGTTCTATTATTAAAGTGACCAGTGTTCTATTATTAAAGTGACCAGTGTTCTATTATTAAAGTGGCCAGTGTTCTATTATTAAAGTGGCCAGTGTTCTATTATTAAAGTGACCAGTGTTCTATTATTAAAGTGACCAGTGTTCTATTATTAAAGTGACCAGTGTTCTATTATTAAAGTGGCCAGTGATAGAAGCTGTTTTTCAGTCTCTCAGTCCCATCTTTGAAGCACCTGTACTGACCTCACCTTCTGGATGATAGCGGGGTGAAAAGGTGTCATGGAGGGCAGGCAGTGTGCCCCTGGTGATGAGTTGGGCAGGCCGTGTGCCCCCGGTGATGAGTTGGGCAGGCAGTGTTCCCCCGGTGATGCGTTGGGCAGGCCGTGTGCCCCCGGTGATGTGTTGGACAGGCAGTGTGCCCCCGGTGATGTATTGGGCAGGCAGTGTGCCCCCGGTGATGTATTGGGCAGGCAGTGTGCCCCCGGTGATGTATTGGGCAGGCAGTGTGCCCCCGGTGATGTATTGGGCAGGCATGTGTGCCCCCGTGATGTATTGGGCAGGCAGTGTGCCCCCGGTGATGTATTGGGCAGGCAGTGTGCCCCCGGTGATGTGTTGGACAGGCAGTGTGCCCCCGGTGATGTATTGGGCAGGCAGTGTTCCCCGGTGATGCGTTGGGCAGGCCGTGTGCCCCCGGTGATGAGTTGGGCAGGCCGTGTGCCCCCGGTGATGCGTTGGACAGGCAGTGTGCCCCCGGTGATGAGTTGGGCAGGCAGTGTGCCCCCGGTAATGAGTTGGGCAGGCAGTGTGCCCCCGGTAATGAGTTGGGCAGGCAGTGTGCCCCCGGTGATGTGTTGGGCAGGCAGTGTGCCCCCGGTGATGAGTTGGACAGGCAGTGTGCCCCCGGTGATGAGTTGGACAGGCAGTGTGCCCCCGGTGATGAGTTGGGCAGGCCGTGTGCCCCCGGTAATGAGTTGGGCAGGCAGTGTGCCCCCGGTGATGAGTTGGGCAGGCCGTGTGCCCCCGGTGATGAGTTGGGCAGGCAGTGTGCCCCCGGTGATGAGTTGGGCAGGTTGTAAGTAACAAGAACATTTCCCAGGACATAGACATATCTGACATTGCAGAAAGCTTAAATTATTGTTAATCTAACTGCACTGTCCAATTTACAGTAGCTGTTATAGTGAAAGAATACCATGCTATTGTTTGAGGAGAGTGCACAGTATTGAACATGAAAAGCTATTAATAAACAAATTAGTCACATTTGGTCAGTCTTAATATAACATTTTGAACATAAATGCAATGGTTCAGACTAAAAAGACCACTGCTGCCATCTAGTGGCCAATATCAAAATTATACCTGGGCTGGAATAATACATTATGGCCTTTCTTTTGCTTTTCAAAGATGATTATACAAAAAAAAGATTTATATTATCTTTTACCAGATCTAATGTGTTATATTCTCCTACATTCCTTTCACATTTACACAAACTTCAAAGTGTTTCCTTTCAAATGGTACCAAGAAAATACATATCCTTGCTTCAGGGCCTGAGCCAGAGGCAGTTAGATTTGGATATGTCAATTTAGGCAAAAATTGATGAAAAGGGTCCGATCCTTAGTAGGTTTTAACTGGCCTCTCAAAGCACTTCATGATGACAGAAGTGAGATAGTCATTTAGTTCAGTTACCTTTGCTCTCTTAGGTACAGGAACAGGGAAGTGGGGACAGCAGACTGGGACAGGGAGAGATTGAATATGTCCGTAAACACTCCAAGCCAGCTGGATTGCATATGCTCTGAGGACGCGGCTAGTGATGCCGTTTGGGCCAGCAGCCTTGCGAGGGTTAACACGCTTAAATATCTTACTCACGTCGGCCATGGAGAACGAGAGCCCACAGTCATTGGGAGCGTGCCACTATAGCCCTGTTTGCACAGAGAATGTGGGTTATGTATTTATTACCCCAGAATGTCCGCTATTCCAGAGGTGTAATATGTGTTAATGATGCATTTGGCGATGTTAAATTAATACCTACAAAACGTAAAAACAAAAGCGTTCACTGTGAAATTTGATACACACATAGGCCCTTCATATATAGGCAGTGAGCAGCACTTTGTTCATTTGATCAAATCAGTTGTTTTCTTGCTCAAACCGCGAGCAACACCTGTCAAACTCAAAGGGATGTAGATTCGTACGGGACTGGTATTATCAGAGGACTTTGCCAAAAAACTGTCAATGTCCAGAATTCAGTTTCCGTTTAACCCACCTGAACAGTAGACTACAGTTCCCTTAAGATATAGGCCTATTTTAAAGTCCTCGTCTTGTGACTGTCAAATTTGTAGCGCCTCCCAATCATCACATAGAACACAGCAGCTATCCTCCTCTTTCACCACTTCACCAAATCTTTACAAAAAACTTCTGTTCAGGCCCTCCCTTCTCTTCATTTTCAACTCTCCTTTCACAGCTTTTGTCTTATTGAATTGAACTTGAATTGAACTTCGACAATGTCCTTTTGCCTCCATGGATTGACATGAACTTTCTCTGCCGGTTCCCTAAAGCATTATTAGGCGATCAGCTGTGTAAGTTATTTGGCGCTTGTTGTAATGGGGTGCGTGCTGGTGGCAGGGAAGTCAGGCGCAGGAGAATGAACTTGATATTTAATAAATGCATGAGTTGTGTTACGGGTCTCGTTTCCATCCCCCCTAGACTGCAGGGACAAAGGGATTCGTAACAAAGTCACAAAGTCACAAAACCAACATCTACAAGATAAAGAAAGTGGATACAAAACCCGTTGCACAGCATAACATACTAGGCACCGATACAGACTACGAACAATCACCGACAAGGACATTAGAGGGAACAGAGGGTGAAATACACAATCATGTAACTGATGGGATTGGAACCAGGTGTGAAGGAAGACAAGACAAAACCAATGGAAAATGGAAAATGAAAAATGGATCAGTGATGGCTAGAAGATCGGTGACGTCGACCGCCGAACAAGGAGAGGGACCGACTTCGGTGGAAGTCGTGACGCTTGTACAGTTTAGACTTATGCAGTAATACCAGAATGCCTCAAATAATGAAAGAAAAACCTAAATGAGCCTATAGATATATATTGCACAATAATTATACGTTTATGGATTTTTTAAAGATTGTTTATTTTATTCAACACGACTACCACCCTACCTGCCCTTCAGCCTAACAATATTTAATAACCCTAAACCCGTCTGCCCTGTAGATATAACCACGGGGACTGCGGGTTATGAGTCAACCCACGCATCACTAGTGTGTGCGTGCGTTTGTGTGCGTGTGTGGGTGTGCATGCCTCTCTGTGTGTTGACTGTGTACCTGTACATGTTCTCTAACCCAGTACTCAAACTCACTCTGTGTGGAACCACCCTCCATACAAAGTCCATAGAAAACCATATTTGCTATAGCCGTTTGCCTCCCAGGCCTGATTAGCGCCTACATGGCATCCTCTATTGAATCGGCGCTAAGCTAATGCATCTGGCCGCGGTGCGGGATGAGCCATAACTGAGAAGATAGATAGCCACTGCAGTCTCACATAAGCAGAGAACACAAGGCCGAACACTGAGCTCAATTTCCACCCTGGGAATAAGAAGGATTAGGGGGTTTATAATGCAACATAGAATCAAATCACGGGGATGAGACTTTCTCTTTAGGCCTCTACGGATTGCAGATGGAACAGATTTTTAAAAAATGGAATAAAATAGGAAAACATAACTTCTTTAACAATAAAAACAGTTACTGTTTACCTGCCATCAGCTTCTTTTCACTGGACATAAAAGGATAGAAAGAAATGGTGAAACAGTAGAGTCCAGCACAGGACATAGGGAACTCCTTATAAGGAGGCACAGGACATAGGGAACTCCTTATAAGGAGGCACAGGACATAGGGAACTCCTTATAAGGAGGCACAGGACATAGGGAACTCCTTATAAGGCAGCACAGGACATAGGGAACTCTTTATAAGGCGGCACAGGACATAGGGAACTCCTTATAAGGCGGCACAGGACATAGGGAACTCCTTATAAGGCGGCACAGGACATAGGGAACTCCTTATAAGGCGGCACAGGACATAGGGAACTCCTTATAAGGCAGCACAGGACATAGGGAACTCTTTATATCACTAGCCACTTTAAACAATGCTACCTTATATAATGTTACTTACCCTACACTATTCATCTCATATGCATATGTATATACTGTACTCTAGATCATCGACTGCATTCTTATGTCACTAGCCACTTTAACTATGCCACTTTGTTTACTTTGTCTACATACTCATCTCATATGTATATACTGTACTCGATACCATCTACTGTATGCTGCTCTGTACCATCACTCATTCATATATCCTTATGTACATATTCCTTATCCCCTTACACTGTGTATAAGACAGTAGTTTTGGAATTGTTAGTTAGATTACTTGTTGGTTATCACTGCATTGTCGGAACTAGAAGCACAAGCATTTCGCTACACTCGCATTAACATCTGCTAACCATGTGTATGTGACAAATAAAATTTGATTTGATTTGATTTGATCTTTATAAGGCGGCACAGGACATAGGGAACTCCTTATAAGGCAGCACAGGACATAGGGAACTCTTTATAAGGCAGCACAGGACATAGGGAACTCCTTATAAGGAGGCACAGGACATAGTGAACTCCTTATAAGGCGGCACAGGACATAGGGAACTCCTTATAAGGAGGCACAGGACATAGGGAACTCCTTATAAGGCGGCACAGGACATAGGGAACTCCTTATAGCGCTTAAGAGTGTTGGGTCAGTAACTGAAAGGTTCCTGGTTCGAATCCCCGAGCCGACTATGTGAGCAGGGCACATAGTCCGAATTGCGCCTGTAACTCACTCTGGATCAGAGCGTTTGCTAAATGACCAAAGACATGCAAAGCACGCATAAAACAGAACAGTACAAAAACAGCCACATAGAAAACAGACGAAAACAACATCACATGTTGATTAGCTACAAAACCTGTTCATCTCACTTCAGCTTCTCTTCACTGTAGGAGTAAGAAGCCAGTGTCTCTGTCCCAGTGACACACTATTGTCTATATAGTGCACTACTTTTGACCAGAGCCCTATGAGATAATAGGGTATAGGGTGTCATTTGAGACACTGCCAGTAGGAGAGCCACATCTGGTGTAAAATACACTCATCATTAGGAGAAGAAGACTTGGCAGGGTCTCAGATCTAAGAGAAACCTCTTAAAAGAGCAGCATATGTTGTTCTCTATAAGGGGGAAGTTAAAGTAAGAGAGCCATATGCTACAATTCAGCAATCAGTGCTGGCATGTCTCTGTGCCTGTCTTTGTGCATGTCTCTGTGCCTGTCTCTGTGCCTGTCTCTGTCCATGTCTCTGTGCCTGTCTCTGTGCCTGTCTCTGTGCCTGTCTCTGTCCATGTCTCTGTGCCTGTCTCTGTGC
>NC_088410.1:23169796-23174796 GCF_034236695.1 Oncorhynchus nerka | reverse complement strand
GCAAGGGACAGAGGAAAGTTGTTCTGAAACACAGGGAGAAATAAAGGCCTTTAGCTAGCAGGGGACAGAGGGATGTTGTTCTGAAACACAGGGAGAGAGAAAGGCCTTTAGCTAGCAGGGGACAGAGGAAAGTTGTTCTGAAACACAGGGAGAGAGAAAGGCCTTTAGCTAGCAGGGGACAGAGGAAAGTTGTTCTGAAACACAGGGATAGAGAAAGGCCTTTAGCTAGCAGGGGACAGAGGAAAGTTGGTCTGAAACACAGGGAGAGAGAAAGGCCTTTAGCTAGCAGGGGACAGAGGAAAGTTGTTCTGAAACACAGGGATAGAGAAAGGCCTTTAGCTAGCAGGGGACAGAGGAAAGTTGTTCTGAAACACAGGGAGAGAGAAAGGCCTTTAGCTAGCAGGGGACAGAGGGAAGTTGTTCTGAAACACAGGGAGAGAGAAAGGCCTTTAGCTAGCAGGGGACAGAGGAAAGTTGTTCTGAAACACAGGGAGAGAGAAAGGCCTTTAGCTAGCAGGGGACAGAGGAAAGTTGTTCTGAAACACAGGGAGAGAGAAAGGCCTTTAGCTAGCAGGGGACAGAGGGAAGTTGTTCTGAAACACAGGAGAAATAAAGGCCTTTAGCTAGCAGGGGACAGAGGAAAGTTGTTCTGAAACACAGGGAGAGAGAAAGGCCTTTAGCTAGCAGGGGACAGAGGGAAGTTGTTCTGAAACACAGGGAGAGAGAAAGGCCTTTAGCTAGCAGGGGACAGAGGGAAGTTGTTCTGAAACACAGGGAGAGAGAAAGGCCTTTAGCTAGCAGGGGACAGAGGAAAGTTGTTCTGAAACACAGGGAGAGAGAAAGGCCTTTAGCTAGCAGGGGACAGAGGGAAGTTGTTCTGAAACACAGGGGAGAGAAAGGCCTTTAGCTAGCAGGGGACAGAGGAAAGTTGTTCTGAAACACAGGGAGAGAGAAAGGCCTTTAGCTAGCAAGGGACAGAGGAAAGTTGTTCTGAAACACAGGGAGAAGAGAAAGGCCTTTAGCTAGCAGGGGACAGAGGAAAGTTGTTCTGAAACACAGGGAGAGAGAAAGGCCTTTAGCTAGCAGGGGACAGAGGAAAGTTGTTCTGAAACACAGGGAGAGAGAAAGGCCTTTAGCTAGCAGGGGACAGAGGAAAGTTGTTCTGAAACACAGGGAGAGAGAAAGGCCTTTAGCTAGCAGGGGACAGAGGAAAGTTGTTCTGAAACACAGGGAGAGAGAAAGGCCTTTAGCTAGCAGGGGACAGAGGAAAGTTGTTCTGAAACACAGGGAGAGAGAAAGGCCTTTAGCTAGCAGGGAAGGAGATGATGTGTATCCAAGTCAATTCAGCTGCCCACAACTGCCAACTGTCTTCCTGTATTCAATGAAATATATTTAACTAGTTAACTTGGCTACAACCTTGACTATGACACTCTGACCGGGATTTTGACTGTGACAATCTGACCTCTATTTGTACATTATCAAGACAACAGTGACAGGGAGTTTGACTATGACACTCTGACCTCTACATTACCAAGACAACAGTGACAGGGAGATTTAGTATGACACTCTGACCTCTACATTACCAAGACAACAGTGACAGGGAGTTTGACTATGACACTCTGACCCCTACATTACAAAGACGAATGTCACGCCCTGACCTTAGAGAGCCTTTTTTTGTCTCTATTTGGTTTGGTCAGGGTGTGATTTGGGGTGGGCATTCTATGTTTTTGTTTTCTATGATCTTGTATTTCTATGTTTTGGCCGGGTATGGTTCTCAATCAGGGCCAGCTGTCTATCGTTGTCTCTGATTGGGAACCATACTTAGGTAGCCCTTTTCCCTCCTTTCAGTGTGGGAAGTTAACTTTGTTTGTGGCACATAGCCCGTAAGCTTCACGGTTGTTTAAAAAATATATATGTTTTTGTCAGCGTCATGTCTAGATAAAATGAATATGTACGCTCAACACGCTGCACCTTGGTCCACTTCCTTTGACGGCCATGACAGTGACAGGAAGTTTGACTATGACTCTCTAACCTCTGCATTACCAAGACGACAGTGACAGGGAGTTTGACTATGACACTCTGACCTCTACATTACCAAGACGACAGTGACAGGGAGTTTGACTATGACACTCTGACCTCTACATTACCAAGACGACAGTGACAGGGAGTTTGACTATGACACTCTGACCTCTACATTACCAAGACGACAGTGACAGGGAGTTTGACTATGACACTCTGACCTCTACATTACCAAGACGACAGTGACAGGGAGTTTGAATATGACATTCTGACCCCTACATTACCAAGACGACAGTGACAGGGAGTTTGACTATGACTCTCTGAACTCTACATTACCAAGACAACAGTGACAGGGAGTTTGACTATGACTCTCTGACCCCTACATTACCAAAACGACAGTGACAGAGAGTTTGACCTGTGTGGTGTTTATTCTCTGTTTGTTATAGAATCCCCTTCACAGTGATCTGTTCTGCTTGTTAGTGTAACGGCTTTCTTCGTTTGTATAAAGAGAGGACCGAAATGCAGCGTGGTGGTTACTCATGATCTTTAATGAAGGATCGCGATACATGAAATAACTGATACAAAATAACAAACGGAACGTGAAACCTAATTACAGCCTATCTGGTGAACACTACACAGAGACAGGAACAATCACCCACAAAATACAAAGTGAAACCCAGGCTACCTAAATATGGTTCCCAATCCGAGACAACGAGAATCACCTGACTCTGATTGAGAACCGCCTCAGGCAGCCAAGCCTATACAACACCCCTACTCAGCCGCGATCCCAAATACTACAAACCCCGATACGAAACACAACACATAAACCCATGTCACACCCTGGCCTGACCAAAATATATAACGAAAACACAAAACACTATGACCAAGGCGTGACAGTTAGTGCTTGTGTGTGTGTGTGTGTGTGTGTGTGTGTGTGTGTGTGTGTGTGTGTTTGCTCGAGTGTGTGTCTGCCTTCATGCTTGTATGTGATCTGTTCTGCTTGTTAGTGTGTGTTTGCGCGCGTGTGTGTTTGCGTGTGTGTGTGTCTGCCTGCCTGCATGCGTGTGTGTGTGTGTTTTGTTCTGCTAGTTAGTGTGTGTGTGTGTGTTTTGTTCTGCTAGTTAGTGTGTGTGTGTGTGTTTTGTTCTGCTAGTTAGTGTGTGTGTGTGTGTTTTGTTCTGCTAGTTAGTGTGTGTGTGTGTGTTTTGTTCTGCTAGTTAGTGTGTGTGTGTGTGTTTTGTTCTGCTAGTTAGTGTGTGTGTGTGTGTTTTGTTCTGCTAGTTAGTGTGTGTGTGTCTGTTTTGTTCTGCTAGTTAGTGTGTGTGTGTGTGTTTTGTTCTGCTAGTTAGTGTGTGTGTGTGTGTGTTTTGTTCTGCTAGTTAGCATAGCTTTCCCCTCTCTTCTCCTTGCTCGTCTCTTTGTACTGGAGCCACGTTGCCCTATCATGTCACAGGACCAACAGAGACAAACACAGTAAACAGCTGGGCTGCAAACCCATTGAAAAGGTTAGACCTGTCCAGTAACAGCCTCTAGCACCTACCCCCTAGACACTTGTGGAGATTTGAGAGGATGTGATAGGTTGACACTACAATGGACGATTCTTGAAAGCCCTGGACTTGAGACTAACCCTTAGAAACGCTTACGTCTCAGGGGCAGAAGACTGACCGACACACAGACACAGCCAGGACAATATGAGGCAGTTAGACATAAATAATGGTAGCAGACTAATCCTCACTGCATTATCACTTTTCCATCTTCACCACTCTACTTTCTACTATTCCCCCATGTTGGAAGACGTGCCAACACACCGACACACAGACACAGCCAGGACAATATGAGACAGTTAAAGACATAAATAATGGTAGCAAACTAATCCTCACTGCATTATCACTTTTCCATCTTCGCCACTCTACTTTCTACTATTCCCCCATGTTGGAAGACGTGCCAACACACCGACACACAGACACAGCCAGGACAATATGAGACAGTTAGACATAAATAATGGATAACAGAGTGTTCCTCATTGGATGGTGGGACCTGTACTCTCGTCTCTAATAATGGATAACAGAGTATTCCTCATTGGATGGTGGGACCTGTACTCTCGTCTCTAATAATGGATAGCAGAGTATTCCTCATTGGACAGTGGGACCTGTACCCTCCAGTCTCTAATAATGGATAACAGAGCATTCCTCTTGGATGGACCCTACACCCCCCAGTCTGTACTCATGAGGACTCATCATTTTTCATATATAGATCAACTCTCCTAGACTGAGGTAGAAGAAACAAAATGGATAATCTCTTTGTCTCAATAGATATTTTCTTGTTTACTATTTATTTAGTTCTTTCTTGTAGGACCTGTCTTTCCCTTAATCCTGGTGTTGAATCTCAGTTTTTCCTTTCCGTCTTGAGGACAGAAAGAAACAAATCACAGTGGAGATCAGGGACATTTACTGTCTGTTTGGAGTAACGACTCGTCTGGCCACCCATATTTTAACACACACACACACACACACACACACACACACACACACACACACACACACACACACACACACACACACACACACACACACACACACACACACACACACACACACACACACTCACTCACACTCACACACTGTGAAACTGTCCCCCCTGTGGGGTGTTGCAGTGAATCAGTGAATGATTTATGTCAAGTGGAGACCTCCCTCTGTTAGTTTAAGGTTACATCACAAATTGCACCCTATTCCCTTTATCATGCAACATAGGGGACCCTGGTCAAAAGTAGTGCTCTGTAATGGGACTAGGGGGCCATTTGGAACACAACGGATGATGCTGTTTCCACACTTATCCTGTAACAGTGGCAGAGGGCTCTTTACTAAGGGAAATAAATCATCAGCAGAGATATAAAATAGAGAGGGGGGAAGATGGTAGAGAGAGAGAGAGAGAGGCGGGGGTGTGGGAGAGAGAGACAGAGAGAGAGAGAGAGAGAGAGAGAG
>NC_088410.1:23127296-23167296 GCF_034236695.1 Oncorhynchus nerka | reverse complement strand
CATATCAGTAATGAGTCAGTATTTGGACATATCAGTAATGTGTCAGTATTTGGACATATCAGTAATGAGTCAGTATTTGGACATATCAGTATTGTGTCAGTATTTGGACATATCAGTAATGAGTCAGTATTTGGACATATCAGTAATGTGTCAGTATTTGGACATATCAGTAATGAGTCAGTATTTGGACATATCAGTAATGTGTCAGTATTTGGACATATCAGTAATGAGTCAGTATTTGGACATATCAGTAATGTATTTGGACATAGTCAGTATTTGGACATATCAGTAATGTGTCAGTATTTGGACATATCAGTAATGTGTCAGTATTTGGACATATCAGTATTGTGTCAGTATTTGGACATATCAGTAATGTGTCAGTATTTGGACATATCAGTAATGAGTCAGTATTTGGACATATCAGTAATGTGTCAGTATTTGGACATATCAGTAATGAGTCAGTATTTGGACATATCAGTAATGTGTCAGTATTTGGACATATCAGTAATGTGTCAGTATTTGGACATATCAGTAATGTGTCAGTATTTAGTAATGAGTCAGTATTTATTTGTCAGTATTTGGACATATCAGTATTGTGTCAGTATTTGGACATATCAGTATTGTGTCAGTATTTGGACATATCAGTAATGTGTCAGTATTTGGACATATCAGTAATGTGTCAGTATTTGGACATATCAGTAATGAGTCAGTATTTGGACATATCAGTAATGTGTCAGTATTTGGACATATCAGTAATGAGTCAGTATTTGGACATATCAGTAATGAGTCAGTATTTGGACATATCAGTAATGAGTCAGTATTTGGACATATCAGTAATGTGTCAGTATTTGGACATATCAGTAATGAGTCAGTATTTGGACATATCAGTATTGTGTCAGTATTTGGACATATCAGTAATGTGTCAGTATTTGGACATACATATGTGTCAGTAGTATGTGTCAGTATTTGACATATCAGTAATGAGTCAGTATTTGGACATATCAGTAATAGTCAGTATTTGGACATATCAGTATGAGTCAGTATTTGGTCAGTATTTGGACATATCAGTAATGTGTCAGTATTTGGACATATCAGTAATGAGTCAGTATTTGGACATATCAGTATTGTGTCAGTATTTGGACATATCAGTATTGTGTCAGTATTTGGACATATCAGTAATGTGTCAGTATTTGGACATATCAGTAATGAGTCAGTATTTGGACATATCAGTAATGAGTCAGTATTTGGACATATCAGTAATGTGTCAGTATTTGGACATATCAGTAATGTGTCAGTATTTGGACATATCAGTAATGTGTCAGTATTTGGACATATCAGTATTTAATAGTCAGTATTTGGACATATCAGTAATGTGTCAGTATTTGGACATATCAGTAATGTGTCAGTATTTGGACATATCAGTAATGAGTCAGTATTTGGACATATCAGTAATGTGTCAGTATTTGGACATATCAGTAATGTGTCAGTATTTGGACATATCAGTAATGAGTCAGTATTTGGACATATCAGTAATGTCAGTATTTGGACATATCAGTAATGTGTCAGTATTTGGACATATCAGTAATGAGTCAGTATTTGGACATATCAGTATTGTGTCAGTATTTGGACATATCAGTATTGTGTCAGTATTTGTCAGTATTTGTGACATATCAGTAATGTGTCAGTATTTGGACATATCAGTAATGTGTCAGTATTTGGACATATCAGTAATGTGTCAGTATTTAGTTTGGTCAGTATTTGGACATATCAGTAATGTGTCAGTATTTGGACATATCAGTAATGTGTCAGTATTTGGACATATCAGTAATGTCAGTATTTGGACATATCAGTAATGTGTCAGTATTTGGACATATCATAATGTGTCAGTATTTGGACATATGAGTCAGTATTTGGACATATCAGTAATGTGTCAGTATTTGGACATATCAGTAATGTGTCAGTATTTGGACATATCAGTAATGTGTCAGTATTTGGACATATCAGTATTGTGTCAGTATTTGGACATATCAGTAATGTGTCAGTATTTGGACATATCAGTAATGTGTCAGTATTTGGACATATCAGTAATGAGTCAGTATTTGGACATATCAGTAATGAGTCAGTATTTGGACATATCAGTAATGTGTCAGTATTTGGACATATCAGTAATGTATTTGGACAGTCAGTATTTGGACATATCAGTAATGTGTCAGTATTTGGACATACATATCAGTATTTACATGTGTCAGTATTTGGACATATCAGTAATGTTCAGTATTTGGACATATCAGTAATGAGTCAGTATTTGGACATATTGTCAGTCATTTGGACATATCAGTAATGAGTCAGTATTTGGACATATCAGTAATGTGTCAGTATTTGGACATATCAGTAATGTGTCAGTATTTGGACATATCAGTAATGTGTCAGTATTTGGACATATCAGTAATGAGTCAGTATTTGGACATATCAGTAATGTGTCAGTATTTGGACATATCAGTAATGAGTCAGTATTTGGACATATCAGTAATGTGTCAGTATTTGGACATATCAGTAATGTGTCAGTATTTGGACATATCAGTATTGTGTCAGTATTTGGACATATCAGTATTGTGTCAGTATTTGGACATATCAGTATTGTGTCAGTATTTGGACATATCATTATTGACTTAAATGTAAATGTGTCAGTATTTGGACATATCAGTAATGAGTCAGTATTTGGACATATCGGTAATGAGTCAGTATTTGGACATATCAGTAATGTGTCAGTATTTGGACATATCAGTAATGTGTCAGTATTTGGACATATCAGTAATGAGTCAGTATTTGGACATATCATTAATGTAATGTGTCAGTATTTGGACATATCAGTAATGTGTCAGTATTTGGACATACATATCAGTAATGTGTCAGTATTTGGACATATCAGTAATGAGTCAGTATTTGGACATATCAGTAATGTGTCAGTATTTGGACATATCAGTAATGTTTCATATATTTGGACATATCAGTAATGAGTCAGTATTTGGACATATCAGTAATTTGTGTGTCAGTATTTGGACATATCAGTAATGAGTCAGTATTTGGACATATCAGTAATGTGTCAGTATTTGGACATATCAGTAATGTGTCAGTATTTGGACATATCAGTAATGTGTCAGTATTTGGACATATCAGTAATGTGTCAGTATTTCAGTATTTGGACATATCAGTAATGTGTCAGTATTTGGACATATCAGTTGTCAGTATTTGGACATATCAGTAATGTGTCAGTCAGTTTGGACATATCAGTAATGTGTCAGTATTTGGACATATCATATCAGTATTTGGACATATGGACATATCAGTAATGTGTCAGTATTTGGACATATCAGTAATGACATGTCAGTATTTGGACATATCAGTAATGAGTCAGTATTTGGACATATCAGTAATGTGTCAGTATTTGGACATATCAGTAATGGACATAGTCAGTATTTGGACATATCAGTAATGAGTCAGTATTTGGACATATCACAGTCAGTATTTGGACATATCAGTAATGAGTCAGTATTTGGACATATCAGTAATGTGTCAGTATTTGGACATATCAGTAATGTGTCAGTATTTGGACATATCAGTAATGTGTCAGTATTTGGACATATCAGTAATGTGTCAGTATTTGGACATATCAGTAATGTGTCAGTATTTGGACATATCAGTAATGAGTCAGTATTTGGACATATCAGTAATGTGTCAGTATTTGGACATATCAGTAATGTGTCAGTATTTGGACATATCAGTAATGAGTCAGTATTTGGTCAGTATTTGGACATATCAGTAATGTGTCAGTATTTGGACATATCAGTCAGTATTTGGACATATCAGTAATGTGTCAGTATTTGGACATATCAGTAATGTGTCAGTATTTGGACATATCAGTATTGTGTCAGTATTTGGACATATCAGTAATGTGTCAGTATTTGGACATATCAGTAATGTGTCAGTATTTGGACATATCAGTAATGTGTCAGTATTTGGACATATCAGTATTGTGTCAGTATTTGGACATATCAGTATTGTGTCAGTATTTGGACATATCAGTATTGTGTCAGTATTTGGACATATCATTATTGACTTAAATGTAAATGTAATGTAAATGTGTCAGTATTTGGACATATCAGTAATGAGTCAGTATTTGGACATATCAGTAATGTGTCAGTATTTGGACATATCAGTAATGTGTCAGTATTTGGACATATCAGTAATGAGTCAGTATTTGGACATATCAGTAATGTCAGTAATGTGCAGTATTTGGACATATCAGTAATGAGTCAGTATTTGGACATATCAGTAATGTGTCAGTATTTGGACATATCAGTAATTTGACATATCAGTAATGTGTCAGTATTTGGACATATCAGTAATGTGTCAGTATTTGGACATACATATCAGTAAGTTTGTGTCAGTATTTGGACATATCAGTAATGTGTCAGTATTTGGACATATCAGTAATGTGTCAGTATTTGGACATATCAGTAATGAGTCAGTATTTGGACATATCAGTAATGTGTCAGTATTTGGACATATCAGTAATGTGTCAGTATTTGGACATATCAGTAATGTGTCAGTATTTGGACATATCAGTAATGAGTCAGTATTTGGACATATCAGTAATGTGTCAGTATTTGGACATATCAGTAATGAGTCAGTATTTGGACATATCAGTAATGTGTCAGTATTTGGACATATCAGTAATGTGTCAGTATTTGGACATATCATATCAGTATTTGTGAGTCAGTATTTGTACATATCAGTAATGTGTCAGTATTTCAGTATTTGGACATATCAGTAATGTGTCAGTATTTGGACATATCATATCAGTAATGTGTCAGTATTTGGACATATCAGTAATGTGTCAGTATTTGGACATATCAGTAATGAGTCAGTATTTGGACATATCAGTAATGAGTCAGTATTTGGACATATCAGTAATGAGTCAGTATTTGGACATATCAGTAATGTGTCAGTATTTGGACATATGTCAGTATTTATATGTAATGTGTCAGTATTTGGACATATCAGTAATGAGTCAGTATTTGGACATATCAGTAATGTGTCAGTATTTGGACATATCAGTAATGAGTCAGTATTTGGACATATCAGTAATGTGTCAGTATTTGGACATATCAGTAATGTGTCAGTATTTGGACATATCAGTAATGAGTCAGTATTTGGACATATCAGTAATGAGTCAGTATTTGGACATACATATCAGTCAGTATTTGTATCAGTATTTGGACATATCAGTAATGAGTCAGTATTTATTTGGACATATCAGTAATGAGTCAGTATTTGGACATATCATATCAGTATTTGTATCAGTATTTGGACATATCAGTAATGTGTCAGTATTTGGACATATCAGTAATGTGTCAGTATTTGGACATATCAGTAATGTGTCAGTATTTGGACATATCAGTAATGTATTTGTCAGTATTTGGACATATCAGTAATGTGTCAGTATTTGGACATATCAGTATTTGTCAGTCAGTATTTGGACATATCAGTAATGAGTCAGTATTTGTCAGTATTTGTATTTGGACATATCAGTAATGAGTCAGTATTTGGACATATCAGTAATGTGTCAGTATTTGGACATATCAGTAATGTGTCAGTATTTGGACATATCAGTATTGTGTCAGTATTTGGACATATCAGTAATGTGTCAGTATTTGGACATATCAGTAATGTGTCAGTATTTGGACATATCAGTAATATGTCAGTAGACATATCAGTAATGAGTCAGTATTTGACATATCAGTAATGTGTCAGTAATGTATTTGGTCAGTATTTGGACATATCAGTAATGTGTCAGTATTTGGACATATCAGTAATGTGTCAGTATTTGGACATATCAGTAATGAGTCAGTATTTGGACATATCAGTAATGAGTCAGTATTTGGACATATCAGTAATGTGTCAGTATTTGGACATATCAGTAATGTGTCAGTATTTGGACATATCAGTAATGTGTCAGTATTTGGACATATCAGTAATGTGTCAGTATTTGGACATATCAGTAATGTGTCAGTATTTGGACATATCAGTAATGTGTCAGTATTTGGACATATCAGTAATGTGTCAGTATTTGGACATTAATGAGTCAGTATTTGGACATATCAGTATTGTGTCAGTATTTGGACATATCAGTAATGTGTCAGTATTTGGACATATCATATCAGTAATGAGTTTGGACATATCAGTAATGAGTCAGTATTTGGACATATCAGTAATGTGTCAGTATTTGGACATATCAGTAATGAGTCAGTATTTGGACATATCAGTAATGTCAGTATTTGGACATATCAGTAATGTATCAGTATTTGGACATATCAGTAATGTGTCAGTATTTGGACATATCAGTTGGTCAGTATTTGGACATATCAGTAATGTATTTGGACATATCAGTAATATTTGGACATATCAGTATTTGTGTCAGTATTTGGACATATCAGTAATGTGTCAGTATTTGGACATATCAGTAATGTGTCAGTATTTGGACATATCAGTAATGAGTCAGTATTTGGACATATCAGTAATGAGTCAGTATTTGGACATATCAGTAATGAGTCAGTATTTGGACATATCAGTAATGAGTCAGTATTTGGACATATCAGTATTGTGTCAGTATTTGGACATATCAGTATGTGTCAGTATTTGGACATATCAGTAATGTGTCAGTATTTGGACATATCAGTAATGTGTCAGTATTTGGACATATCAGTAATGTGTCAGTATTTGGACATATCAGTAATGAGTCAGTATTTGGACATATTGAGTCAGTATTTGGACATATCAGTAATGTGTCAGTATTTGGACATATCAGTAATGTGTCAGTATTTGGACATATCAGTAATGTGTCAGTATTTGGACATATCAGTAATGTGTCAGTATTTGGACATATCAGTAATGAGTCAGTATTTGGACATATCAGTAATGAGTCAGTATTTGGACATATCAGTATTGTGTCAGTATTTGGACATATCAGTATTGTGTCAGTATTTGGACATATCATTATTGACTTAAATGTAAATGTAATGTAAATGTGTCAGTATTTGGACATATCAGTAATGAGTCAGTATTTGGACATATCAGTAATGAGTCAGTATTTGGACATATCAGTAATGTGTCAGTATTTGGACATATCAGTAATATTTGTCAGTATTTGGACATATCAGTAATGTGTCAGTATTTGGACATATCAGTAATGTGTCAGTATTTGGACATATCAGTAATGTGTCAGTATTTGGACATATCAGTAATGTGTCAGTATTTGGACATATCAGTAATGTGTCAGTATTTGGACATATCAGTAATGTGTCAGTATTTGGACATATCAGTAATGAGACATATCAGTAATGAGTCAGTATTTGGACATATTGAGTCAGTATTTGGACATATCAGTAATGTAGTCAGTATTTGGACATATCAGTATGTAATGAGTCAGTATTTATTTGGACATATCAGTAATGTAATGTCAGTATTTGGACATATCAGTAATGTCAGTATTTCAGTATTAATGAGTCAGTATTTGGACATATCAGTAATGAGTCAGTATTTGGACATATCAGTAATGTGTCAGTATTTGGACATATCAGTAATGTGTCAGTATTTGGACATATCAGTAATGTGTCAGTATTTGGACATATCAGTAATGTGTCAGTATTTGGACATATCAGTAATGTGTCAGTATTTGGACATATCAGTAATGTGTCAGTATTTGGACATATCAGTAATGTGTGTATTTGGACATATCAGTATTTGGACATATCAGTAATGTGTCAGTATTTGGACATATCAGTAATGAGTCAGTATTTGGACATATCAGTAATGAGTCAGTATTTGGACATATCAGTAATGTGTCAGTATTTGGACATATCAGTAATGAGTCAGTATTTGGACATATCAGTAATGAGTCAGTATTTGGACATATCAGTAATGTGTCAGTATTTGGACATATCAGTAATGAGTCAGTATTTGGACATATCAGTAATGTGTCAGTATTTGGACATATCAGTAATGTGTCAGTATTTGGACATATCAGTAATGAGTCAGTATTTGGACATATCAGTAATGTGTCAGTATTTGGACATATCAGTAATGTGTCAGTATTTGGACATATCAGTAATGTGTCAGTATTTGGACATATCAGTAATGAGTCAGTATTTGGACATATCAGTAATGAGTCAGTATTTGGACATATCAGTAATGTATCAGTATTTGGACATATCAGTAATGAGTCAGTATTTGGACATATCAGTAATGTGCCAGTATTTGGACATATCAGTAATGTGTCAGTATTTGGACATATTTGTCAGTACATATCAGTAATGAGTCAGTATTTGGACATATCAGTAATGTGTCAGTATTTGGACAGTCAGTATTTGGACATATCAGACATATGTAATGTGTCAGTATTTGGACATATCAGTATTTGGACATATCAGTAATGAGTCAGTATTTGGACATATCAGTAATGTGTCAGTATTTGGACATATCAGTAATGTGTCAGTATTTGGACATATCAGTAATGAGTCAGTATTTGGACATATCAGTATTGTGTCAGTATTTGTACATATCAGTATTTTGTCAGTATTTGGACATATCAGTAATGTGTCAGTATTGTACATATCAGTAATGTGTCAGTATTTGGACATATCAGTAATGTGTCAGTATTTGGACATATCAGTAATGAGTCAGTATTTGGACATATCAGTAATGAGTCAGTATTTGGACATATCAGTAATGTGTCAGTATTTGGACATATCAGTAATGTGTCAGTATTTGGACATATCAGTAATGTGTCAGTATTTGGACATATCAGTAATATCAGTATTTATATGTAGTCAGTATTTGGACATATCAGTATTGTGTCAGTATTTGGACATATCAGTATTTGGACATATCAGTAAGTCAGTATTTGGACATATCAGTATCAGTAATGACATATCAGTAATGTGTCAGTATTTGGACATATCAGTAATGTATCAGTATTTGGACATATCAGTAATGAGTCAGTATTTGGACATATCAGTAATGTGTCAGTATTTGGACATATCAGTAATGTGTCAGTATTTGGACATATCAGTAATGAGTCAGTATTTGGACATATCAGTAATGTGTCAGTATTTGGACATATCAGTAATGAGTCAGTATTTGGACATATCAGTAATGTGTCAGTATTTGGACATATCAGTAATGTGTCAGTATTTGGACATATCAGTAATGTGTCAGTATTTGGACATATCAGTAATGTGTCAGTATTTGGACATATCAGTAATGTGTCAGTATTTGGACATATCATATCAGTATTTGGACATATCAGTAATGTGTCAGTATTTGGACATATCATAGTCAGTATTTGGACATATCAGTAATGTGTCAGTATTTGGACATATCAGTAATGAGTCAGTATTTGGACATATCAGTAATGTGTCAGTATTTGGACATATCAGTAATGTGTCAGTATTTGGACATATCAGTAATGTGTCAGTATTGTACATATCAGTAATGTGTCAGTATTTGGACATATCAGTAATGAGTCAGTA
The DNA here is from genome assembly GCF_034236695.1 of Oncorhynchus nerka. NCBI lineage: Eukaryota > Metazoa > Chordata > Actinopteri > Salmoniformes > Salmonidae > Oncorhynchus > Oncorhynchus nerka. The sequence continues at coordinate 23,157,706 of NC_088410.1, read as the reverse complement.
TTTGGACATATCAGTAATTTGACATATCAGTCAGTCAGTTTGGACATATCAGTAATGTGTCAGTATTTGGACATATCAGTAATGTGTCAGTATTTGGACATATCAGTAATGTGTCAGTATTTGGACATATCAGTAATGAGTCAGTATTTGGACATATCAGTATTGTGTCAGTATTTGGACATATCAGTAATGTGTCAGTATTTGGACATATCAGTAATGAGTCAGTATTGTACATATCAGTAATGAGTCAGTATTGTACATATCATTAATATGTCAGTATTTGGACATATCAGTAATGTGTCAGTATTTGGACATATAGTCATGACATATCAGTATTTGGACATATCAGTAATGTGCCAGTATTTGGACATATCAGTAATGTGTCAGTATTTGGACATATCAGTAATGAGTCAGTATTGTACATATCAGTAATGTGTCAGTATTTGGACATATCAGTAATGTGTCAGTATTTGGACATATCAGTAATGTGTCAGTATTTGGACATATCAGTAATGAGTCAGTATTTGGACATATCAGTAATGTGTCAGTATTTGTCAGTCATATTTGGACATATCAGTAATGAGTCAGTATTTGGACATATCAGTAATGTGTCAGTATTTGGACATATCAGTAATGAGTCAGTATTTGGACATATCAGTAATGTGTCAGTATTTGGACATATCAGTAATGAGTCAGTATTTGGACATATCAGTAATGAGTCGGTATTTGGACATATCAGTATTGTGTCAGTATTTGAACATATCAGTAATGAGTCAGTATTGTACATATCAGTATTGTGTCAGTATTTGTACATATCAGTATTTTGTCAGTATTTGGACATATCAGTAATGTGTCAGTATTGTACATATCAGTAATGTGTCAGTATTGGACATATCAGTAATGAGTCAGTATTTGGACATATCAGTAATGAGTCAGTATTTGGACATATCAGTAATGTGTCAGTATTTGGACATATCAGTAATGTGTCAGTATTTGGACATATCAGTAATGTGTCAGTATTTGGACATATCAGTAATGTGTCAGTATTTGGACATATCAGTAATGTCAGTATTTGGACATATCAGTAATGTGTCAGTATTTGGACATATCAGTAATGAGTCAGTATTTGGACATATCAGTAATGAGTCAGTATTTGGACATATCAGTAATGTGTCAGTATTTGGACATATCAGTAATGAGTCAGTATTTGGACATATCAGTATTGTGTCAGTATTTGGACATATCAGTAATGTGTCAGTATTTGGACATATCAGTAATGAGTCAGTATTTGGACATATCAGTAATGTGCCAGTATTTGGACATATCAGTAATGAGTCAGTATTTGGACATATCAGTATTGTGTCAGTATTTGGACATATCAGTATTGTGTCAGTATTTGGACATATCAGTAATGTGTCAGTATTTGGACATATCAGTAATGTGTCAGTATTTGGACATATCAGTAATGAGTCAGTATTGGACATATCAGTAATGTGTCAGTATTTGGACATATCAGTAATGTGTCAGTATTTGGACATATCATTATTGACTTAAATGTAAATGTAATGTAAATGTGTCAGTATTTGGACATATCAGTAATGAGTCAGTATTTGGACATATCAGTAATGTGTCAGTATTTGGACATATCAGTATTGTGTCAGTATTTGGACATATCATTATAATGTGTCAGTATTTGGACATATCAGTATTGTGTCAGTATTTGGACATATCAGTAATGAGTCAGTATTTGGACATATCAGTAATGAGTCAGTATTTGGACATATCAGTAATGTGTCAGTATTTGGACATATCAGTAATGTGTCAGTATTTGGACATATCAGTAATGAGTCAGTATTTGGACATATCAGTAAAGAGTCACTATTTGGACATATCAGTAATGAGTCAGTATTTGGACATATCAGTAAAGAGTCACTATTTGGACATATCAGTAGTACATCAGCCTAGGTGGACACACAGAATAACTATCATGGTTGAATATGACTATTTGAACATATTCTAACTAGAAGTAAAACCAGTGTGTGTTGTGGGGGACTTATCATACTGTTCACGTTCAACCTATAACCATGTCTAAATGCCTAACTTATACCTCTCATTAGCATATAGCACTTACCTAAATCCTTGCAACGTTTAGCATGCAAAAACATCACACCCAGATGAATCCATCCGGTATGACAACCTTTACAACGTTTAGCATGCAAAAACATCACACCCAGATGAATCCATCCGGTATGACAACCTTTCCAACGTTTAGCATGCAAAAACATCACACCAAGATGAATCCATCCGGAATGACAACCTTTCCAACGTTTAGCATGCAAAAACATCACACCCAGATGAATCCATCCGGTATGACAACCTTTCCAACGTTTAGCATGCAAAAACATCACACCCAGATGAATCCATCCGCTATGACAACCTTTCCAACGTTTAGCATGCAAAAACATCACACCCAGATGAATCCATCCGGTATGACAACCTTTCCAACGTTTAGCATGCAAAAACATCACACCCAGATGAATCCATCCAGATGTATGACAACCTTTCCAACGTTTAGCATGCAAAAACATCACACCCAGATGAATCCATCCGGTATGACAACCTTTCCAACGTTTAGCATGCAAAAACATCACACCCAGATGAATCCATCCGGTATGACAACCTTTCCAACGTTTAGCATGCAAAAACATCACACCCAGATGAATCCATCCGGTATGACAACCTTTCCAACGTTTAGCATGCAAAAACATCACACCCAGATGAATCCATCCGGTATGACAACCTTTCCAACGTTTAGCATGCAAAAACATCACACCCAGATGAATCCATCCGGTATGACAACCTTTCCAACGTTTAGCATGCAAAAACATCACACCCAGATGAATCCATCCGGTATGACAACCTTTCCAACGTTTAGCATGCAAAAACATCACACCCAGATGAATCCATCCGGTATGACAACCTTTCCAACGTTTAGCATGCAAAAACATCACACCCAGATGAATCCATCCGGTATGACAACCTTTCCAACATTTAGCATGCAAAAACATCACACCCAGATGAATCCATCCGGTATGACAACCTTTCCAACGTTTAGCATGCAAAAACATCACACCCAGATGAATCCATCCGGTATGACAACCTTTCCAACATTTAGCATGCAAAAACATCACACCCAGATGAATCCATCCGGTATGACAACCTTTCCAACGTTTAGCATGCAAAAACATCACACCCAGATGAATCCATCCGGTATGACAACCTTTCCAACGTTTAGCATGCAAAAACATCACACCCAGATGAATCCATCCGGTATGACAACCTTTCCAACGTTTAGCATGCAAAAACATCACACCCAGATGAATCCATCCTGTATGACAACCTTTCCAAGTTATTGAACTCTCACGCATTGAACTCTGTGGTTACCCGTATAAAACACTAAATAAACACTCTGCGGTTACCCGTATAAAACACTAAATAAACACTCTGCGGTTACCCGTATAAAACACTAAATAAACACTCCGGTTACCCGTGAATAAAACACTAAATAAACACTTTCCAACGGTTACCCGTATAAAACACTAAATAAAACTCTGCGGTTACCCGTATAAAACACTAAATAAACACTCTGCGGTTACCGGTATAAAACACTAAATAAACACTCTGCGGTTACCCGTATAAAACACTAAATAAACACTCTGCGGTTACCCGTATAAAACACTAAATAAACACTCTGCGGTTACCCGTATAAAACACTAAATAAACACTCTGCGGTTACCCGTATAAAACACTAAATAAACACTCTGCGGTTACCCGTATAAAACACTAAATAAACACTCTGCGGTTACCCGTATAAAACACTAAATAAACACTCTGCGGTTACCCGTATAAAACACTAAATAAACACTCTGCGGTTACCCGTATAAAACACTAAATAAACACTCTGCGGTTACCCGTATAAAACACTAAATAAACACTCTGCGGTTACCCGTATAAAACACTAAATAAACACTCTGCGGTTACCCGTATAAAACACTAAATAAACACTGCGGTTACCCATATGAAACACTAAATAAACACTCTGCGGTTACCCGTATAAAACACAAAATAAACACTGCGGTTACCCGTATAAAACACTAAATAATCACTCTGCGGTTACCCGTATAAAACACTAAATAAACACTCTGCGGTTACCCGTATAAAACACTAAATAAACACTCTGCGGTTACCCGTATAAAACACTAAATAAACACTCTGCGCAGACTCGGTCTCGACCTTTAAGTCTTTATTGGAGACTCATCTCTTCAGTGGGTCATATGATTGAGTGTAGTCTGGCCCAGGGGTGTGAAGGTGAACGGAAAGGTACTGGAGCGGTGAACCGCCCTTGCTGTCTCTGCCTGGCCGGTTCCCCTCTCTCCACCCCGATCCTCTGCCTCTAAGTCACTGGCTGAGTCACTGGCTTACTGGTGCTCTCTCATGCCATGGGAATGTCATCTTAGGTGAAAATTGAAAGAAAGGGGCGGATCCTTAAGAGTTGTACGCTCCATCTAATTTTTCTCTCTCTCTCTCTCTCTCTCTCTCTCTCTCTCTCTCTCTCTCCCTCTCTCCCTCCCTCCCTCCCCTAGCCACCGTGCTTCTACATCTGCATTGCTTGCTGTTTGGGGTTTTAGGCTGGGTTTCTGTATAGTACTTTGTGACATCGTCTGATGTAAAAAGGGCTTTATAAATACATTTGATTGATTGATTGAACTCACAGGCAACCAGCATAGCTGAACAAGACTGTGTGCCTCCTTTCTGTCTCTCAGGTGTGGTGTGTACAAAGGGAACGCGTTTGAAAACAGACTCACATGTAGTTATGAGTATAACTACACGCTGAGCCGGGCTCATAACTACACGCTGAGCTAGGCTCATAACTACACGCTGAGCTAGGCTCATAACTACACGCTGAGCTAGGCTCATAACTACACGCTGACCCGGGCTCATAACTACACGCCGAGCCGGGCTCATAACTACACGCTGACCCGGGCTCATAACTACACGCTGAGCCGGGCTCATAACTACACGCTGAGCTAGGCTCATAACTACACGCTGAGCTGGGCTCATAACTACACGCTGACCCGGGCTCATAACTACACGCTGAGCCGGGCTCATAACCACACGCTGAGCCGGGCTCATAACCACACGCTGAGCCGGGCTCATAACTACACGCTGAGCCGGGCTCATAACTACACGCTGACCCGGGCTCATAACTACATGCTGAACTAGGCTCATAACTACACGCTGAGCTGGGCTCATAACTACACGCTGAGCCGGGCTCATAACTACACGCTGTGCCGGGCTCATAACTACACGCTGAGCCGGGCTCATAACTACACGCTGAGCTAGGCTCGTGACTACACGCTGAGCCGGGCTCATAACTACACGCTGAGCCGGGCTCATAACTACACGCTGAGCCGGGCTCATAACTACACGCTGGAACCCTGATGGACAAGTTTTTTGTTTGCGGAAACAATTTGCCATCTGTCTTCACAAATAAGTTATCTCCCATCTCTCTCTGAGCTGCTACTCTCCATTTGTAATTGTAATATGATGAGGTCTTCTGTGTATTAGTTGATGGAGGGGGTTACTGCTGGCAGTCAAGACATGATGCTCTCTGTGTGTATTTGTTATTATGTGTGCTTAATAGGAAAATGATACCTAATCTAATATGAGTTGACTGAAACGTTCTTTACATATTCCAGGGATCATTATATGTGTATTAGAGGGAGTGAATTCCCCTTATTACTGGGAAGGTCTCCTTCATTTTTTGTACACTTTGACTTCGAGACCAGTTCAGTACTGGTCAAAATGTGATCTATAAAGGTAACAGGGTCCCACTTGGGTCCCAGCCATAGTATTTACTATTTAGCTCATGTCTACTTGTTTTACCTCAAGCTCTGTGGGAAGTTGATAGAGGATTATAAGTGTTTACTCATCCTCTTCTCTCCCCTCCTCTCCTTTTTTCTCTCTCTTCTCTCTCTCTCTCCCTTTCTCTCTCTGCCTCTCTCTTCTCTCTCAATTACATTTCAATTTAAGGGCTTTATTCAAATCAAATCAAATCAAATTTATTTGTATAGCCCTTCGTACATCAGCTGATATCTCAAAGTGCTGTACAGAAACCCAGCCTAAAACCCCAAGCCAGCAAACAATGCAGGTGTAAAAGCACGGTGGCTAGGAAAAACTCCCTAGAAAGGCCAAAACCTAGGAAGAAACCTAGAGAGGAACCAGGCTATGTGGGGTTGCCAGTCCTCTTCTGGCTGTGCCGGGTAGAGATTATAACAGAACATGACCAAGATGTTCAAATGTTCATAAATGACCAGCATGGTCGAATAATAATAAGGCAGAACAGTTGAAACTGGAGCAGCAGCACAGTCAGGTGGACTGGGGACAGCAAGGAGTCATCATGTCAGGTAGTCCTGGGGCACGGTCCTAGGGCTCAGGTCCTCCGAGAGAGAGAAAGAAAGAGAGAATTAGAGAGAGCATATGTGGGGTGGCCAGTCCTCTTCTGGCTGTGCCGGGTGGAGATTATAACAGAACGTGGCCAAGATGTTCAAATGTTCATAAATGACCAGCATGGTTGAATAATAGTAAGGCAGAACAGTTGAAACTGGAGCAGCAGCATGGCCAGGTGGACTGGGGACAGCAAGGAGTCATCATGTCAGGTAGTCCTGGGACATGGTCCTAGGGCCCAGGCCAGTTGAAATTGGAGCAGCAGCATGGCCAGGTGGACTGGGGACAGCAAGGAGTCATCATGTCAGGTAGTCCTGGGGCATGGTCCTAGGGCTCAGGTCCTCCGAGAGAGAGAAAGAAAGAGAGAAGGAGAGAATTAGAGAACGCACACTTAGATTCACACAGGACACCGAATAGGACAGGAGAAGTACTCCAGATATAACAAACTGACCCTAGCCCCCCGACACATAAACTACTGCAGCATAAATACTGGAGGCTGAGACAGGAGGGGTCAGGAGACACTGTGGCCCCATCCGAGGACACCCCCGGACAGGGCCAAACAGGAAGGATATAACCCCACCCACTTTGCCAAAGCACAGCCCCCACACCACTAGAGGGATATCTTCAACCACCAACTTATTGGCATGGGAAACATATGTTTACATTGCCGAAGCAAGTGAAATAGATAAGAAAAATAAGTTAAATAAACAATATAAAAACTGAACAGTTAACATTACACTCACAAAAAGTTCCAAAAGAATAAAGACATTTCAAATGTCAAATTATGTGCAATTAGTTCAAGTAGAAAAGGGAAAATACATAAATATGGGTTGTATTTACAATGGTGTTTCTTCTTCACTGGTTGCCCTTTTCTTGTGGCAACAGGTCACAAATATTGCTGCTGTGATGACACACTGTGGTAGGTGCCTCTCTCTCTCTCTCTCTCTCTCTCTCTCTCTCTCTCTCTCTCTCTCTCTCTCTCTCTCTGTCTCATCTCTGTACTCTCTCTCTCTGTACTCTCTTTCTCCTTTCTCCCTCTCTCTCTCTGTACTCTCTCTCTTCTCTCTCTCTCTCTCTCTCTCTCTCTCTCTCTCTCTGTCTCATCTCTCTCTCTCTCTCTCTGTACTCTCTTTCTCCTTTCTCTCTCTCTCTCTCTCTGTACTCTCTTTCTCCTTTCTCTCTCTCTCATCTCTGTAGTCTGTCTCTCTGTATTCTCTTTCTCCTTTCTCTCCTCTCTCTGTCTGCCTCTCTCTCTTTCTATCTCCTCCCTCTCTCTGAGTAGCTGTCAGTTGGTTAGCAGTAGTGTGTCTCTTTAGGGCTCTGCACACTGTGAGCTTTTTTACGGTGTAAATGGGGTTGTGTCCCAAATGGCACCCTATTCCCTAAGTAGTGCACTACTATCCATAGGGCCCTGGTCAAAAGTATTGCACTATATAGGGAATAATGTGTCATTTGGGACTTAGTAGTTGTCACACAGCAAAACAAGTGTGGCCAACACGGAATACAAGCTGGATGAGATAACAACAAATGTAAGCAAATCACGACAAGACCAGCAAACTGTGAGAATGAGATGAGAGGAAAAGGAAAGAGACAACATGGGTAGTGAATTGACTCTGGTACTGTAGGGGAAGAGAGACAGATTACATGGTGAAGTGGATAAAGGAGGAGAGGAGGAAATGTGTGCGGCAGCAGAAGAACGGAAAGTTAGGGCAAAAATGAAAGTGACTGTGTGTGTGTTTAGAGTTAATCATCTATCACAGACAGAGTGACCACACCTATTTGTTATTGTGGCCGGTCGACAGTAAACTCCTGGTTTACACACACAGACACACACACACACACATAGACAGACACACAACTACTGGATGTCTTACGATACTTACTAGACTTGTGGGGACCAACTTTTTGGGGACCAACTATTGAGTAAAAATTCAAAATCCTATTTTCCCTAACCCCTAACCTTCTCCTTCCTCCTCCCCTCTTTCTCCTCCTTCTCCTCCTCCTTCTCCTCCTCCTTCTTTTTCACCTCCTCCCCCTCCTTCCTCCTCTTCTCTTCTTCAACCTTTCTCCTCTCCTCCTGCCTCCACCCTCCCTCCTCCTCCTCCCCTCCTCCTTTCTCCTCTCCTTCCTCCTTTCCTCCTCCTAATCTCCTCTTCCTCTCCTCCTTTCTCCTCTCCTTCCTCCTCTCCTTCTCCTAATCTCCTCCTCCTCTCCTCCTTCCTCCTCTCCTCTTCTTCCCCTCCTCACCCTTTCTCCTCTCCTTCTCCTCCTCCTCCTCCTCCTCCTCCTCCTCCTCTTCAACCTTTCTCCTCTCCTCCTGCCTCCTCCCTCCCTTCCTCCTCCTCCTCCTCCTCCTCCTCCCCTCCTCCTTCCTCCTCTCCTTCTCCTAATCTCCTCCTCCTCTCCTCCTTTCTCCTCTCCTTCCTCCTCTCCTTCTCCTAATCTCCTCCTCCTCTCCTCCTTTCTCCTCTCCTTCCTCTTCTCCTTCTCCTAATCTCCTCCTCCTCTCCTCCTTCCTCCTCTCCTCTTCTTCCCCTCCTCACCCTTTCTCCTCTCCTTCTCCTCCTCCTCCTCCTCCTCCTCCTCTTCAACCTTTCTCCTCTCCTCCTGCCTCCTCCCTCCCTTCCTCCTCCTCCTCCTCCTCCTCCCCTCCTCCTTCCTCCTCTCCTTCTCCTAATCTCCTCCTCCTCTCCTCCTTTCTCCTCTCCTTCCTCCTCTCCTTCTCCTAATCTCCTCCTCCTCTCCTCCTTTCTCCTCTCCTTCCTCTTCTCCTTCTCCTAATCTCCTCCTCCTCTCCTCCTTTCTCCTCTCCTTCCTCCTCTCCTTCTCCTAATCTCCTCCTCCTCCTCCTCCCCTCCTCCTTCCTCCTCTCCTTCTCCTAATCTCCTCCTCCTCTCCTCCTTTCTCCTCTCCTTCCTCTTCTCCTTCTCCTAATCTCCTCCTCCTCTCCTCCTTCCTCCTCTCCTCTTCATCCCCTCCTCACCCTTTCTCCTCTCCTTCTCCTACTCCTCCTCCTCCCTTCCTCCACCCCTCCTCCCTCCTCCTCCTCTTCCTCTCTAGTACTCTACAGAGAGAGAATGATAATAATATTTGTAATAATTCATATCACATCCAGCAGGTGTTGTGTCTTTCCCCCTGATACAGTTTTCATTTCCAGTTAAACTGTCAATAGATATTGCTGGTGAGGAGATAATGAGGGTTGGTGGGTGAAGTACGTGTGTTTGTGTGTGCCTGTGTACCTGTTTGTGTGTGCCTGTGTGTATGCCTAAGTGTGTGCCTGTGTGTATGTGTTTACTCACCAGAACAATAAAGTTTGGGTGTGTTTACATGGCGATGCCCTTCAGACAACTCCAGTGTTTGTTGCCATGCAGTGTTGAAAACGGCAACATGTCGGCTCGGTTACAACAACAGTCTAGTCAATTGCTATAGTTACCATAAGATCGCTGACTGTTCATGCCAGGCAGAAAGAGCAATACATTCTTAAAAATACAAATTTTTGATAGACCCATTTACACCGTCTAATAATATCTTTCTATAAACCTGGGTACCAGAGAGCACTTCCAGTAGTGGACAATTTCAAGATGTTACAAAGTAATTGATAATTAAGATTAAGATTAAGATTAAAGGGAGAACATAAATGCATTCAGTATCGCTTAAACCCTTTCTCATGCTTGTAGTCTTCACAGAAACACGTGACATAAAACATTACCTTTCTTTCCTGACATTAATGAAACTGCTGATATTGTATACGAAGATCGAATCAACCCCCACTTCCCTCAATTCTGCTAGCAAATGTGCAATCTTTAGGCAATAAAATCAATGAGTTACGGGGAAGATTAACCTACCAACGGGACATGAACCTCTCTTGGGTAGGGGGCAGTATTTTCACCTTCGGATGAAAAGCGTGCCCAAAGTAAACTGCCTGTTACTCAGGCCCTGAAGCTAGGATATAGGATGAGAGCTAGGATGAAAACACTCTAAAGTTTCCAAAACTGTTAAAATAATGTCTGTGAGTATAACATAATTGATATGGCAGTAAAAACCTGAGAAAAATCCATCCAGGAAGTGGAATTATTTTCATGTGGCTGTTTTTCAACTCAATGCCTAGGTTAGGATGCCTGGGATGCCTGGGTTAGGAATCAGATTGCAGTTCCTATGGCTTTCACTAGATGTTAATTAACAGTCTTTAGACATGGTTTCAGGCTTTTATTTTGAAAAATGACGAGTAAACAGCCATTTTGGTCAGAGTGGTGGTGGGTGAAGTGCGCCACTCACCTGATTCGAGCGCCGTTTGTTATCTTTCCTTTCTATTGAAAACAGTATTGTCCGGTTGACATATTATTGATTAGTTATTGATTATAAAGACAATAAACAACCTGAGGATTAATTATAAACATCGTTTGACATATTTCGACAAACTTTACCGGTACTTTTAGTATGTATTCGTCTGCCTGCTGTGACTGCCTTGGAGAGCCATTGGATTACTGAACAAAACGCACCAACAAAACAGAGTTTTTGGGACATAAATAGGGACTTTATCGAACAAAACAAACATTTACTGTGTAACTGGGAGTCTTGTGAGTGCAACGATATGAAGATCATCAAAGGTAAGTGATGAATTTTTTCGCTATTTCTGACTTTAGTGACTCCATTACTTGGCTGGTTGTATGCTTTTTTACACGGGGCGCTGTCCTCAGGTAATCACATGGTATGCTTTCACCGTAAAGCATTTTTGAAATCTGACACAGCGCCTGGATCAAGAAGTTAATCTTTAAACCGATGTATAACACTTGTATATTTTATGAATGCTTATTATGTGTATTCTTACATTTTGAATTTGGCACTCTGCAACTTTACCGGATGTTGGCCAGGTGAGACCTGTAACATCTTATGCTTCACGGAGTCTTGGCTGAACGATGACAATATAGACATAAGGCTGCCTGGATATACGATGTACCGGCAGGATAGAACAGCAGTGTCTGTAAGAATAGGGGCGGCGGACTATGAATTTTTGTAAACAACAGCTGGTGCACGAAATCCAAGGAAGTCTCAAGCTATTGCTCGCCTGAGTATAGCATGATAAACTTAGACCACAATACCTACCGAGAGAGTTCTCATCTTTATTCTTCATAGCTGTTTACATACCACCTCAGTCAGAGATTGGCACTAAGACAGCATTGAAAGAGTTGTATTCCACCATAAGCAAACAAGAAAACACACCCCCAGAGGCGGTGCTCCTAGTAGCCGGGGACTTTAATGTAGGGAAACTTAAATCAGTTTTACCAAATTTCTATCAGCATGTTAAAAAATGTGCAATCAGAGGGAAAAGAACTCTGGACCAGCTATACTCCACACACAGAGACGCACACAAAGCTCTCCCTCTCCCTCCATTTGGCAAATCTGACCTTAATTCCATCCTCCTGATTCTTGCTTCCTAGCAAAAATTAGAGCAGGAAGCACCAGTGACTAGTGACTCAATAAAAAACTAGTCAGATGAAGCAGATGCTAATCTACAGGACTGTTTTGCTCCACAGACTGGAATATGTTATGGGATTCCTCCCAATGGCATTGAGGACTACACCACATCTGTCACTGGCTTCATCAATAAGTGCATCGATGACGACGTCCCCACAGTGACCGTACATACATACCCCTACCAGAAGCCATGGATTACAGGCAGCATCCGCACTGAGTTAATGGCTAGAGCCGCCACTTTCAAGGAGTGGGACTCAAACCAGGAAGCTTATAAGAAATACCGCTATGCACTCCGACAAACCATCAAGCAGGCAAAGCGTCAATACAATGCTCGTTGGGTGTGGCAGGGCTTGCAAACCATTACACACTACAAATGGAAGCACAGCCGAGAGCTGCCCAGTGACACGAGCCTACCAGACAAGCTAAAATACTTCTATGCTCCAAGGCAAATAACACTGAAACATCTGTACTGGAAGACTGTGTGATCTCGCTCTCCATAGCCGATGTGAGTAAGACCTTTAGACAGGTAAACATTCACAAGGCCGCAGGGCAGACAGATTATCAGGACATGTATTGCGAGCATGAGCTAACCAACTAGTAAGTGTCTTCACTGACATGTTCAACCTCTCCCTGTCCGAGTCCGTAATAACAACATGTTTTAAGCAGACCACCATAGTGCCTGTACCCAAGAACACTAAGGTAACCTGCCTAAAAGACTACCGACCCGTAGCACTCACGTCTGTAGCCATGAAGTGCTTTGAAAGGCTGATCATGGCTCACATCAACATCATCATTCCAAAACCCTACTCCAATTTGCATATCGCCTCAACAGATCCACAGATGATGCAATCTCGATTGCACTCCACACTGCCCTTTCCCACCTGGACATAAGGAACACCTATGTGAGAATGCTATTCATTGACTACAGCTCAGCGCTCCACACCATAGCGCCCTCAAAGTGCATCAATAAGGTAAGGATCCTGGGACTAAATACCTCCCTCTGCAACTGGTTCCTGGACTTGACGGGCCAACCTCAGGTGGTAAGGGTAGGTAACAACACATCCGCCACGCTTATCCTCAACACGGGGCCCCTCAAGGGTGCGTGCTCAGCCCACTCCTGTACTCCTTGTTCACTCATGACTGCACCGCCAGGCACAACATCAACACCATCATTAAATTTGTCGATGACACAACCGTGGTAGGCCTGATCACCAACAACAATGAGACATCCTGTAGGGAGGATGTCAGAGACCTGGCCATGTGGTGCCAGGACAACAACCTCTCCCTCAACGTGGTCAATACAAAGGAGATGATTGTGGACTACAGGAAAAGGAGGACCGTGCACGTCCCCATTGTCATCGACGGGGCTGCATCGGAGAAGGTTGAGAGCTACAAGTTCCTTGGTGTCCACATCACCAACAAACTAACATGGTCCAAGCACACCAAGACAGTCGTGAAGCAAGCATGACAAAACCTATTCCCCCCTCAGGAAACTGAAAAGATTTGGCATGGGTCCAAAGATCCTCAAAAGGTTCTACAGCTTCACCACCGAGAGCATCTTCATGGGTTACATCACTGCCTGGTATGGCAACTGCTCAGCATCCGACCGCAAGGCACTACAGAGGGTAGTGCGAATGGCCCTGTGCATAACTGGTGCCTAGCTTCTCGCCATTCAGACCTTAGTACCAGGCGGTGTCAGAGGAAGGCCCTAAAAATGGTCAAATACTCCAGCCACCTTAGTCATAGACTGTTCTCTCTGCTACCACACGGCAAGCGGTACCGGAGTGCCATGTCTAGGTCCAATATGCTTTTAAAACAGCTTCTACCCCCAAGTCATAAGACTCCTGAACATCTAGTCAAATGGCTACTCAGACTATTTGCAATCCCCACCCTCCCCTCTCCACACCACTGCCAGTCTCTGTTGTTATCTATGCATAGTCACTTTAATAACTCTACCTACGTACATTTACATTACATTTAAGTCATTTAGCAGACGCTCTTATCCAGAGCGACTTACAAATTGGTGCATTCACCTTATGACATCCAGTGGAATAGCCACTTTACAATAGTGCATCTAAATCTTTTAAGGGGGGTGAGAAGGATTACTTTATCCTATCCTAGGTATTCCTTAAAGAGGTGGGGTTTCAGGTGTCTCCGGAAGGTGGTGATTGACTCCGCTGTCCTGGCGCGTGAGGGAGTTTGTTCCACCATTGGGGGGCCAGAGCAGCGAACAGTTTTGACTGGGCTGAGCGGGAACTGTACTTCCTCAGTGGTAGGGAGGCGAGCAGGCCAGAGGTGGATGAACGCAGTGCCCTTGTTTGGGTGTAGGGCCTGATCAAAGCCTGGAGGTACTGAGGTGCCGTTCCCCTCACAGCTCCGTAGGCAAGCACCATGGTCTTGTAGCGGATGCGAGCTTCAACTGGAAGCCAGTGGAGAGAGCGGAGGAGCGGGGTGACGTGAGAGAACTTGGGAAGGTTGAACACCAGACGGGCTGCGGCGTTCTGGATGAGTTGTAGGGTTTAATGGCACAGGCAGGGAGCCCAGCCAACAGCGAGTTGCAGTAATCCAGACGGGAGATGACAAGTGCCTGGATTAGGACCTGCGCCGCTTCCTGTGTGAGGCAGGGTCGTACTCTGCGGATGTTGTAGAGCATGAACCTACAGGAACGGGCCACCGCCTTGATGTTAGTTGAGAACGACAGGGTGTTGTCCAGGATCACGCCAAGGTTCTTAGCGCTCTGGGAGGAGGACACAATGGAGTTGTCAACCGTGATGGCGAGATCATGGAACGGGCAGTCCTTCCCGGGAGGAAGAGCAGCTCCGTCTTGCCGAGGTTCAGCTTGAGGTGGTGATCCGTCATCCACACTGATATGTCTGCCAGACATGCAGAGATGCGATTCGCCACCTGGTCATCAGAAGGGGGAAAGGAGAAGATTAATTGTGTGTCGTCTGCATAGCAATGATAGGAGAGACCATGTGAGGTTATGACAGAGCCAAGTGACTTGGTGTATAGCGAGAATAGGAGAGGGCCTAGAACAGAGCCCTGGGGGACACCAGTGGTGAGAGCACGTGGTGAGGAGACAGATTCTCGCCACGCCACCTGGTAGGAGCGACCTGTCAGGTAGGACGCAATCCAAGCGTGGGCCGCGCCGGAGATGCCCAACTCGGAGAGGGTGGAGAGGCGGATCTGATGGTTCACAGTATCGAAGGCAGCCGATAGGTCTAGAAGGATGAGAGCAGAGGAGAGAGAGTTAGCTTTAGCAGTGCGGAGCGCCTCCGTGATACAGAGAAGAGCAGTCTCAGTTGAATGACTAGTCTTGAAACCTGACTGATTTGGATCAAGAAGGTCATTCTGAGAGAGATAGCGGGAGAGCTGGCCAAGGACGGCACGTTCAAGAGTTTTGGAGAGAAAAGAAAGAAGGGATACTGGTCTGTAGTTGTTGACATCGGAGGGATCGAGTGTAGGTTTTTTCAGAAGGGTGCAACTCTCGCTCTCTTGAAGACGGAAGGGACGTAGCCAGCGGTCAGGGATGAGTTGATGAGCGAGGTGAGGTAAGGGAGAAGGTCTCCGGAAATGGTCTGGAGAAGAGAGGAGGGGATAGGGTCAGCGGGCAGGTTGTTGGGCGGCCGGCCGTCACAAGACGCGAGATTTCATCTGGAGAGAGAGGGGAGAAAGAGGTCAGAGCACAGGGTAGGGCAGTGTGAGCAGAACCAGCGGTGTCGTTTGACTTAGCAAACGAGGATCGGATGTCGTCGACCTTCTTTTCAAAATGTTTGACGAAGTCATCTGCAGAGAGGGAGGAGGGGGGGGGGGGGGATTCAGGAGGGAGGAGAAGGTGGCAAAGAGCTTCCTAGGGTTAGAGGCAGATGCTTGGAATTTAGAGTGGTAGAAAGTGGCTTTAGCAGCAGAGACAGAAGAGGAAAATGTAGAGAGGAGGGAGTGAAAGGATGCCAGGTCCACAGGGAGGCGAGTTTTCCTCCATTTCCGCTCGGCTGCCCCGAGCCCTGTTCTGTGAGCTCGCAATGAGTCGTCGAGCCACGGAGCGGGAGGGGAGGACCGAGCCGGCCTGGAGGATAGGGGACATAGAGAGTCAAAGGATGCAGA
This sequence comes from Oncorhynchus nerka, assembly GCF_034236695.1. Lineage (NCBI taxonomy): Eukaryota > Metazoa > Chordata > Actinopteri > Salmoniformes > Salmonidae > Oncorhynchus > Oncorhynchus nerka. The sequence goes on along the minus strand of NC_088410.1, from coordinate 23,141,620 downwards.
AAGGGAGGAGAGGAGGGTTGAGGAGGCAGAATCAGGAGATAGGTTGGAGAAGGTTTGAGCAGAGGGAAGAGATGATAGGATGGAAGAGGAGAGAGTAGCGGGGGAGAGAGAGCGAAGGTTGGGACGGCGCGATACCATCCGAGTAGGGGCAGTGTGGGAAGTGTTGGATGAGAGCGAGAGGGAAAAGGATACAAGGTAGTGGTCGGAGACTTGGAGGGGAGTTGCAATGAGGTTAGTGGAAGAACAGCATCTAGTAAAGATGAGGTCGAGCGTATTGCCTGCCTTGTGAGTAGGGGGGGAAGGTGAGAGGGTGAGGTCAAAAGAGGAGAGGAGTGGAAAGAAGGAGCCAGAGAGGAATGAGTCAAAGGTAGACGTGGGGAGGTTAAAGTCGCCCAGAACTGTGAGAGGTGAGCCGTCCTCAGGAAAGGAGCTTATCAAGGCATCAAGCTCATTGATGAACTCTCCGAGGGAACCTTGAGGGCGATAAATGATAAGGATGTTAAGCTTGAAAGGGCTGGTAACTGTGACAGCATGGAATTCAAAGGAGGCGATAGACAGATGGGTAAGGGGAGAAAGAGAGAATGACCACTTGGGAGAGATGAGGATCCCAGTGCCACCACCCCGCTGACCAGAAGCTCTCGGGGTGTGCGAGAACACGTGGGCGGACGAAGAGAGAGCAGTAGGAGTAGCAGTGTTATCTGTGGTGATCCATGTTTCCGTCAGTGCCAAGAAGTCGAGGGACTGGAGGGAGGCATAGGCTGAGATGAACTCTGCCTTGTTGGCCGCAGATCGGCAGTTCCAGAGGCTACCGGAGACCTGGAACTCCACGTGGGTCGTGCGCGCTGGGACCACCAGATTAGGGTGGCCGCGGCCACGCGGTGTGGAGCGTTTGTATGGTCTGTGCAGAGAGGAGAGAACAGGGATAGACAGACACATAGTTGACAGGCTACAGAAGAGGCTACGCTAATGTAAAGGAGATTGGAATGACAAGTGGACTACACGTCTCGAATGTTCAGAAAGTTAAGCTTACGTGGCAAGAATCTTATTGACTAAAATGATTAAAATGATACAGTACTGCTGAAGTAGGCTAGCTGGCAGTGGCTGTGTTGTTGACTTTGTAGGCTAGCTGGCAGTGGCTGCGTTGTTGACACTACACTAATCAAGTCGTTCCGTTGAGTGTAATAGTTTATACAGTGCTGCTATTCGGTGGCTAGCTGGCTAGCTAGCAGTGTTGATTACGTTACGTTGCGTTAAAAGAACGACAATCGCTGGCTAGCTAACCTAGAAAATCGCTCTAGACTACACAATTATCTTTGATACAAAGACGGCTATGTAGCTAGCTATGTAGCTAGCTACGATCAAACAAATCAAACCGTTGTACTGTAATGAAATTAAATGAAAATGTGATACTACCTGTGGAGCGAAGCGGAATGCGACCGGGTTGTTGAGTGCGGAAGTTCTATTCGGTAGACGTTGGCTAGCTGTTGGCTAGCTAGCAGTGTCTCCTACATTAAGGACGACAAATAGCTGGCTAGCTAACCTCGGTAATTTAAGATAATCACTCTAAGACTACACACTCTAAACTACACAATTATCTTGGATACGAAGACAGCAAAGACAACTATGTAGCTAGCTAACACTACACTAATCAAGTCGTTCAGTTGAGTGTAATAGTTTCTACAGTGCTGCTATTCGATAGACTGTAGAAACGTGTACATACTACCTCAACTAAGCGGTGCCGCCACACATTGACTCTGTACCGTTATCCCCATGTATACAGTTGAAGTCAGACGTTTACATACACTTAGGTTGGTGTCATTAAAACCTGTTAAGTCTACCCCCTACTTTTTCGAACATTCTGTTAGAAATATTTTATTTCTGCGTTTTGTGTAGCGCCGGCTATGCTAATTATTTTGTTTACGTCCCCTTCGGGTATTTCGGGGTGTTGCATGCTATCAGATAATAGCTTCTCATGCTTTCGCCGAAAAGCATTTTAAAAATCTGACTTGTTGGCTGGATTCACAACGAGTGTAGCTTTAATTCAGTACCCTGCATGTGTGTTTTAATGAACGTTTGAGTTTTAACGAGTGCTATTAGCATTTAGCGTAGCGCATTTGCATTTCCAGATGGCTCGATGGGACGCATGCGTGTCGGGTTGACGTAAGAGGTTAACTTGTTTTTCAACCCCTCCACAAATTTCATGTTAACAAACTATAGTTTTGGCAAGTCGGTTAAGACATCTACTTTGTGCATGACACAAGTGATTTTTCCAACAATTGTTTACAGACAGATTATTTCACTGTATCACAATTCCAGTGGGTCAGAAGTTTCCATACACTAAGTTGACTGTGCCTTGAAACAGCATGGAAAATTCCCGAAAATTATGTCATGGCTTTAGAAGCTTCTGATAGGCTAATTGACATCTTTCCAGTCAATTGGAGGTGTACCTGTGGATGTATTTCAAGGCCTACCTTCAAACTCAATGCCTCTTTGCTTGACATCATGGGAAAATCAAAAGATATCAGCCAAGAGCTCAGAAAAAAATGTGTAGACCTCCACAAGTCTGGTTCATCCTTGGGAGCAATTTCCAAACGCCTGAAGGAGCCACGTTCATCTGTATAAACAATAGTACGTAAGTATACATACCATCGGACCACACAGACATCTTTCCGCTCTGGAAGGACACATGTTATGTATCTTAGAGATGAACGCATTTTGGTGAGAAAAGGGCAAATCAATCCCAGAACAACAGCAAAGGACCTTGTGAAGATGCTGGAGGAAACAGGTACAAACGTATCTATATCCACAGTAAAAACGAGTCCTATATCGACATAACATGAAAGGCCGCTCAGCAAGGAAGAAGGCACTGCTCCAAAACCACCATAAAAAAAGCCAGAATACGGTTTGCAACTGCACATGGGGAGAAAGATTGTACTTTTGGGAGAAATGTCCTCTGATCTGATGAAGCAAAAATAGAACAGTTTGGCCATAATGACCATTATGTTTGTAGGAAAAAGGGGGAGGCTTGCATTCTGAAGAACACCATCCCAACCGTGAAGCACGTGGGTGGCAGCATCATGTTGTGGGGGTGCTTTGCTGCAGGAGGGAATGGTGCACTTCACAAAATAGATGGCATCATGAAGAAAGAAAATGATGTGGATATATTGAAGCAACATCTCAACACCTCAGTCAGGAAGTTAAAGCTTGGTCACAAATGGGTCTTCCAAATGGACAATGACCCCAAGCATACTTCCGAAGTTGTGGCAAAATGGCTTAAGGACAACAAAGTCAAGATATTGGAGTAGCCATCACAAAGCCCTGACCTCAATTCTATAGAAAATGTGTGGACAGAAGTGAAAAAGTGTGTGCGAGAAAGGAGACCTACGGACCTGACTCAGTTACACCAGCTCTGTCAGGAGGAATGGGCCAAAATTCACCCAACTTATTGTGGGAAGCTTGTGGAAGGCTAGCCGAAACATTTGACACAAGTTAAACAATTTAAAGACAATGCTACGAAACACTAATTGAGTGTATGTAATCTTCTGACCCACTGGGAATGTGATGAATGAAATCAAAGCTGAAATAAATTATGCTCTCTACTATTATTCTGACATTTCACATTCTTAAAAAAAGTGGTGATCCTAAATGACCTAAGAGAGGGAATTTTTACTAGGATTAAATGTCAGGAATTGTGAAAAACTGAGTTTAAATGTACTTGGCTAAGGTGTATGTAAACTTCCGACTTCAACTGTATATTGTTATATTTTACTGCTGCTCTTTAATTACTTGTGACTTTTGTCTCTTATTCTTATCCATATTTTTTTTAAACTGCACTGTTGGTTAGGGGCTCGTAAGTAAGCATTTTCAATAAGCATTTCTCTACGGCTGGCCATGCTTTCCTCCTGCCTACCCCAACCCGGCCAACAGCTCCGACCCCCCACAGCTACTTGCCCAAGCCTCCCCAGCTTCTCCTTCACCCAAATCCAGATAGCAGATGTTCTGAAAGAGCTGCCAAACCTGGACCCGTACAAATCAGCTGGGCTAGACAATCTGGACCCTCTCTTTCTAAAATTATCCGCCGCCATTGTTGCAACCCCTATTACCCGTCTGTTCAAACTCTCCTTCATATCATTCAAGATCCCTAAAAATTGGAAAGCTGCCGCGGTCATCCCCCTCTACAAAGGGGGTGACACTCTAGACCCAAACTGTTATAGACCTCTATCCATCTTTCTAAAGTCTTCGAAAGCCAAGTTAATAAACTGATCACTGACCATTTCGAATCCCACCGTACCTTCTCCACTGTGCAATCCGGTTTTTGAGCTGGTCACGGGTGCACCTCATCCACGCTCAAGGCACCTTACTCTTATCGGCTGACTCAACAGCCTTGGTTTCTCAAATGATTGCCTCGCCTGGTTCACCAACTACGTCTCAGACAGAGTTCAGTGTGTCAAATTGGAGGGCCTGTTGTCCGTACCTCTGGCAGTCTCTATGGGGGTACCACAGGGTTCAATTCTCGGGCGAACTATTTTCTCTGTATATATCAACAATGTATCTCTTGCTGCAGGTGATTTCCTGATCCACCTCTATGCAGACAACACCATTCTGTATACATTTGGCCCTTCTTTGGACACTGTGTTAACTAACCTCCAAACGAGCTTCAATGCCATACAGCTCTCCTTCTGTGGCCTCCAACTGCTCTTAAACGCTAGTAAAACCATATGCATGCTTTTCAACCGTTCGCTGCCCGCACCTGCCCGCCCGACTAGCATCACTACTCTGGATGGTTCTGACTTAGAATATGTGGACAACTTCAAATACCTAGGTGTCTGGTTAGACTGTAAACTCTCCTTCCAGACGCATATTAAACATCTCCAATCCAAAATTAAATCTAGAATCAGCTTCCTATTTTGCAACAAAGCCTCCTTCAATCACGCCGCAAACATACCCTCGTAAAACTGACTATCCTACCGATCCTCGACTTCGGTGATGTCATTTAGCTTCCAATACTCAGCAAACTGGATGCAGTCTATCACAGTGTTTTGTCACCAAAGCCCCTTACACCACCCACCACTGCGATCTGTATGCTCTCGTCGGCTGGCCCTTTCTACTTATTTGTCGCCAGACCCACTGGCTCCAGGTCATCTATAAGTCTATGCTAGGTAAGGCTCCGCCTTATCTCACTGGTTATGATAACAACAGGCCAATTGTGCATCGTCCCATTGACCTCCCAGTCGTGGCCAGCTGCGACAGAGCCTGGGTTCGAACCCAGAGTCTCTGGTGGCACAGCTAGCACTGCAGTGCCTTGGACCACTGCGCCACCAGAGCCTGGGTTCGAACCCAGAGTCTCTGGTGGCATAGCTAGCACTGCAGTGCCTTGGAACACTGTGCCACCCGGGATGCCCCACTTTTCTGCTCTTTTGCACACCAGTATTTCTACTTGCACATCACCATCTGCTCATCTAATTTGCTAAATTGTAATTACTTCGCTACTATGGCCTATTTACTTACCTCCTCATTCCCTTTTCACACACTCTATATAGACTTTCTTTTTTTCTCTATTGTGTTATTGACTGTATGCTTGTTTATTCCTGGTGTAACTCTGTGTTGTTGTTTGAGTCGCACTGCTTTGCTTTATCTTGGCCAGGTTGCAGTTGTAAATGAGAACTTTTTCTCAACTAGCCGACCTGGCTAAATAAAGGTGAAATAAAAAATGAAATAAATCAACTGAAAATGTCACTGTAAGGTTTACACCTGTTGTATTTGGCCCATGTGACTAAAATGTGATTTGATTTGATTTAGCTATTGACTTACACACTGAACTTGATCCTGTAATAGTCCTGGATATTGCTGTGCTACACTTCTTTGAGATCTAGGAAGTGCACTGTGATCTCGTAACATTTCCTATCTCCCTATGTCCCAGTGTGAAAGCAGTTTTCATGGGCATATCCAAAATCATTTATGCGATTGCAAAATCGATGCTTCTAACAGAAAGAGTAACTTTAACAAGATTAATAAAACTAAAATGTATACTATCATTAACAGGTTTCCTCAATAATTGTGCATAATAGTTGTTTGATCTGCATTTGATGTCTAGATTTTTAGTTACAAGGGGACTTTATTAGTTATCGCTGATTCAGCAAATGATTTTCTGAATTACTGTCTAGTAATGAAGAGCTTGTGTGACACCGCACACGATCCAACAACAGACAACAGATCACTGACTGTGTGTCTCTGTTCCCTGCAAAGTACATTACTACTCTCTCTCTCTCTCTCTCTCTCTCTCTCTCTCTCTCTCTCACACATACTCTCACACTTTCTCTCTCACTCTCTATTTCTCTCTCTCTCACACACTCTTTCTCTCTCTATCAGTCTTGAAGTAACACTCCTGTCATCATGGGCCTCGTGGTTAAAGCGGTGGACTAGTAACCGAAAGGCTGCAAGAATAAATCCTCGAGCTGACAAGGTAAGAATCTGTCGTTCTGCCCCTGAGCAATGCAGTCAACCCACTGTTCCCAGACCAGTCAACCCACTGTTCCCAGGCCAGTCAACCCACTGTTCCCAGGCCATCATTGAAAATAAGAATTAGTTCATAACTGACTTGCCTAGTTAAATAAAGAAACATTTTTTAAAAGATTGGATGTACTGTGTGCTCTTTGGTGTGTGTCTATTCTTTCTTTCTTTCTTTCTTTTTCTTTCTTTCTTTCTTTCACTCATGACTGCCCAAATGTAAAACTACAATCCCTGCATTTATTTCATATCTCCTCCCTTCCTGAAAACTTTCAAAGCCTTTCTCATCGTTAGGATGATGACACACTGCACGGTGAGGACCACTGTAAAAAAAATAAGAGAGAGAGAGAGTCAGAGAGAGCGAGACGTCATGAAAGCGAGAGAGAGATATGTTTTTTTCCCTCCACTTCCTCTCTTCTGTTTTCTTAATTGGTGTGCCTTATCCACCCACCAGCTGCCATGGGCCCCATCACGGAGCCCCTCACCAGGCAATTACTGTCTGGGTTTTTACTGCGTGAAGACAATCCAGACCGACATCCAGAGCCCCCCAGGGCTCAGCCTCGGCTTGCCCAATGACGGGGGGGCAAACCCGGTCAAACGGCAGCCTGCCACCCCCTCCTTCTGGAGCCTCCCAGAGCTGACAAATGTGAACAGATATGAGCTAAGAACCAACTAGGGAGGGAGGGGAATAGAAGGAGGGAGAGGAAGAAAGAGAAGAGGGAGGGGAAGGAGGGAGAGGAAGATAGAGGGCAGGGTGAGAGAGTCGTGAGCAGGAAGGTAGCTAGTCATGTCTAGTCAAACTTGGAAGAGAGGAGAGATGAGTGAGGGAGAGAGGGAGGTAGAGAGGGAGGGAGTACCCAATCAGCTGCTGGGCTCCACCCCCCCCCCTCAGGAAAATGACGTGATGTGAACAGATATGAGCTAAAAAAGCATCCAGTAGAAAAGCGAGGGAGGGGGAGGGAGGGAGGGAGGGAGGGAGGGAGGGAGGGAGGGAGGGGGAGGGAGCAATCTTGAGAGGGGAAAGGTAGCTAGTCAAGCCCAGTCATACACTGTTGCACACCCAGGCCCTTGCAGACTAATAAATGTAGACAGATATGAGCTGGAAGACAGAGAAGGATGGGAGGGAGGCAAGTGAAGGACAGAGAACAAGAGGTAGACAACGAGAGAGAACGAGTGATGTGAGATAGACAGCAGGGAAAGTAAAGAGAAAGCGAGCGAGACGGAGGAAAAGGAAGGGGAATGGAATGATGGATGAAGAACGAAAGAGAGGAGACGAGGTCTGACAGTTTGGTTTAGCGATGCATGAGAAGAAAGAGTAACTGAGGTAAGACAGAAAGAAAGAAAGAAAGAAAGACAGAAAGAAAGAAAGAAAGAAAGAAAGAAAGAAAGAAAGAAAGAAAGAAAGAAAGAAGATGGACTGAGAGAAGCTGTACTGAGAACCATGAACAGCAGTTGACTTGAATTCACTCTGTGACTGAAGGTGAAACTCGATCCATGTAAAGGAAAGGATGGTGAGAAATGGAAGAGAAGGACAGTAAGTGTCAGATAGGATGAGTTGCTAAAATGCACAGGAGAAGAAGGGGATAACCAAAAAATGATAGAAGAGAGGGAAAACTGAAAGACAGGAGGAGAGAGGGATAACTGAAAGACAGGAGGAGAGAGGGATAACTGAAAGACAGGAGGAGAGAGGGATAACTGAAAGACAGGAGGAGAGAGGGATAACTGAAAGACAGGAGGAGAGAGGGAAAACTGAAAGACAGGAGGAGAGATAACTGAAAGACAGGAGGAGAGAGGGAAAACTGAAAGACAGGAGGAGAGAGGGATAACTGAAAGACAGGAGGAGAGAGGGATAACTGAAAGACAGGAGGAGAGAGGGAAAACTGAAAGACAGGAGGAGAGATAACTGAAAGACAGGAGGAGAGAGGGAAAACTGAAAGACAGGAGGAGAGAGGGATAACTGAAAGACAGGAGGAGAGAGGGATAACTGAAAGACAGGAGAAGAGAGGGAAAACTGAAAGACAGGAGGAGAGAGGGATAACTGAAAGACAGGAGGAGAAAGGGATAACTGAAAGACAGGAGGAGAGAGGGAAAACTGAAAGACAGGAGGAGAGATAACTGAAAGACAGGAGGAGAGAGGGAAAACTGAAAGACAGGAGGAGAGAGGGATAACTGAAAGACAGGAGGAGAGAGGGATAACTGAAAGACAGGAGGAGAGAGGGAAAACTGAAAGACAGGAGGAGAGAGGGATAACTGAAAGACAGGAGGAGAGAGGGAAAACTGAAAGACAGGAGGAGAGAGGGAAAACTGAAAGACAGGAGGAGAGAGGGAAAACTGAAAGACAGGAGGAGAGAGGGATAACTGAAAGACAGGAGGAGAGAGGGATAACCAAAAAATGATAGAAGAGAGGGAAAACTGAAAGACAGGAGGAGAGAGGGATAACTGAAAGACAGGAGGAGAGAGGGATAACTGAAAGACAGGAGGAGAGAGGGAAAACTGAAAGACAGGAGGAGAGAGGGAAAACTGAAAGACAGGAGGAGAGAGGGATAACTGAAAGACAGGAGGAGAGAGGGATAACTGAAAGACAGGAGGAGAGAGGGAAAACTGAAAGACAGGAGGAGAGAGGGATAACTGAAAGACAGGAGGAGAGAGGGAAAACTGAAAGACAGGAGGAGAGAGGGAAAACTGAAAGACAGGAGGAGAGAGGGAAAACTGAAAGACAGGAGGAGAGAGGGATAACTGAAAGACAGGAGGAGAGAGGGAAAACTGAAAGACACGAGGAGAGATAACTGAAAGACAGGAGAAGAGAGGGAAAACTGAAAGACAGGAGGAGAGAGGGATAACTGAAAGACAGGAGGAGAGAGGGAAAACTGAAAGACAGGAGGAGAGAGGGATAACTGAAAGACAGGAGGAGAGAGGGAAAACTGAAAGACAGGAGGAGAGAGGGAAAACTCAGAGGCCCCTGGCCAGGTCGGCACCGAATTTTGCTCAGACAGTCTGTGTTTAAGATACTATAAAGACATATTGTACAGATATATTGTTTTACCCTAATTCTGACTAAAACTACACTCATCATTTATTATAATTTTACTGACTAAAACTACACACATCATTAAGAATAATTTTATGATTCTAATCAATTTCATACAATTGGTTTCAGGGTGGAATATTCAAATCATTAATTTAAACATATAAATTCCCTTATCAAGCATTCACGTCTGTAGCCATGAAATACTTTGAAAGGCTGGTCATGTCTCACATCAACACCATTATCCCAGAAACCCTAGAACCACTCCAATTTGCATACCGCACCAACAGATCCACAGATGATCTCTGTTGCACTCCACACTGCCCTTTCCCACCTGGACAAAAGGAACACCTATGTGTGAATGCTATTCATTGACTACAGCTCAGCGTTCAACACCATAGTGTCCTCAAAGCTCATCACTAAGCTATGGACCCTGGGACCAGACACCTCCCTCTGCAACTACATCTTGGACTCCCTGACAGGCCGCCCCCAGGTGGTAAGGGTAGGTAACAACACATCAACCATGCTGATCCTCAACACGGGGGCCCCTCAGGGGTGCGTGCTCAGTCCCCTCCTGTACTTCCTGTTCACTCATGACTGTACAGCCAGGCACAACTCCAACACCATCATTAAGTTTGCTGATGACACAACAGTGGTAGGCCTGATCACCGACAACGATGAGTCAGCCTATAGGGAGGAGGTCAGAGACCTGACCGTGTGGTGCAAGGACAACAACATCTCCCTCAACGTGATTAAGACAAAGGAGATGATTGTGGACTACAGGAAAAAGATAACACACCCCCATTCTCATCAATGGGTTTGTAGTGTAGCAGGTTGAGAGCTTCAAGTTCCTTGCCGTCCACATCACCAACAAACTTACATGGTCCAAGCACACCGAGACAGTCGTGAAGAGGGCACGACAAAACATATTCCTCCTCAGGAGACTGAAAAGATTTGGCATTGGTCCTCAGATCCTCAAAATGTTTTACAGCTGCACCATCGAGAACATGCTGGCGGGTTGCATCACTGCCTGGTATGACAACTGCTCGGCCTCCCACCACAAGGCACTACAGAGGGTAGTGCGTACGGCCCAGTACATCACTGGGGCCAAGCTTCCTGCCATCCAGGACCTCTATACCAGGCGGTGTGAGAGGAAGGCCCTAAAAATGGTCAAATACTCCAGCCACCCTAGTCATAGACAGTTCTCTCTGCTACCGCACCGCAAGCGGTACCGGAGCTCCAAGTCTAGGTCCAAGAGGCTTATAAACTGAATCATCACCCAAGCTAGAAGACTCCTGAACAGCTAATCAAATGGCTACCCAGACTATTTGCATTGCTGCTGCTACTCTCTGTTATTATCTATGCATAGCCACTTTATGAACTCTACCTACATGTACATAATTACCTCAATTACCTCGACACCGGTGCCCCCGCACATTGACACATGACTCTGTATTGGTACCCTCTGTATAGAGCCTCGCTATTGTTATTTACTGTTACTTACTGTTATTTACTGCTCTTTAATTATTTGTTATTCTTCTCTCTTACTTTGTGGGGGGGGTTTTCTTAAAACATTACACACACACACACACATGCACGACACACAAAAATAAACACTTACACTTTCATAGACACACATTCACACACACACTCTGTCTGTTGATGTCAACTTATCAAGTATGGCTCATTCAACAGATGTCGCATTATGGAGGACAATACAGTCAATTTCATACCACACAAACACACACAAGCACACACACACACACAAATGCGCACACACACAAATGCAAGCACACACACACACACAAATGCGCACACACACACACACACACACACAGAGAGAAACAGTCAGGCATGCTTACACACACAACACGCAAACACACACACAATCTTGTATCTTGTAGACTTTTAACCTAACAGCATTCACAAATGAAAAGTAGCACACCTCCCAGACTTTGATTTTGTTACTTTTCCCACAGTTAAATATAAGCTAATTAAACGTGGGAAAACATGCTTGTATCTTCACAGTATGTGTGTGTGTGTGTGCGTGTGTGTGTGCGTGTGTGCATGCGTGCATGTGTGTGTGTGTGTGTTTGTGTGCGTGTGTGCGTGCGTGCAGGGTCAGGGTTAGGGTTAGGATCAGGGTTAGGATCAGGGTCAGGGTCAGGGTTAGAGTTAGGATCAGGGTCAGGTTTAGGGTTAGGATCGGCATCAGGGTTAGGGTTAGGATCAGGGTTAGGATCAGGGTCAGGGTCAGGGTTAGGGTTAGGATCAGGGTTACGGTCAGGGTTAGGATCGGCATCAGAGTTAGGATCAGGGTTAGGGTCAGGATCAGGGTCAGGGTTAGGATCAGGGTCAGGGTTAGGATCAGAGTCAGAGTTAGGATCAGGGTTAGGGTTAGGGTTAGGGTCAGGGTTAGGGTTAGGGTCAGGGTCAGATTTAGGGTCAGGGTTAGGATCAGAGTCAGGTTTAGGGTCAGGGTTAGGATCAGAGTCAGAGTTAGGATCAGGGTTAGGGTTAGGGTTAGGGTCAGGGTTAGGGTTAGGGTCAGGGTCAGATTTAGGGTCAGGGTTAGGATCAGAGTCAGGTTTAGGGTCAGGGTTAGGATCAGAGTCAGAGTTAGGATCAGGGTTAGGGTTAGGATCAGGTTCAGGGTCAGGTTTAGGCTCAGGGTTAGGGTTAGGATCAGGGTCAGGGTCAGGTTTAGGATCAGAGTCAGAGTTAGGATCAGGGTCAGGGTTAGGATCAGGGTCAGGGTTAGGATCAGGTTCAGGGTCAGGGTTAGGATCAGGGTTAGGATCAGGGTCAGGGTTAGGATCAGGGTTAGGATCAGGGTCAGGGTTAGGATCAGAGTCAGAGTTAGGATCAGGGTCAGGGTTAGGATCAGAGTCAGGGTTAGGATCAGGGCCAGGGTTAGGATCAGGGTCAGGGTCAGGGTTAGGATGAGGGTTAGGATCAGGGTCAGGGTTCGGATCAGGTTCAGAGTCAAGGTTAGGATCAGGGTCAGGGTAAGTATCAGGGTCAGGGTTAGGATCAGGTTCAGGGTCAGGGTTAGGATCAGGGTTAGGATCAGGGTCAGGGTTAGGATCAGGGTTAGGATCAGAGTCAGGGTTAGGATCAGGGTCAGGGTTAGGATCAGGTTCAGGGTCAGGGTTAGGATCAGGGTTAGGATCAGGGTCAGGGTTAGGATCAGGTTCAGGGTCAGGGTTAGGATCAGGGTCAGGGTTAGGATCAGGTTCAGGGTCAGGGTTAGGCTCAGGGTTAGGATCAGGGTCAGGGTTAGGATCAGGGTCAGGGTCAGGGTCAGGGTTGGGATCAGGGTTAGGGTCAGGGTCAGGGTTAGGGTCGGGTCAGGGTTAGGATCAGAGTCAGAGTTAGGATCAGGGTTAGGGTCAGGGTCATGGTCAGGGTCAGGGTCAGGGTTAGGATCAGGGTCAGGGTTAGGATCAGAGTCAGAGTTAGGATCAGGGTTAGGGTTAGGGTTAGGGTCAGGGTTAGGGTTAGGGTCAGGGTCAGATTTAGGGTCAGGGTTAGGATCAGAGTCAGGTTTAGGGTCAGGGTTAGGATCAGAGTCAGAGTTAGGATCAGGGTTAGGGTTAGGATCAGGTTCAGGGTCAGGTTTAGTCTCAGGGTTAGGGTTAGGATCAGGTTCAGGGTCAGGTTTAGGATCAGGGTCAGGGTTAGGATCAGGGTCAGGGTCAGGTTTAGGATCAGAGTCAGAGTTAGGATCAGGGTCAGGGTTAGGATCAGGGTCAGGGTTAGGATCAGGTTCAGGGTCAGGGTTAGGATCAGGGTTAGGATCAGGGTCAGGGTTAGGATCAGGGTTAGGATCAGGGTCAGGGTTAGGATCAGAGTCAGAGTTAGGATCAGGGTCAGGGTTAGGATCAGAGTCAGGGTTAGGATCAGGGCCAGGGTTAGGATCAGGGTCAGGGTCAGGGTTAGGATCAGGGTTAGGATCAGGGTCAGGGTTCGGATCAGGTTCAGAGTCAAGGTTAGGATCAGGGTCAGGGTTAGGATCAGGGTCAGGGTTAGGATCAGGGTCAGGGTTAGGATCAGGTTCAGGGTCAGGGTTAGGATCAGGGTTAGGATCAGGGTCAGGGTTAGGATCAGGGTTAGGATCAGAGTCAGGGTTAGAATCAGGGTCAGGGTTAGGATCAGGTTCAGGATCAGGTTCAGGGTCAGTTTTGGGATCAGGGTTAGGATCAGGGTCAGGTTTAGGGTCAGGGTCAGGTTTAGGGTTAGGATCAGGTTCAGGGTTGAAACGGGAAGGAGACATGAAGCTAGCTTTCCATTATTTTCCATTATTGGTTTTGATTTCGTGAGAGCCCAGCGTACCCTTTTGGTTCGTGTTGAGGAGTTCCTAACATTAACTCCTGCCCACTTATCAGTGTGGTTTTCTTTCATTTTACACAGATGTGGTTGAATTGGGGAATTTGTCTTTATTCCAGTAACTTCCTTTCTGCTTCACTCTTTTCTTCCGTAGGCTAATTATAGAGGTTAATCCTAATGATTTTGAAGTGTTTAAATCAAGATTTTTCATTTCTCTCTCTCTCCCTTCTCTCTCTCCCTCTCCCTCTATCTCTCTCTTTCTCTCTCTCTCCCTTCTCTCTCTCTCCTCTCTCTCTCTCTCTCCCTTCTCTCTCTCTCTCCCTTCTCTCTCTCTCTCTCTCTCTCTCCCTCTCTCTCCCTCTCCCTCTCTCTCTCCCTTCTCTCTCTCTCCTCTCTCTCTCTCCCGCTCAGTCAGATCGTCAGACAGCAGATAGAAATTCTCATTAAATCCAAATTTTCAGCC